>NC_139256.1:21212541-21719201 GCF_977018435.1 Lepisma saccharinum | reverse complement strand
CAAGTACTTCAATTCAGGCACGCATCCAGAGGGGGGGCTTAGGGGGCTCGAGCCCCCCCCCGAAAGTTTTAGGTTACACTAGATAAAATGAGGTTTCTGATTTATTGTGGTGTGAAATAAAATAATGTGACAATAATTTAAGGAGAGAAATAATTATCGAGGCAAGACGGAGAATGTTCCGTAACCCTGTTATTGATAATAGCACGTATCCAAGATGGGGCACAGGGGGCTCGACCCTCTCCCCAGGATATTTTTCAGTTTACGTTAGATAAAATTAGGTTTTTGGCTTCTTAAATAATGTGAAAATAATGTAAGGAGAGAAATAATTATGAAGGCAAGACGGAGCATGTTTTATACCCCTGTTATTGTTAATGGCTCGAGCCCCCCCCCAGGATTTTTTTATTTTACACTAGATAAAATCAGGTTTTTGGCTTTTTGAATAATGTGACAATGATTTAAGGAGATAGACAATTATCGAGGCAAGACGGAGAATGTTCTATAACCCTGTTGATAATATTGCACGTACACTCTTCTTGCGCTTTCGGTGTTGTCGCAGCGCACTTGAGCACTATGTAGAAACTTGTCAGCATTTGGAAGCTGCACAACAAAGGTAGCGCCACACGTAGCGCGATTCGTTGTAATTTCTAATCTCTGGAAGGCGGGAGAGGGTACGTTCTTGAATGAGAGAAGGAGTCAACTACTGGCGATATTAACGAATCGTTTTATCTGCGGAACGTTCTAGAACATAATGAGGATATAAATACGCGGATTCAATTTTTCGGTTGATCTGTACAAAGAATCGGTTAATGAGATTTCAGAGGTAAGTGTGACAATTCATACAGTCGATTGGTGATCAGATCAGTCAGCGTCCTCTGATTGCTTTATAAGATATAGTGATTCGAAAATGAAGACATTGACGACAGCAGAACTTCCGGGGCCTCAGTGTAGTGCTAGTTCGGTTCGAGGGCCGAAGAGATCAAAGGTCATCTCTCTAAAGTGAATATTTCAGCAGTACCGGATATTGGGGTGGTTTATTAAAACAGAAATAAGCTGCATAGATCAACTGAAAATCAAAGTTTTGAGTGATGATTTAGTTTTGCAAGAACTAAATTTCGTATATGCAGTCCGAGAATTTCATGGTATAAAAAAATACTTTTGTTTAAGCCTACTGGGTTCGAACCACATTCAAACACTTAACTACCATAAAGAGACAGCCGAAAATTTTATGAATGTCGAGAAGAGAAAACAAGAAGATGTTGCATGTAGACATTTTAGGCGGAAATTGCAGGCTCTACCAGGAACCAAATCAGGGCTCTACCAACTGAGCCACCTAGCCATCCTTGACTTCAACCGATTTTTCGTTAAAATGTCTACACAGTATATGTCCTGTGTATATATATATACAGTATATGTCCTGTATAGTGAACAAGCCCAGAAAATATAGGAGAGAGAAGAAAACTGAGAAGCATTATCACCGGTTGAGGATAATTTTTTCTGTGGTCAACAAGAGCTACTACTTCGAGGTGACAATGATAGTGGCCTAATAAGGGAGATTTCACACCGTGTCGCCTGAAGATTAGGTTTGTGCGGCCTTTTGTGTCGCTACGGTGTGAAACGTTGCTGTTGATTGGCCCATTCCAATCAACATGTATTGCGTGTCCTTCGGTCTGAAACCTTCCTAAGTCTTGAAAATCCAAGTCACAAGGATGGATAATTAGGGCCTTGTTAAGGTTAGGTGTGAAGGCAGGCAGACGACAGCACCCTAAAGGATCATATCCAAACCTGCAGGAAGAACGCATCTTACTTCAATCTCCAATACGGAATGATAAAACTTCTGGTCAGTTGATTTTAAAAAATGTGTCCGAGATAAAGAGAGGCGTGCCCAGGATTTTCGGAAGGGAGAGGGGTTACGCATACCATTGTTGGTGGTCGGTTCTGATTTTGCCATTTTTTCCCTGTCTTTGACGTTCCTCTTTTTTTTTTTTTTTTTTAAAAAAAAGGAATACTGGGTCAAATGGGGTTATTACCTCACCAAACCTCCCTTGGGCACGTCACTGGAGATAAATGAGTAAGCATTTCATCATACTGGGAGACGAAACATTAGATGTGTTGGGAACGAAAGGGTTTTCACTGTGCATTAATTGTTTCGTGATCCACCTGTATTCGAGAAGACTTCCTTTGTTTCGTGCCGATATATGACAAGACAGTGGAAGCTGTGACAGGCATTTTTGAACACTAGTGAGTGCTAAGGCCTGAATCTGAACAATTTGTTGGGTTTCGGCTTTTATAAGAGCTGAAAAAATGGGAGGACAAGACACGTTAGTGGTGTTCCGGCTCGAATCAGAGAAAAATATTCGAGAGCTGTCTGCGTCCAGTTCGCAGCCCACAATTTGAATTTCGCGTTGTCGACTGGATTGTCCATCCCGTGCATGTGTAACAGCTTCGTAAAAACACTCAAAGACACAACAGATGTTTTTATGCCTGATGAGAAGAAATGGACAAACCCACATACTGAGATGGTTCCGGCACACAATATTAATGCATGGAAACAGAGGAGTCAAGTGGTAAAAAATGTTCCGATTTCACGTTCTGATTAAAATGATAGCCTTACAGTGGCAACGATTTAAGGGATAGTTGCTCCCCATTTTTTATTTTTTTGCCTCAACATTATGATCTCTTAATGTTAGCCTTGCCTCCGCACCCCCCCCCCCCCCCGTTTTGGAACTCAATTGCCACCTCTGGTCTTAAACACACAATTGTGGGGTTCTTACTATACCCCTTAAAAATTGTGTTGAGCCCCCCCCGAAAGAAATTCCTGGATACGTGCCTGCTTCAATTTGAGACCGAAAGTAATCTGCAAGAGCAAACTTATGAGAGTGGACGCAAACACCATCTGTTGGTCATTTCATGAACTCCGTCAAATCCGTTGCCTTTCTCAAACACACTACGCTGTATTCAACTGCCCTCTGTGGATACTTTTGGGAAACCAAATGTAGAATGTGGAAGACCATAACTATTTCGAAATTTGACAGAAAGACGTGCTTGATGGAAATGATTAGATGTGAATGAGACATTCCAGTAGTAAATAATGAGTCCTTAAATGGACTATATCCACGATATAAGGCTTGTTATATCTTGAAAACGTGGATTTGCAGGAAAGCAACCATATTATTACTTAAATTATGCTGCGTAAAAGTTGAGATATTTTTTGCTAATTATGAAGAAAATTCTATCTCTGAGTTGTTGATGAGGGGAAACCGTATAATAATAATAATAATAATGTAATACATATACACAATACATTTCCCCAGAATATTGGGTTGTGGCGCCCCCACTTGCCCCCGCTAACGGTGCCATGACATCTACTCACAAAAGCGCATAGGGCGAATCAAAGTTTGCGTTAAGCCCAGTTTATGTTCAGATAGGCTAATCGGGACTGGACATGCAGTTTACATATATATAGGAGGAGATGACAAAGTTTAGAACTAACATCTAAAATGGCATGGCGATCCCCCCCCCGCCCCTACGCTCGAAAACACAGAACATACGATAAACATGAATTGAATGTTGAAAAGTACACAAAGGGGTTAAAAACCAAATTAAAAGTTTAATTAATCAGGGGGGATTATATATTTAGATGAGAACTAAACAAATGTTGGAAATTCATTAAACTGTACAATGATGGGCCATCATGTCAGGTTTAATATCCTCTATTTCCATTCTATATTGATCACATTGTCAGAAAAATAAACATAGAAAAGATTATACAAGTTACATTTGACGAATAGCAGAAGTCGTTTTTCTACTTTTCCCTAAAAAACAATTATATATATTTATGCTATTTATTGATGTTTATTAGTCTGTGCAAGAAGCAGCGTAGTGTTACAAATTCAACCGAAGAGCAAGTATAATAATGATTTTTTTTGTACTTTCTGCTTTTAGGCCAAGTATGATGCTAACGAAGAGAAAAAGAGACAAGGTTTTCTTCCTATAGCGCCATCTCTTGTTTAAAACTGAATGTAGAAAGTTTGTGCCATAGCTAAGGCAATCAAAGATAAAGTAACATACAGGGTATGTAACCTACCTGTCTTAGTAAGAGTCGTTTGACAGTGTTTCCATTACACACTTTTTATTGCAAATAGGTGATAACTGCCAAATCTTTTCCTGTTGCAAATATTCTCTTATAAACCCGACTGTTAAACGTCGAAATTTTTCTCCTTCTAACTCTTTTATTTCCTTATATTTCACCTTTCAAATATTTGATCTTACACTCCTTCTCTCAATTTTGAAAGTAGTCTAATGTTGTTTTTGCTGAACCGAAAAAAACTTCATTTTTTGAGCTGCACAAAGCCACGGCATTGTAGAACACACTCATTCTGGAGATAGGTATATATTTCAATAAATGTTTGTTGAGAAGGCAGGCCTTTGATAAATCTTGAATAGTAGAAGCAACAATAATAATTATTATAATGCTTATTGTTGTTAAAATAATAACTATTACTAATATAAATAAACTAATGTTATTCCAATAATAATAATTATTATTATATCGTTGGGGAGACCCTTCTATTCGATACACTAGATGAGTGAATATCGAGCACAATTGTTTTACATAATTATTTTTTTTAGATTTCATACAATTGGTGTAACGAAAATGCATGGTTACTCTATTTTGTTTTTAACTTCTGCATACGTCGTTCTAGAAACTAGCTTTAAAGGTATACTTCATCAGCAAGCAGACGCTATTGTTGCGTTTCTCATGACGTATGATCGACAAGGAACGCTCGGCCGTGGAAGAGGATGGGGGAAGAGTGCAGAGTGCTGTACGATACAAGTCAAACATGCAAGAAAGAGGAAGAGAGGGAGGAAGAGAAATGAGCGAGTACATTGTTGGCCATTGCATAGCTACTTGTGCGATCAGCTCCAATAAATATGTGCCAATTAAAAAGAAATTGGCAAGGATTTCGAATCGACCCTTCTTAATAGAAATATGTTTGATACAACTTTGGAAAAGGCATGAATCAAAAATTCCAGAAATGTAAAATTTAAGGTAAGGAAACAATTGGAAGTGGGAAAAAGTAGTATTAATTGCAACCCGATTCCGAGTTCCGCCCCTGGGGTGATTGACCTACCGCTCCCGCGGCCCCGGCCCCTACCGCTACCGCAGCCCCGCCTTTTTCTATAGAGTCCCTTTGAATGAAAACATGAAAAAAATACGAATGAAAACATGATTTTATAAAAGTTGAATCCTAGTGGAAATTCGCATATATATTCCCGTTGAAAACCAAAGTTCGACCTGGCAATACTGTGTGTTTACAACATGGATTAGGTTCAAGGAAACCAGCTATGGCAAGTAATGTAGTAGTATTCTTTTTATTGTTTCATAGAAATGTAACTTCAAATTGAGAAATGCACAGTGGCAATTCGAAATGCTAAATACGTACTATTAGCTCACAATATTTTTTTTTTACTTTCAAACGGTAAAACACAAGGGTCTATTGTGCAGTCAACCCCCCCCCCCCCAAACGGCCGGTATGGCAGGCCCATTTTGATCACTGGTTGTACCAGAGCATACATGAAACTTTCTGAGAAAGTGAATAAACTTTACAGATGCTAAAATTTATGTGTGTATTTTTGTATATCTCTAGCCCGGACACCCTGTATTTTCGAAATACTATGAGCAGAATCTATTGTTTCAAGCAGTCCACTTACGAAAGTAAAGAAATTGATACTGTCCTCATGTTGTGCATTCAAAGCATGCCGCTTTGCGTTCTTCTCTTTGTGATTTCTACCTTCGGAATAAACCAGACTACCCCCCCCCCCCACCGCCTGCCCCTGAATTCCCGCCATGGTTGGCTGCACGTGCGATAAATTACTTCTCAAGATCAACGATCCTTTCCCCTTTTTTTCTAGTTTATTGCAGACCATGTCGAACTTGCTTCCTCCTCCACGATTTGCATCTACATCGTTTAACAGCCATGCTTCATCAACTGTTCTCCTCTTTACGTTCCTTTCGCTGAGTTATTGCAGGCTTGTCCTTGTAATTATATAGAATGCGAGTTATTTGGTTTAATTCTTGTTTATGGGTGGCGTTTCCTCTTGTTCCGGCAATTTCCTATCGCGTAGTTCAAACGCATCGAGCGTAAGTTGTCAAGATCTTACGCACAAGTGTATCTAGCTGTTTACTTCGATCCAATCAGGGGCGTACCCACACAAAAATTTCTGGTGGAAGGTGGAGCGGGTCATAATTGTCGTAAACTCTCTCTCTCTCTCTCTCTCTCTCTCTCTCTCTCTCTCTCTGTGTTGACATGTCCTTCCCGGACGTATGAACACACTGTTCAAGTACACCATCCCGCCTGACAGATATTAATCTTGTTGCTGGAAGTTACGAGATTAATGGAAGTGCATGAGAGAAAGATTGTGCTGTTACTGTGATTTCTTTTTGTGAGTTTCGTTATGATGTAAAACTTTGGTTCTTTTTAAATTGCATAATCAAGATAAATAGATTCTGAATCCATATGTTAAAACGTAAGTTCTGTGTTTTTGTGTCTATTTACTGCAAATCTTAATGTTTTCCCGTGCCCTGGGAGGTATCACGCGTATACCAATATAAAGTCTTGTTGCTATTTCTCAATTTGTATTGAGATAAATATATTCTTATGACTATTAATGTCCTATGGTTGAATCTGGCACGACCGTGTCAGTGTTTGAAACATATCGCCCACTGAGACACGGGGAAACGCAGCAACAGATCTTCTGTTGTCTGCTTTTAGTGAAATCAAATGGTGTAACGCCCACTACAGATAAATTTCCATGCCAGAAGTCTGCACGTTATCTCACAGTTTATCGCCCACTGAGACGCTGGAAACGCGTCTGTTGCCGCGTTTCTCCGCGTCCCGGTGGGTCAAGCTTCATCTAATATTTGTTATTTAGCGTCGCTTTTCTGCCACTTTTGGCTAATCGCAACGATGAGGATGACTGATGATATGATGGAGTTGATAAAGGAACACTCACAAAGAACTCCAAGGCCGGGATTAGAACCGGGAACCCCTGACGTGTAGGCCGCTGGCAACCACTCCGCCACGCAGGTCAGCGATTGGGTGCCAAAACTGGGGGGGGGGGGCAAAGACAGTTTACTTTCCCTCGTAGATAGGGTTTAACATAGTGCGGGGGCTAAAGTGGCAAAAAGTGGGGGGCAACTGCCCCCTGACCCCTTAATCGCTGCCACTCTATACATATACATGTACAGTCAGCAGCATTAAAAATGGGACACCTATACACACTGCCATGAAATTAGGCGGGTGGCACAAGTTCGCGGTGTTGCCACGTCGAAGCACCACAGCCCCGTGTGTTCGGAGATTTAAAGGAATGAAAGATCTCGTAGTAGAGTTGGTCTTTGTAATCCATGTCATACAAACTGACAGTATTTGCTCGAATGGTCAGGGATGACACAAAAGTGCTCCGGAGAGAGCAGAGGCCTGCACAAGACCTGGAGCAGACCCGTTCGCGAGAAATCGCTCCTGAAATGCCATGCAACCTGCGCAACACCCTCGCTTGAGCAGCTTGTCTGGCCACCTGCCCAGATCGTTCCTGGCAGGCATTGTAGACCCGCCGGGTACCCGCAGTCTTACGATACCTAGTAGGTCTCAGTTCGTTCTTTCCATCAACTGCAGACCCCTCCCTCT
Organism: Lepisma saccharinum; assembly: GCF_977018435.1. Taxonomy (NCBI): domain Eukaryota; kingdom Metazoa; phylum Arthropoda; class Insecta; order Zygentoma; family Lepismatidae; genus Lepisma; species Lepisma saccharinum. The sequence goes on along the minus strand of NC_139256.1, from coordinate 21,711,516 downwards.
GCATGACGTAGTTGCTTCGAGTAGAAACTGCACCTGGCCCACACCGTTCTGCAGTGTTGCCAACTGCAATAGATTTGCACTACTTAAAAAAGGGAACTCGAAGCTTCGTAAGCCACATCACCAATGAAATGAGATTTACGAATGTTGCTACCCCCCCCCCCACACACACACATTGAAATAGGTTTTCCGTGGCACAGGATCCATAAGTATATGTCGTAAATAACCAATATACGTATATATAGTGATATAGGGCAGGACTGAAACATGTCACGTTCGACGCTGAAGTCGCGAGTCAAACAACACACTGTTCTACTGCGAACACCAGCGCCGTAGCCAGCCAGGGGCATTGCCGTTACCCTCGTTTGCAGGGGGGGGGGGCAAGTACTTGGATAAACGTAACAACAACAACAATCACAATAATAGTAATAAAGTAACTTGAAAGGCATTATTATCCTCATAAATCACGCAAAAAGGGGGTAGAAATCGGTTCTCACGCATTTGTGTTGAAACAGAGGATTAGAAATATTTTTTTTCAACACGTCAATTTCACATTAGCTAATAATGGAAAACAAGCACACAAACTATTTTTGAAAGAAAGAAAGTGCATGATAAATGCATTCCGAATGTACATACATATGGCATGTAAAATTTCCATGTACAATATTTTCTTTTCACATGGAGCGACGTATTACATAATTAATTCATCCAACTCGTAACAAACCAACATTAATAGCAAATAATATCACGGGCCGCCATAGCATTCTCTGTTTTAAAACTTTTCTCACTTAGATCGTTCGGCGCTCAGGGCCGACTCCCGCTACCCCTTTGCTACGGCATTGAACTTGATGAGACTTGTACTTTAATGTTTGACCCCCACCCTGACCTCTCCGCTAGACAATTTCCGTCCAAGGTTGTGAGCAATGCACCCTGCCCCCTCTGGTTGCGCCACTGCGTGCCTGGTTAAGGCACCATGCAATGAAAAACAATTAGTTTTCAGTGAGGAGATTTTTGTTTGCTCGATCATTCATTTAGATAAATGAAACTGTAATATTGCGTGCATTTCCTGGCAATAAGATAAAAACTGCTTACGCTGAACTGAAATCGCTAAGTATATAAATTCTCCTTGGAGAAGAAGCTCCTCCTAGGACTTCGTAGGATTTAGTAGCTACGTAAGTAGGCAACACTGGCTGCAGCCGTCCACGTGGTGATGAAACACCTGGAGCGACACGTTGCCGGAGGGCTGTTTCCTTCCAGCAGGTTTTGCAGGCGCCCGGGTCTTGATGAATGCCCAGGTACCTTGTAAGCGCAGAGCGCCTTGAAGACCAAGAACCCGGGTAGAGACGCAAGTCGACTCGTTGCCGTGGGCAGGCGAGCAGGTAAACCTGTTATCGCGTGCAAGCGGGCAGTGGGTAGGTAAAAGGCACACTATGCTGGCCTCTAGGAGAGAGGTCTGCCCAGCCGCCTATTTTCATGACCATGCGTATACATGCTGAAATATTCATTTTCCTGCGTGGTATTATGTGTGTTGCGGGGGTACCTATAGAAGTTGGCTCATGGCAACACACACAACAAATTGCAGGCAAACCAGTACAGCAAGATATAACTAAACTATCTAACTAGCTCTCTAGCATTCTTAAACCGGAAGGTTTATGGCTGCAGCACCACAAGCCTTGCATCTGTCCCTATCCTGGTCCTTCTCAACGTTATTCCTCCATCTTCGTCTTGGCCTTCCTACAGGTCTCTTACCATCAGGTTTCTCAACAAGAATCCTGTAAACTCCTCTTTCCTCTCCCATTCGTGCTACATGGCCTGCCCATCTAAGTCTTCTTGATTTAATTATTGTAATACTCGTAATATCTGGACATGAATACAAATTATGTACTTCTAAATTATGTAACCTTCTCCACTCACCTGTCTCCCATCCCTTTTAGGTCCAAATATTTTCCTAAGGATTTTATTTTCAAATACTCTTCATTTATGTTCCAAGGTATAGGTGTACCATTTTTTGGCGGCCCCCGTGGCGGAGTGGTTATCACATCGTGCTACGACGCCAGGGATGCCGGGTTCGAATCCCGGCTCGGGCATGGATGTTTGCGATGTCACTCATCCCCATCGTCGCAAATTAGCCAAAAGTGGCACAAAAAGCGAAGTAAAATAAAGCAAATCAGTCAATCAGGTGTCCCTTTTTTTGCCGGTGCCTACACACACACACACACACACACACACACACACACACACACACACACACACACACACACACACACACACACACACATTGTCGTCTATCTGATTTTCCCGAGAGGCAGAAAATCAACGTCAACGGACAGTAATAGATAAAGAGCTATTATTATTACAATTATTACATTCTGTATGTTAGGAATTGCATCAAAGAGTGATGAATTTGAGTTTCTGTAATATATTATGTTTTTCGTTGCAACATGTATGTATGAGATAAGAAATATCTTATGTATTCACCTACGTTTGGTAGGTTGATTGTGCTACTGTTATTCATCAAATTTCTCTGCAGGCCGAGATGCTAGAGAAATATCTAAACTTAGAATTGGAATTTATCGAATTCGAAATCAGTGTAGACGTGGGGAACGAGTCGTATCCTACCCAGCTACCAATGAACAAGCGAGTCGTTGACGTCATCTCGAGCCACCTCGTATCGCTAACTCTCCTGCTCATGCTGTATACTCTTGGTAGGCTCGTTAGCCAGCCAGACATTAGTGAAAACATTTGATTTTGTCCGGCAAGTGACACAAAGTGCCATCACACACACTTCAACTACATTTTTGGCAGGCTATATTTGAGGGCCATTCAGTGTTGCAAAATCCGATACTCATAAAAGAGCTAAGTTGCACCTTAAATGGAGCTAAAATTGACCTTTACGGAGCCAAAGTTTCGAAGGCGCGATAAATTGCATGGTAAGGTAATTTGTAGTATCAAGGAGGACGGGTTCTTATTAGCATTAACATTAAAGCGATGACAATTTACAAAAACATTCAATCTCATCTCCTTCAGGAGCAAGCAATAATCATGCTTGGCATTTCCTCCCTGTCAGAGGGACATGCATGCGCACCCTTAAGAGTGGGCTGGAGGTTGGCATGAAAGTAGTTTCCTGGCCCGATGCGATACAGAGACACCTAGCGACATATCAGAGGACTAGGAATTCTTTTCGGCTGTCCTAAGCCTGAGGCCAGAGAACCTTCCTTCCTTCACCACCCCCTCCCCTCCGCGTGACTCCCGCAGCGAGGTTTCCAGGAAAAGGACACCCACCTGTTTCTTTTAATTCTGGTTTCGGAGGCTAAAATTTCTCCACTGGCAAAGCAATTCGCATTTCTCTGCTTGCTGGCTGACTCTTGCATGGAGCGGGACGAGTGGCAGGCTCCAGAGACAGAACATTCATGACTAAAGTTTTGATTGAATAAATTTGGTTGATTACAGTGGCTACTATAATTATGTTGAATTTTCTTGTTGAGGTTGGAATTTTATCAATTGAGAGTAAAGAAGGCGGTAGAGAATATCAGTTGAAAGAAAGTATTTTTCTTTGAAGGGGGTGTTTTTTATACAAAATCAATATATAATAATAATAAGGCAAGAATTAGTAACAATTATTATTTCAACTATTAACGAATCGAGTCCCTATTAGAGATGGGCAAGAGCGAAACTACCTGGAATTTAAAAAGGGGAAACGTGGACATGCGTAATAACATATGGAAAAACTGAAAAGGAGAAAGACGGACAAAACAATGTAACAAAATGTACAGTAGCAACAAAGATGTCAGGAAACAATAGTATAATATTGAACATACACTTTGATGAAGTAGTTTTCTTTGTTATGATCTGAATTAAGTCCCTTTGCACAGTTCTCATCGTTGGAGTTCACAGCAGCTTTAATCGGCCAAGATTGATTGATTTTGTTTATTTTACTTCGCCTTTCTGCCACTCTTGGCTAATGATGATATGATGTAATCGATGAAGAGACGCTCACGAAGGACACGTATGCCCAGACCGGATTCGAACCCGGGACCACTGGCGTCGTAGCGAAATGAGATAAATACTCCGCCACGGGGCCGGCTAATCGGCCAATGGTGGGGACAAACTCTCAGTGATGATGGGAATCCCCTGTGGAAACATATGACCAGTTCCTGCATCACATTAGTTGCTCTCTCCTATTGTGATTTTTCCCAATGTTAATTGATTGCTTGCCAAGTGAAATTTCAGTCCAACTAATTATAGTATGATCTTCAAGATCAGCACTATACGTGTTACAAAGTACTCTTAAAAAAATCCCAGTGAATTGGCCAAAATAAAGTGACAGAATTTCGAGGAGAGGCCGAGCCTCTGTGGACCCACACTTGGTTACGCCAATATACGTAAGTAAACCCGTGGTGCTACAGCCCCTGAGGGCCAGAGCCCACCTACCGACTGTAGGCCTCACTTCCAGTCCAACCAGTTATGTGCGGTCAGCACGACGAACCCCTAATCTTTGTTGTAGGTTTCCGTGACTCATTCATAGCTTCCCAATCTCCTCACGATGGTGGGTGGCAACCGGCCCTATACACAGGCCGAAATCTCAGGAGAAAAGTTGATACGTTTCCCCTAAGAGACCCCCTGAAACCCCTGAAAATGAATTTCTCAGTATATTACAAGTTATTGTACAGGATGTTTAATGTAAGTAAAATTAATCACCGCTATACCCTATTTTAATTACATATTTGTAGGATTTCGGAACGGTCTTCAGCTTCACCCTCCCCCCCCCCCGGTCACGTGCCTGCGGGAGAAAATATACATAAGTGCTGATCCCTTATTCTGATTGGCGTTTTAAGAATAGAATATCCTTCAGAGCTTCTCTAAGACATGGTCTTTTAAAAATCAGTTCTAGAGAAGAAACCTTGTCCAATTTACGTTTTCAACTTGTTTCCTTGTGTAGTTTTTAAAGAAGAGAAAAGTTATCACAATTGGTAATCTGCTGGACAAGATCGACGTCGAATATGTAATTGAAACAAAAACTTTAATGTTCGTACCACGATGGTTTTACTGACTGAAAAGTTTATGTTTCATAATTTTGATTGAGCAGAGGGGGCTCTCTAACTGCATCAATCGCCGCCAACCCTATGATAATCGTTTGAGTATCTTGAGTTTCTGTTTTAAGTCTACTTTATATACAGATAGACTAATCGGGACTGGATCTATATTTATAGTGGGATTGAACTAACTATTAGGCGTCCACCGGATACCAAACTCAGGATATTTTAAATTACAAGGGTCACCTTTACCATTATGCTATAGGGGATGCAAAATATATCTGAAACTAAGAAGAAATTTTGAATGCAATGTAGAACGAAGGAGGCACCGTTCACATTGAAGGGGAAGACGCCAGGAAATCCTCCCTCCACTTTCCTAACCTGTACATCTCTAATTTGATTCTCAGCGAGGGTACTGCTATTGGAGATATAACAAAAATCAAGGATAGCCCACCTCGCAATATTTATTTTTCAATACGAGTTGCACTGCAATTAAATAAGTTCCATTCGAAGTCAGGACTTTCACACGCACCATCTTAAAGAAAAGGGAGCAGAGCAGAACAAGATTATTGCCCTTCGCACCCTATGAAGTCTTGAAACCTGTTTCCAACTTCATCACGTAGTATTTTTACTTTGGACAAATTATAACTTTATTAAAAAGTTTTAATATAACGGAAGACTGTAACTTTGCAAAATGACCTCCACTTCCTTCAAAATATCAGCTCTTGTGTCACGGGGAGGAATCATTCAAGTAGTTTTACTGTCATATCGAGATAAGAATCGCATCCACGAGTGAAGGGAGCAAACCGAGCTAGCTCACAGACGTCCGTAATATCGCATATTGTGAGCGAAAAGGCAACAACACGAACAATTTTCGCTTTCAATTGTTCGTTGACTAAGTAATAAATCCTCTCCTCTGATTTTTTTATTAGCGTTTCTTTTCTGCAACGTTTGGCTAATGGCGACGATGAGGATGAGTAATGATATGATGAAATTGATGAAGGGACACATACAAAGAAAACCCATGCTCAGGCCAGGATTCGAACCCGCAACCTCTGGTGTCGCGACGGGTTGTGCTAACCACTCCGCCACAGATTATGGCAAATTTATTTCGTGATAAAGAAATATTTCTGAATGAATTTACTTTATCAGGGTACAAAATTTCTACGCTTTTCAGTATTCACTTCACAACAAAAGTAAGCATTTCACTTGAAAAATCTGCATTCCTCTTCTATAGTCCTTTTCTTACTCCCACGAAGTTTGGGCAGCGATATGGTTCTCTGAAACTTTTACAGAAACTGGCTTTTCTTCCAGGTAAATCCTTAAAAATCAAGAAACAGACTCATAGGCGACAGAAAGTATGCACGCTGCCCTCCCCCAGCTGGCAAGATATTTTCGTACTTCAGAAGTAACCTGTCAATCAGCTTGCTTAGTTGACACAACACCTACTCTATAAGGGAATGTATACCTGTGTAGGGAAAATTGGTCAATGTGTTGAAGTTTGGATGAGTCTGGTCTTGTATCACAAGAAAAGAGAAAACGGGATAACTACAAATGTATAGATAATTTCAAGCATGAAGTGTTAAGTGGGGCCAAGGCGGGCCGCATTAACGAATGCTGGGGCTCACATGCGGCCCGCGAGTTTGACTGGCCGAAATATCAGGAGAAAAGTTGTCACGCTCATCCACGAGACTCGAACCTGCGCGCGTCCCACCGTTGACTCACAAAGTACTACATGTGAGGTAAAACTATCGAAATGTAAAAAGAAGAAGCGTCACCACCCTCCCCGCCTTTTCTACATTTTATTCAAATCGAACACGAGGCACGTATCTAGATATATATTTCGGAGCGGCGTCCTAACGTAATGTCTCAAAATAATAATATTAATAATGTTAAATTAAAATAAGTATAATTATATTAAATTAATTAATATGTTTTTATAAGATGAATAGGTAAGAAGGCGGTATAACAACAGTGATACAGTATAACATCACGTATTCATTATCTAGCTTACGTGTAGTTAAGGTCGGCAAAATTTAAAAAAAATAGAAACTGCCCTGGCAAGGAAATTAATGTCAAATAGATAAAGAATATAATATTTATTGAGTATGAAAAAATGATGTTAGAATCAGTTGACGAAAGTAAAATTCCTGGTAATATTTTGCATGTTATTATAAGTAGTAATAATTCTTGCATAAATCTTCTTTGGTACTGTCATTCAAAGTCGTATTACTTTCCAATATTTTTGCGGAAATAAACAATTTGCGATTAAACAACCACCTTATTTTCATTACTTAATTGAAGTTTTATGATCTCATTATTTAATTTTTTTGTACTTGGTAAGTCTTTCGGGGGGACGTTGGGACACCTGGACCCCCCTAAATACGTCCTTCGCGGTAAGATCGAGATAAAGTTACTGTGTCACTGGTTCCAATTCATGGTAAATATGCTCTGCTTCTCTACAATCAAACATACACTAACTCATGGCCTTCCTGCTTTCTTGGTTTCTTGCCTGGGAAGAGGCAATAAATCAAGCTGTGACAGCTACGGGACCTTCTGACGAGGTGACGGAACCCAGCTGTGCAGAGGATTCAAACACCCGCGCGTACTAGCCCTCACCGTCAGCCTGGGGCAATTTTGCAACAGAGGCATCTAGTGGCCAAGTGTCGAACTATGATGAATGAAATTCGGCTGAAGCGGCCGTATCTTTCGCCGTCGATAATACATGACATTTTTAAACAATCATTTTGGGCTGTGCAAGTGATTTTTAAAAGAAAAGCCCTCCCTAGCTTAGTCATAAAAGGATTGAGCATTACGTTAGTATGCATCATAATGGCCATTTTCGTTGGTGCTACCCACAAATCCTATAACCATTCTGTGCTTATTTACGTATTTCCTTATGGGAAATTGAAAAACAATAATGGAATTTGTGCACATTTATCGGACTGAAATTGCATAAATGTGTCATGTACTCAAAGTTTCATAAAGTAAGTTCACATCTACTGCGTGTTTTCCGGCAAATTTTTGTCCTAAAACGTTATATTCAACAAAATGCAAAAAAGCCCATGTTAAATTTAAGCACTTTCCACGGCGACCTTCGCCAAACTCCACCAGTCTCACTCTTAAGTATATCTCAAGCGATCGGTATGAAAACAGCTGTAGTTTTGGAAAGATGCTGCACCTTAAAATCCGTTCCCTCGTAATCAGGATTGTGGTGAGCAGAAAGAAAAAAATGTCTTTAAAGAATACTTTCTGTTGACAATTTAATAGTACAGATTTGGAGTGAAATTTACCCTCTTTGAGCTAAAAATCTCCTTAGAGAATTTCGAGAGTTTTAGAGCCAAACAAGTGTGCAAAAGTTCCAGATTTTGTGGGGACAGTTGGGACAGAGGAAAGCATGAAAGCTAACCACTAGCTTGATGTATTAAAATGTCATGACTATAATTTTCGTTGAACATGTGCGAATTTTGTTTTATTTAGGCTAGAATGCCACTACAGATTTATACACGGAGAAGAGAGAAAAGCTGCGGGAATTTTACGACAAAGAAAAGTGTTTTGGTTAGTTGGTTTGTGGGGAATATGTACTCTAATACACCTTAACGTTAGTTCCATATTTAGAGCGCCATCTTAACTTTATTGTTTGAAAGATAATGCAGTTGTAAACAATCAATCCTTTCTGAGCGCATAGTTATATAGCAAATTAGGGGTGAACAGTAGGGGTGTGCGGGAAAGAATTTCTTGAGTCAGAACGGGATCGCGACGGGAATATTTTTTTAAATCCCGACATTCGGGACGGGAAATTTTTTAAATCTCGACATTCGGGACGGGAAAAATTCACAATTTGCCGACAAATTCGGGAAATTTTCGGGACGAGAAATGTTCGAATTTTACCGAAGCTCTGGAAATCTCCAGTTCTACACGTCATTTTCACCTTAAGTGATTCTTTTTGCATTCCTGGTACAAAACACTAACATTTTCCAAGTTCCAGACATTTACAATGCAGAAAACGTCGAGAATTAACGACTTTTTAAAATGACCATTCGGTATTTCCCGCCTGCTCGGGATCCCGAAAAGTCGGGATTGGGACGGGAAATATTTTTCCCGATCCCCGGTCCCGACTTTTCGGGATCCCGCACACCCCTAGTGAACAATGGTACCAGCTTATAGAATTCGTGGAGCTGGCGCCCAGTTGATAATTGTTCTTTATTATTATAATTATTATTATATTTTTGTGTGATGGACAAATTATTGATGTGGATGAGACATTCTTCCTATTCAATGGCTGCTAGTAAATCATCTACTGACATGTAAGGATTTTCATAGCTTTCATGTTTGAGAAATGTTTGATTTGATTTGATTTTGAATTTAAAATTTTGGGAGCGTCAGCACTTAGGCTATTTTGCTCCCGTCACATTATACGGGGGCCAGCCCCTTATCATTACAAATAACAACTCTAGCGTTGCATAACTAAAAATGTTAAAATGTTCTGACTTCTGTTAAAAGCTGAGGCCGTAAATGGGCACTCAGCACACACAAGGACAACAAACAGGACAACACACACAAAATTATACTGGCCATAGTGCCAGTCGCCAGAGCCTCGTTAGTCTTTAGTCCAGGGTGCACTACGTGGAAGTGAGGTTGACTTTTGGGCGCCTACATGGAAGGTCACCCCTTACACCCCGTTTGAGAAATGTGTCCCACAATGTATGAATAAGTGAGACGCTGTAACAGTGAGGGCGTCATAGTGGGAGGGGGACAAGGGGCGGAAGCTCCAGCAAAGAAGAAAAAAAAACCACAAGAAATGCTCTCTTAGCTCAAATATATGCGACTGCTCCAAGAATATATCTGCCATCACATTATTTTTTCCTGGCGCCGTCACTGCACCGTGGTTAATTTTGATGCTAATAAATGGGAAAATACTTGTACCCCTTTTCAATATTCGCTCATGGTGACTATGATGTATGATGATGGACATAGGCGCCGACTTCATGGGGCTTGGGGCGGGGGGGCTCGAGCCCCCCCAATGTTAACGATGTGGGGGTAGAGCCCCCCAAAAAATTTGCTTAAGAGGATATAATGTATTATTTTGTTTCTCTTGTAAAGTTTACTCTGAATTGTGCCACATGAACTTAACTTTAAATAAACATTTGAAATGTTCTACACCATCAACTTTGGGAGGCTCAGACCACTAAACCATCAAGTTTGGGAGGGCTATGACCAGAGACAGCAAAACATATGACTTATTACTATATACTAAGTATGTAATTATGAGTATTGTTAAAATTTTTACTAAAAGAGTTTCAAAAGACTATTGTCATGAACTAGGGTAGTGGATGGGACGTTTGGGCTACAAATGGCTCTCACATGACATTCAGAACGAGATCATTGATATATTAGGGAGATCTGTTTTGCGCTCCGTGGTAGCAGATATTAAAAGTCGGGAATATTTTGCTATTATGGTTGACGAAACTTGTGACATATCCATCCGTGGACAATTAATATTCTGCATTCGAACTGTGAATAAAAATTTTGATATTTTTGAGGAATTCATGGGCTTTTATGAGATTCCGAACACTGAGGTCAAAACTTAAAAAAAGGAGAGAGTGAGTCATTCATTAATTTATTTCAGTGATCAGAGCCCCCCAATAATTTTGACAAGTCGGCGCCCCTGATGATGGAAGTCATGAAAAGTGAACGAAAGAAGAATTGGAAACCTGTTTCAGCCTGTCATCCTTTTCGATATATACTTTCATGTGCAATAAAGGATGTAATATATATAATATTTATCACACTGAGAGTCATATTAAATTTCCATGCAATAATGTATACACTCTACCAGAGTTCTACAGTACAAGCAGAGCGTATAGAAGAGAAAGTGTGCGCACTTCGGTTTCTTCCCGTAAGCCAAGTGAATAGAGCGGTGTCCCACCGAAACACTGGCAGCACCTTCGCTTGCGACGAGCGTCTTCTGCTTGCAGTGCGGCCGCGCATTGTGTAGAGCGTTGTGTTGTGTTGTGCTAGAATAACATTGTGTACTTTTATTAATGACAACGTTGTTACGTTATTCAGTTTAGTGTCGTTAGATTTGTGATTGATCCGTTGTGACTAGTTTGTGTTGTGTTCAACGCATTATTATTGTGTTTGAGACAGCAGCGAGCGAAAATTACAAGATGCCTACGTGTTTCGTACCCGGCTGTAGATCTGGATATGACTCCTGCACAGGCAATATATAAAGGATCAGAAGCACATACAACTTTAATAAAATGGAATGCTGTCCTTAGAGATAATCGAAATTCCTTCGCTTCAGAAAAAAAACGCTAGAGTCCTTAAGAGTGACTTTAGAAAGTACTTTATAAGTGTCCGAATATTTGTGGAATATTTTTGACAGGAAAATTTAATCAAGATCCTCTAGAACGCCATTTTGGTATATTGCGGTCGTTCACTTGTGGTGATCATCCCTCCACTGTGGATTTTCTGCACTTACATATGTGCAATCAATTTACGTACCAGCAAAACTTGCTTTATTTTCGGGCGGAAACTGTGAATACAGTGTCCTCTGACGTCTTTTGTTAATGAAATGCGAACTCTGGCAAGAGCAACCGAAAATAAAAATCTTTCGGTGAAGAAGCAACCTGAAAATAAAATAAGGGAAAAAGTTTCCATTGTTGAAGATGAAATTCAAATACCGGACTGGGAAAGCAACATACCGTACTTAAATGATCAAAGTGTTGGTAAAGAATACTTGGTGTATCATTTGGCAGGATACAGAGTGCGGTATATTTCAAAAGTGACGCATTGTAAACTGTGTACAACTTTTCTGCAGGGGGAACCAACTAACGTACCTGCCTCACTTACGCTAATCCAAGACCATAGGCGCCGACTCCATGGGGCTTAATTGTGCCCCATGAACTTAACTTTAAATTCACATTTGAAATGTTCTAGACCATCATCTTTGGGGGGCTGAGACCGCTAAACCATCAACTTGGGGGGGGGGGCTATGACCAGAGACAGCAAAACACATGACTTATTATTATATACTAAGTATGTAATTATGAGTATTGTTAAAATTGATATTTTTGAGAAATTCATGGGCTTTTTATGAGATTCCGAACACTGAGGCCAAAACTTAAAAAAGGGAGAGTGATTCATTCATTAATTTATTTCAGTGATCAGAGCCCCCCCCCCCCCCAATAATTTTGACAAGTCGGCGACCCTGTCCAAGACTATGGTTCGGGTGACGGCTGTAAATACCTTACCTATGCATCGAAAAGTGTTTATGATGTGCTGTTACATGTGGAAGATGTTGTTGCAGAGAAATTATCATGTGCTAATAGTTTATGGGGGATATATTTTTTGAGTGTTTGGACAATTTAAATATAATTGCTGTAAAAACTTCGCAATTAGGATGCTGTGAAGATCATGTGCTGCGTACGCTACCTAAACTCGTATTTCACTATCTGAAATGTCGATTTTTCTTCCGCACCAAGGAGATAAGAAAGGAATTAAGTGCCTCGAAGACAGCAAAATCATCTCCGAAATTCTTCAAACTATCCAGCTGCTGAGCTCTTCTCCAAACGTAAGTAACATGCATTTTTGTTTCTTATGTAGTTAGCTATGTAAGCAACGCGAGCATCTTCCGCGCAGTCTCAAACGTCACCACTGCCATCTAGGCGGTGGACCACGGCAACTCAGGGAGTGCACACACTATTCCTTCTATACGCTCTGGTACAAGTACACACATTTCAGTAGGCAGAAACGTAAAAAAAAAATACATTGCAAGTTTAGAACACGATACACTCAATCGAGATAATAAAGTACATGCAGTGGCGGCGGTTGGGTTCTGAAACCGAGGGGGGGGGGCAAGAAAGTATATTTCACTTTGTAGATAAGGTTTAGCATAGTGTGGGGGCAAAAGTGGCGAAAAGTTTTGGGGGAGGGGCAACTACCCCCCTAATCACCGCTACTGAGTACATGTGTTCATACTTTTCTGAATAGTGTTATTATAATTTGTGGGCATTGCGTGAACTGCTAATGGATGGTTTCAATGATGGAATTACTAAATGGACAGTTTCAGAATAGTTAGTAAATTATTGCATCACAAGCGTACACCATGGGCTTAAAGTCACGATGGGATACTGTCTATAGTGCAAGAACTTATTATTCCTGGAGTTCGCAGGATTTGTTTTCGGAGGAGGTTGGAGTTGTAAATGTGGATATTACATACCTAAGTTCTAAGGGGGGTGGGGTCGGTTGATACTATATAATGTATTTATTTCATAATTGCCATTTTCAATCTCGGTCTTAAAAGTTGTTCAAAGACAAAAAAATGTAATCGGGAGTCATTTTAAGACGGGATTGTATTTACCCTTTGCTTTTTTAAAGTTTTTTACTGTTTTCATTTGAAAAATAATTAATTTTATCTGAATTTCGGGAGGGGCAGTAGCCCCATCAGCTCACCCTCTGCGTACGCCATTGTCCGCAAGCGAAATTTACGTTAAAAGTTGTTGAGTAATGTTTATCCTCCTCACACGTGCCGTAATAATTATTATATTTTTCGATAGAGGTCAATCAAACCAATTACTGTGGTTAGGAGTCAAGTTTTCTGATAGATATCCAGAATTCGTACGGACTCTGTTGAAGTTTTGAAAGGATAAATTAGTGTGTCATCAGAACGATCACACACAAAATGTTGCGGCGGGAAAGTCGACGAACATGGCAGCGAATCCAGCTGTGGACCGAGAATGATAGTCAACGTACAGAACAGATACATAAGTTCAACCATTGATAGCTGCACACGTGTAGTTTTGATTTGTACTCTTTGATGCATCCTATTCAGTTCAATACAGTTTCTGCATTGATTATTGCATTTTCGTTCACAATAATAATAGTATATCAATATCCGATCGTGACTTTTGGAACACCCTGTAGAATGCTTAGATTGGTTAAAATGTTCGTTGTTACAGAGATTTTATTTTTTAACGTGTTCTGATCACTGTTAAACATCTATTATTATTATGGCACATTACACGTGTATGTGTGTACCTAGGTATGTAAGGGATAGTTTGTGAAATACTTGTCGTTTTTTGACGTAGAAGTCCGAAGTTCCAGAACTGGCTGTATCAGTGGCGTCACTTAGACAATTTTGTTCGGGTCGGTTATGTATTATTCGATGGTAATAGCTGCAACGTTTTCCCTCATTCTCCATCTCTTGCTGTTACTATCTCAGTTTTCTTTCTTCGTTTTCTTTCTTGTTCTTTCTCTCTATCTCTTCATTCTGTTTATGTATAGCTTTCTTTTTCTTTTCCTTTCTTTTCAGTTATTTCTTCACAGCAGCTAAGTTTCATTCTCATTATCTCCTTCTTTCTGTTGCTATCTTCGTTCTCTCTCTTTCCTCGTTTTGTATATATCTTCCTTTTTCTCTTTGTTTTTACAGTAATTTCCTCACAGCTGTTAAGTTACTTTCTCATTATCTCCTTCTTTCTGTTGCTATCTTCGTTCTCTCTCTCTCTCTCTCTCTATCTTTCCTCGTTTTGTATATCTCTTCCCTTTTCTCTTGCTTTTTTTCAGTTACTTTCTCACAGCTGCTAAGTTTCTTTCTCATTATCTTCTTTTTCCTGTATTGCTATCTTCGTTCTCTCTCTCTTTCTTTCTCTCTCTATCTTTCTTTCTCTCTCTCTCTCTCTTTCTTTCTCTCTCTCTCTCTCTCTCTCTCTCTCTCTCTCTCTCTCTTTTTCCTCTGTTTATGTATATATCTTTTTCTTCTGTTCCTTTCTTTTCCAGTTATTTTTCTCACAGATGCTCTTTCTCCACCCTTTCTTTCTCTGTTGCTAGTTTCGTTCTCTCTATCTTTCCCAGTGGCGTAGCAAGGCTTGGGCGACCGCCCGTACCTCGCGCCTGAAGAGGCCTAGCGTTCCATGGGGTTGATACGAAAAATGTAATAAATAGAAGTAAGAAAAAAATATATGGAAAAAGGCTAATTTTTGTGGGCAGTAAAATTAAAACATCTGTTTTTATCTGGTTTTAAATTCTAGTTAAACGTTATAATTTGAATGAATACGTCAAATCAGGGACGTAACATACAGACAGGCGGGTCCTAAGCCTAAAGGGCCCCGGAAAAACTTAAAACTGTTGTATATCTCATGTGAAATATTTACGCAAAAATTCACGATAAATTGCTTGGGCATTTTTATCCATTTACTGTTTTCTTAAATAAAATCACTTTGTCTTGTCTTTTCTTCTTTATCTTCACCTTGCACTGCCAATTTTAATATTTTAACGTAAAGCACCTCCAACTGCCACGAAGCATGTGTGAGACATTTAAATCCTTGCGTTGGTTTCAACCCAAGGAGGACATGAAAAATATTAGCAGTTTTTCCTTCCTTCCTACATCTTCAGATTTCAACTTTCGGAAAACAGAGAAATACATTTATAGGGTGAGTGAAATTATTAAATGCCATATTCGTCAGTAATTTGTTGTTATTATTATTTAAATATGATAAATTGCTGACGTATTTCTGAAGGTTTTGTATCGATTCACGTTGAGATTTCAAATTTAGAGAAGGAAGGGTAAAGTGGCCACTCTAAGGTTTGATGAATTCTTATCATACCTTTTTAATCAGCAAAGTTATAGAAGCATAGACCAATGGTAAGTATAATAACTTTACTTCCAATTTCTATTTTTTTTAAAATTCTTGTTGTTTAGAAATGCACACGTTACTTTTAAAAAAAAAGTACGAAGTGGCCACTTTGCCCGCCTAGGTTGGGTAAAGTGGCCAGCCTCTTCCCATTTTAAGTGCATAGGTAAATGAACAAATCACATTGATTCAGAGTGTGTATTTAATCAACACAAGCTGAAGTTATACACATTAAGAATAAGTATTATGTTTTTTAAGTATCATCTTAAGTATGAAATCTTTACAAGATAAAGTAAATAGGAATTCGTAATCAATAGTCTATTAATAAAGGATTAGGCGTAGGCCTATTTGCAAAATTCGCACTCAAACTCCTCATCTTCTTCGTCACAACCGGCGCACTCTTCATGTGCCCACTTCTTACATTTTAAACATCTAATCCATCCTTCATTGCCTCTCGAGTCTGCCTGTTTCGTGGCCACTTTGCCAGGATGACGCCATTACAAAGACTGTGGTCTAACCTACGTGACTTAGCGTTTTCAAACGCACATCATTTAAAAGGTTATTTCACGCTGATCATAGAGCACAAGAGCATATAATTATAACACTTACTATTATTTAGCTATAATCAACAATTTGTACCACTTAGCTAAAATCTGACTTGCGAAAAAACAATAAAATGAGTTCACATCTAGAAAAGTGCAGCCTCCCGCTTCAAAGTCACAGACAACACTGACAGCATCCGTGGAGACTGTTTCGCCTGGGTCTCGCGTGGCGGAAGCGCTATACAGCGATGAAAACCCACATGGCCACTTTGCCCGCACTGGCCACTTTACCCTTGCTTCCCCTATTCTAATCTCGCCCAGGGCCTCGCGATATGTTGCCACGCCACTGCTCTTCCTCTGGTTGTATATCTCTTCCTTCTTCCGTTTCTTTCTTTTTCAGTTATTTCCTCGCAGCTCCTGTGTTGCTATCTTCGTTCTCTCTCTCTCTCTGCCTTTCGTTCTCTATCTATTTCCTCTGGTTGTGTATTTCTTACTTTTTCCGTTTCTTTTTCAGTTATTTCTCACAGCTGCTGCTGAGTTTCTTTCCCTTACTCCATCTCGTTTTTCCCGTCTTGCTATCTTCGTTATTCAATCTCTTTCTGTCGTTCTCTCTTTCTCTTTCCGCTGTTTTTGTATCTCTTCCTTTCCCAGTTCCTTTCTTTTTCAGTTATTTCCTCGCAGCTGCTAAGTTTCATTCTCCATCTCTCCTTTTCTATATTGTTATCTTAGTTTTATCTTTCTCTCGTTCTCAATATCTCTTCCCTCTGTTCATGTATCTCTATCTTTCTTGTTATTCTTTTATTTTCTCTTTTCTTTCTTTCTTTCTTGCTCTGTTTCTCTAGCTCTTTCTCTTTCTTCGTGTTTCTCTCTTTCTCTACATTTTGTCATTTTATTCCGTATTCTGCCTTTCTTTCTAATTCTTTCTTTCTTTCCTGTAAGTGATTTTGAAAATTTTCATGCAGCCTATTTAGATGAGCAGTAGCGTGGGCAAGAACTATTTCGCAGCGGGCTGTAGCCCACTGTAGCCTAACCGGTGGCGACGCCATTGGAATACAGATTTATTGCTAATAAACTCGAAACCCACACGCAGGAACATGAACCGGTTGCTTGTAACTGACTTTCCCCTTAATTAGCTTCTACTCAATTTAGGTATTTTCCGCCGAATCACGTCGGAGCCGCAGAGTGGTGAATACCAAGTGCTTTAACCATCATATAATCTCACAGCCATCAGTCATTCAGCGGCTGCCCAAGCGACGACCTCATTTGACGGATCAAATTACCATAATTCCGCGCATGGGACTGACCGTGGTGTATTTACGAGGCGGTTTCTCGCCGTTCAAGAAGCTGCCGCCACACAGATTAAGCCACACATCATCCGGAGCGCATCTTCAACCAGTCGACCTCACCAACCATCACAAATCAAAGCGTTGCTCGGAAGCAACAGGGAGTATTATGGCATCACACGCGACGATTATATGCTTGACAGATGGAACTCCACGTGTTCGTGAACGCGCGTGTGTTTTGATCAGCTGTTCCCGTCAAGGCGCATACGTAACAGGTGGATCAATGACGGATATTGAACGGGCATTGGTTGACCAGAATTACGCCAATATAGAACTGTGCATAGATTTCTGAGGAACGTATATAGATGCGTAATCTCGTACACGATTTTTCGAACATTCTGCCAATTAAGGGAGTGTCTGCTAATTTCTATACCAGAGACAAGCATGATATATACGTCTTTACAGAATGCATTTCATAAATGCACTTCAAGGATATTGCTTTCAACTCAAATGAAGAGTAATACATATAATTTTACAAATATTATGCTATAAATCTTTAAAGCTTTCATTTCTTGCTTCTTAGAAAAAATATTTGCCCTTACTTCACATATGTATGATCACGCGAGGTACTAATCGTCACACTTGCATGTAACAATCTTGGGTTTTATGCTCAAAGCCATCAATGAAATCTCTGAGCAATTCGAATTTTCTATTTTGAGTCCATATTTTGAGTGAAGAATCCTTGCGGAGAAAGATGGAAATACTGCCATATTGTAGTACAGTCACGGACACTGCTAAATTGTACCGGACACACTGGAATTCAGTTGGTTCTTACAACCCAGAAATGTCCGTGACTACATTAGTATGTAATCGTCCGGTGGGGACGAGATCCATTCCTACTAATGCTAAATGTTCCTTTCATTCACATGATCAATTCTCAAAGTGGGAGGAGCCCGGGGATAAGCCAACCCCTAGACAAGAAAATTTGCAAGGCAAAGATAACTTGTGTCTTCATGTTGAACCAATCATACCCTTAATAACGCCACTAAACATACCACTACATAGGATTTTTTTCTTTGCACATGGTTTAGAGAGGAGAATCATGATGTGATACAAAAGTTTTAAAGCTCTTTAAAATGGACAATTCTGAAGATAATGATCCTGCATAGTTATATACCTAACTTAGGACTCATATGATTCACTGCATTATATTGCTATTATTGTTAGTCTAACCATAATTTGCCGGCCCCGTGGCGGAGTGGTTAGCACATTGCACATCCTGACCTGGGCATGGTTGTTTGCGAGTGTCCATTCATCAATTTCATCATATCACCACATCATCACTCATCTCCATCTTCGCAAATTAGCCAAAAAGTGGCACAAGAAGCGATGTAAAATAAAGCAAATCAATCTAACCATAATTTATATTATTTGTACAGTGTAATTTGATCATTTGTAAACGCACGGTAACTCGTGTACAATATGATGTCTTTGCTTGTACAATGACATTTTAATCTCGTGTTGCCTGCGTTATTCTGGGCTTGTTTCTACATCGCTATCGTTTACATAAATCTTCTATTTTGAGCAATGCAAGCGAAATATTCCGAACGGAATATTATGAAGATGTGGTGAATTTGCTTTGGACAAGGGGAAACAAATAGGAAACCAACTCTGTGACAAATGGCAGATGTACACAGTACCTACCGTATTGCAGGAGGTGAGTACATATTTTCAGAACATTGTTATTGATTTTATGATGTTACCTGTAGCATAAGTTTAATTGTAATATCTATACATAGATTATTGATTTGTTATTTTTTTTAAAAATACTGATATCTCTGGACATTATAATCTCTTAGTGATTTCAATTAATAGAGAACTTAATACACGGTGGCTACTCACCGGTAATTCCTTGAAATCCGGGAACTATGCGTGAATTATTGCCTCCGTGAATTATGCGTGAATTTTACTTGAATTTTTCTCCGTAGACGTGAAACATTTCAAATTTTATTAATCCAAACCCCATTGAATTTATACATATTTATTAATGCCCTTAGGCAGGTTTTACACAGTTTTTTTTTACAGAAGGAAAAGAAGAGAAAGCTGCGAGGAAAATTAAACCGAATTCTCTCAGTTCCTTCACTTTGTTAGTCTCAATTTGTAGAACAATCTATCTCACAGACGTAATATTATTGCAAGATACCTTAAAGTTGATAGGTAAATTTTAGTTTGAAATTCTTATACAATTAACAATTTTTCGTAGATTTGTATATCCCGTAACATTTGTGACTTGTGTTTGTAGATGTATTTCGAGTCTGAGTATGTGAAATGGCAAATGTAAAATCCGCACCTTAAATTAAATATTTTAAATATATGTACTGTTTAATTGAAATCAATTAGATTTTTGGGATAAATTGGAATCACACAGACCCATTATATTGCTAATAATATATTTGTGTGTGTGTGACTGTGTGTACGTGGGCCCCGAGAGGGGGTAATGCATAAGGCTGAAATAGAGAAAACATCTGCTTGAATTTTTGGATAGTTCGCCTTGAAAACTGGGAATTATACTTGAATTTTATCAACGTCCTAGAGTAGTCAAATAGTATTTTCAACTAAACATGATAAGATGACGTCACGTAGAGGCTTCACAGTTTCATGCAATTTATAGCCAACGAGACGTCATTTTGTACATAAGTTCGAGTCTAGGTCACACAACGCGATAGGTGATTGGCGCAAGATTATCAACTGGAATATAACGTTCGTCCAATTTTCAAAATCATGAGGTACGTTTCACAATTCAAAATTGGAATCCCAGCTTTCGTGTGGAACACAGGTTGTCATTTGTTTGAGGAACATTACAACAAAAGTTTGTTTACTTCAATTTCCTCTTAATACTCAGTGGTTAGTATGCCAAACGCATAAAATCCGTGCGTGAGGACGCGAAAGGAAATGTCTCTTCCTGTAATCTCGCAAGTGGAAATGAACTATATTTTTCTATTGTCCTTACCATGCAAAATAGCTCCCCGCAACAATGGTTAACCTTGCCGAAAAAGAAATGAAGTCACGACAATGTTTCTGTCGTAATTTATGTCTGTTCTTATTGGCAAGCTTCCTGATTCGGCCGCCCAGTACGCTCCTCGATTATGGCGTGCGTTTCAATGTACATACCTGCGTTATCTTCTGGTTAACAGACGGGGCGTTAGCTGCACCCAAAACTAGATTTCTGCAGCCAAAGCCAAGGTTAAATTTGTAAATGCGGATGGTGGTAAAAGCAAGGTCGAGGTCCTATGTGCAGTATAAAAGGTGCTTGAAAACCAGCTGTGGACATTGTGCAAAGTTGCTTACACAAGACCACCAACAATCAACATGAAGTTTCTTGTAAGTATTGTACTGGCATTGTTGCATTGGTATTGTATCTGAGAGGCTCAGTTCGAATTCAGTTAGCAGTTCGTATTGGTCCTGATTCGAAAGTGTACTGTTAACTAAAAGAAGATATTTTTGCAATACCCTAACCAAAGATTCTTCCAGTTTAGTTAAATGGGTAAAACCTTTGAGTTTGTTTTTAAGTTCACTTGATGCACAGAAAGGCTAATCGGGACTCGATCTGCAGTTTAATGAAGTGCAATACCCTAACTACCCTAACCCAGGGGTTCCCAAACTTTTTCGTTTCACGGCGCCCTTAGTGTTTCAAGAATTTTCCGCGGCGCCCCAATCGGAATGTAGGCCTATCTAACACTTGCAACGTTCAGTTACTGTGGTTAGGTTGCTTGCCTTAAGTTAAAAAAGAAAACATATTTGAAATTCAGAAACATTTTATATTCTGTAAAAAGTACTAAAAAGCACATATGTGGGACAATCATATCACTTCAGTGAAAATATTGGAACATTGCTCGGCGCCGCTGTAAGCCAACTACAGGGGACCGCGGCGCACACATTGGGAAGAACTGCCCTAACCAAAGATTCTTTCCATTTAGTTAAATCGGCATGACCTTTGAGTTTGTTTTTAAATCCATTTTGTGCACAGAAAACGCGAATCTGGGCTGGACCTACAGGTTAAAGTGGAATCCGAACCACTATGTGCCTCCACCGGGTATCGAACCCGGGATTTCTTGATTGCAAGGCGACGACGGTCCCTTTAAAGCGGTAAGGTGAGAACAATGAAGAACGGTGTTGACCACATCTTTCGACCATCTCACGGAGCAGAACTGACATTTAAGCAGCTAATACAAGTCTTTCTTCTATGCTGTTGCTCCTGTTTGTACGTTTAAAAACTTTACATGTTAAAAAGATGAGACTCAATGTACAGAGCACTTGAGCAATTCCAGTTGTCTCTCTGTTCATTTCAAATACCGAAATATTTTTCTCAGTTTAGGACGACATACCGATCTTTGCCATCTACGTATACTTCGCCAAACTAACCGACGAAGTTCAATTGTTATGCAGTTTAATAGATACATCGGACAATCTAAGTGTACTTGACATAATAATCATCGAAATAAACCTACAGATGTTAATACGAAAAACTAATGACTTGTCATTCTCTTCCAACACAAGGAGATACCGAAGCCGTTAATGAAACCTAACCAGTAACTTACCTACATGAGACAGAAATCATACAATAATCATACGTTATGTTACACTCTTTCCGAAATTGACAAGGGCCTTCCAAATAGATTACTGGTTACGTTGTCGCGTTGTAATCAAGGGGTCCTAGGCTATATTTTCTATGGAGTGCATGATGGTTCTGATATAACATTAAACTGTAGGCCCAGTCCCAATAACCTATCTCAGTACCAATTTGACTTAAAACAAAGTTTTGTAAAAGCTGACAAATTTCAGTCCCTTAAATCAAGTGGATCGCTTGCCGATAGAATTAGTAAACTGAACAATATTGTCCAAATAATAAATGCATTGTAGGATATATTCGAATCTTTTGTAAAACAAACTTACAGTCTCTAGGAAGACTATTTACACGTTCTCTCGAAATCACAGGAGCATGCATAGAGGCATAAGTATATAAGGCGAATATATAGTGCAGTTTATTGTAGCGTCCACCAAATATTTATGTGTCTATTATTTTCTAGGCTTTGATCGTCCTCTTCGCCTTGTTGGCTGTTTCCTTCGCCCAGGAATCCACCAAGGAAAAGAGACAAATTTTGGGCTACGGACTTGGCTACGGTGGTCTTGGCTACGGATATGGTCTTGGCTATTCTGGTCTCGGCTACGGCTACGGTCTTGGAGGATATGGCTACCCATACTACGGTTAAAGGTACTTACCTAACTTTACTGATGATGGTCATACAATATCTTGCAACACCAGCTAATATACTATTCATAGACCTTAATTTTACTGAAATTCTGATTCATTACGTTTCAAAGAAAGTCTTTTGTTTTTCCAAAACGTATTGTTTTTCTTGTGAAATATGAAAAAGACGAAAAGAGAAATAATGTCTAAATATACTAATTTAGGCTACATTTATTGGAATTAAAAACTTGGATGAGGGAATTATTTTCTGATAATAAAAGTCGTGTATCAGATATAAATAATAATTGACTCAATTGACCATTGTTTCTTAAAAGTTTATACCAAAGTTAAAATTAGCGAGAATTTCTACGTTGAAATCAGAATCAATGTTTCTTAACGCTTTTTAAATGTTCATAAATATTACAAATTGAATTTAGTATTCTATAACGTTAAATATATCTGAGCCAATGGTGTGGAAGTAAAATTTCAAGAGTTTTTCTTGAATATATTACCCCAGCATTTACTAAGATATGATGAAGTCCCAGAATAGTACCTTAGTTAAAATCTCATGTAGATATAACAGTGTATCAGCGAAAACTGTTTAGAGCTTTCCATAAAGATAATTTTTAATTGAAATAGATTTAGACTGGAGGCATTCGGTGTATATTGCACAGAATATTATTTCAAGAAATCTGAAATTAGTCACATTAGTTACATCATTTATCTGTCAAAATATTTAATCGTATAGTATTATTTGTTAGCTTTTCTATGAATGAAAAATTGCTGGTAAGGTATTATTAACGAATTTTCTATTTTCATTTGCAGACATCTGAAACCACCTTGCAGAACATCGCTTGGACAATGACATAGGGAACGGTTCCATGTGGTCCCTTTTGCTGGGAGCTACTAGAACTGCGTGAAGCACAACAAATTGGAAAACATACCAACAAAAAAATTACATATTGTGAACATGTTCACCAAAAAAAGTATTTCTAAATAAATTAATATTTAAAAATTACAAATGTGTTTTACAAATTTTCCTCAGTACAAGTCAACATATTAAAAATTAAGCTACATATGTTGTTTGAAATGGAACTATAGTACGTTTTTTCGTCTTAAGTTTATAATATTTTGAAAATATGATTAACGTCAGTTTTAAAAAGTATACAAAATAATTTTAGAATTATATTTATTTTTAGCATATTTTATCTCAGAATTTTAAAATCTTCACGCATGAAAGATGCAATATGCCTGACCAAATAAAATATTAACAAAAGATTAGATCAGGCATGTTAATATTCCGTACACCTGTCTGCTCATTAGAACACAAAACTCTTGCGACGATACTACACGGTTGTTACTCAAATTCACAGCCTTTGTACTTTAGTAAATACGTAGTACCCCAAGCGAATAAACTGAAAAATTGCTATCTTATATCCTACTAACGGTATGTTCACATTTTAAACGGTATATGGCTATGTAATAATGGTTTAGTAAACTAGATTGATTTCGTTACTTTTAATTTTTGTACATTACAAGTAAAATGAGCTGTGTTTGTAACATAGGGGGGAAGGGTTCAAAAGCCTTGATAAAAGTTCAGTCGATTACTAAAATACCTCATTCCATCTTAATGTATTGATGGGTAAGAAACAGGGACGTACACAGTGTGTGTTCGAAACCATCGAAAATCACTGTACTAGAAGAATTCCAACTTCAGTGGTACCAACATTCTCTGCCTCCCCAGTATTCCCCTTCTCTGTGGTTCAGAGACGAATTTACATATATAAGCATACTTCAGATTCAATACAACTACACGTAATTTATTCATTTCCATTGTATGGGCAATTTATTCTGCAGACACATAGAGGTAGCACAACTAAAGAATAAAGTACGTGGGAGTGTTCATAACAAGAAATTTGCTAGAGAACAAAGTGGGATAGTTCAATTATATAATAAATAATACACCCATCCCCTCTGTACTTGCTTGAAACTTTCTTCGGCTTGAAAATACTTAATTTTATTTAAGAGCATAATGTTGATTAATAATCGTGATAAGATGCCTCTACACTAAATTTCTGAGTGAGAGTATTAGGGGGGTAAATTCTCCTCCTGCCCCCCGTGCACACGCCTATGGTTTGTAATTATATAGATCAAAAACTATTAAGATCGATCCGTGATCATTGCACCCTGTTGTGAAGACGCACAGGGGATATTTAAGTAGGGATTTAAAATGTATGACGATGATATAATATGCAGAATTGTATTGAAATAAAATAAACAAAAACGATGTAATTACGAGCAGTGCACAGAAGGGACATTGTAAATTCCATCAAGGACACCACTTAAGAATGAACAAGAGAACTAGTTGGCCATTTGCCAAGGAAGACCATAGCTTCTTTTTTTTTTATTGTTGAACTTCAACTCATCGAGTCTTACTTCTTAGACCGATTACTTTCAATTCTCATTGAATATCCTGCACGTTACATGATTCAAAGACTCCGTGGAACCTCATTCATTGTTAGGTTGCTGCTTCCTTCTCGATTCGCATTGTTGAATGATTAAGTTTGTTGCTTGGTAATACTCGACACTGCGATTATGCACCTGTAAGAATTGATTTTATTTCTGGAAAACCTGGAAGATTTATACCACTGGTAATCATATATCAGTGAGGTAAGATTTTGCTTTGATATAGTAATGCATTGTAGAGTATAAGTATATTCTACTTGCTTGACAACTTACCACAAAAATGAATGTATCCAAGTTCGGTCGTGGAAAAGACATAACACATTATGTGTACTCACCCATCCATATTTATCGTCACGCTTGAACTACCGATAGCAATACGTGACATGAAACATAAAAAGAAAGGAAGCTTTCATGTTTATTTTATCTTCAAATCCGTACTGTTGTTCTTTAAAGCAACAAGAAATAATTGTATTTTACGTACATAATCATCATATACACTTATACACCCATAAATTTCTTTCTTCTCTTCCCATCTTTTGAAGAAACACATAAGTTCACCCACAGTAATACCCATTTTGTTCAGTAACTGTATGATCAAAAGCTTGGTATGTACTAATTTTATTTTGGATATACGTAAATCAAGTCCCAACTTATTATAAAATAGTCTCTCACTTGTGAAGATATCTTTGAGGTGGTTTACATGTCCTTGCGACGATTCAAAAATTAATTTGTAAAAAATTGTAATGTGTAAAAATCAATCGTAATAAGGTTTCCCTTTTGTTTTACACCTTGTTTCAATGATACAAGCACCCGAAAAATAGGATGTTATTTTGTTCATGGGTGCAGTAGATTAACAATTGCCACTGATGGATTGACTTTGCAATTATACAGGGTGTCGCAAAACTCTTTCAACAACGCTTGGGAGCTGGTAGATATCATAAAAACAAGTAACTTTTCCCTATAAAGTTTACCTCGAAAGCGCTTAGTTTCTGTGCTACAAGCGCTTAAAGTCTATCCTGTCTATCCTGTAACTAGCAGGGGCGCGTGGCAGGGTTGCCACTAGCGTTCCTCGTTAAGAGAGACGACTTAAAAACAACAACTTGGGAGTCTTGCCTGAGTAAAATCCAAAACATTAATGATACTTGCGATGTTGTAATTTCCCCTATATCACGTGTCCCTTGCAATTGTTGATATTGCATGATATACGAAACACTCCGTGGTGATGTGGTTAGCACAGCTCGCTACGGCGCCAAGTGTCTCGGGTTTAAATCCTGGTCTAGACATTGGTGTCATTTGTTATTTCATCATATCATCCTCATCTTCGCGATTAGCCAAAGGTGGCAGAAAAGCGAATTAAAATAAACCAAATCTATCAATCAATTATGGAGATATTTTAGAATGAGTAATCTTGAATTTCAGTCTGCCCATTATTTGTTTTGGTCAGTTTATAAATACTGTGAATCCTTCTTACAACATCGCAAGTATCATTAATGTTTTGGATTTTGCTCAGGCAAGACTCCCAAGGTGTTGTTTTTAAGTCGTCTCTCTTAACGATGAACGCTAGTGGCAACCCTGTCACGCGCCCCTGCTAGTTATGTCAGAGCAAGCGTTTGCTGTGGTGGGTTGCATACGTACAGGATAGATTTTAAGCGCTTGTAGCACAGAAACTAAGCGCTTTCGAGGTAAACTTTATAGGGAAAAGTTACTTGTTTTTATGATATCTACCAGCTCCCAAGCGTTGTTGAAAGAGTTTTGCGACACTCTGTATACATAAGAAGACCAGACTTCCCGTATTAACCAGGATAGTCCTATCTTCTTGAGTCTCTGTCCCGATTTTTCTGGCACGTAAAACGGGACGCCAAATTGTCCCTTTTGACAATAACTTATCGGCATAGAATTACTGCAACAATACACCTTCTTTACTATTACTATGAACTATGGCATTATTTGATAGAATTATTTCCCATTTCAATGTTAACAATTTGCCATATTCCAATTTTCTTAAAATTTTGGAGTTTCTTGGCCCCCTTAAAGTCTTTGTATATGACATAGGGCATCCTGAAGTATTCTCTGCGGTGATGTGTATTCAGTGCTCCTATACATAACTTAAGCCGGCGGCATCGCTGAAGGGGGTGGGGGCCAAGGTTGGGCTACGATCTCCAGATAGCGATTGTTGACCTCTCCCCCAATCAGTTTTAACAATAACAAAGAAAACAATATTCTGCATTAACTTTAGAACATCTGAAATTTTTGAATACCCCCATTCTACCCAACGTTGCGCAACCCTGTTATCTAGTCTGGAAATGATAGTCTTTTCCTCAGTCCGGAAATAGAAGCAGAATATTGACATCACTTACATAGATCACTTTCTTTAGTTTCTTTTGTGAAGATAGAAGATCCGGGTACTATGTACAGTTCTGGATTGCAATGATATCCTTAAAAAACAATGGTGCATTTCGAAGCCTTCAGTGTCCGTGACTGTACAGTGGGATCCTTGAGTATCACCGTGCAAATTGTCCATCACCATATTCGTGCACTTTATTTGACCCAGGTTGAGCTTCAAGAAGTAAAAGAAAGCTAAAAACAAACCGTTGACAATTTCTGCACCAGTATACAGAAAAATCCATTCCTTGAAAACACATAGGACGTAAGATAAAAATTAATGAAAAGAGTCATGGACAATTTGCACGGAAATACTCATGGATCCCACTGTACATTTGGCAAAATGGATACAAAAGTAAATAAAACTTTGAACTGAATGAAATGGTTAGGAAATAATAACAGTGTTGTACAAATAGGACAGTCTTTTTATTTCTGGGGGGTATTTTTTATGTACAGTTTTCGTTCATTGGTGACTAAGGTGTGTTGACGCTTGGTTGACAGCAAAGTTCAATCTCCAGATGTGACATACTGGTAACTGTAGAAAGTAAAAAGAAACAACTTTTGTTAAAATACGCATAAGGTATAATTTAAAATATTATGAACAAACATACACAGTAAGAATACTTTTTAAAGAATATTTATGTTCATAAGATCCAAATTAAATTGGTTCTTTTCTTATTTAATCAACATTTTGAATTCAAAAAGATGGATTAAATAATGAGCAATAGTAACATATGATTTCTCTTTGTCATTTCTTCAGTTTAAACTAATCTATCAGTGATGAAAATTTACACCAGACATTAGAATTATTATACATATTGAATGAAATGAGCAATCTTTGTATTTATGTGAAACGTAGATAAATGTATATTTACCTTTAACCGTAGTAAGCATATCCCAATCCATGTCCGTAGCCGTAGCCAAGTCCATAGCCGCCAAGACCGTAGCCGCCATAACCGTAAGCTGGGAGGCCGTAGCCAAGACCGTAGACTCCTCTCTTCTCCCTGTTGGCCTCCTGGGTGAAGGCAACAGCCAAGACGGCGAAGAGGACGAAAAGAGCCTGCAAGAAAGAATAATTTGTATTTAAAAGAGGATTGCCAACAATGCTTGATGTAACACTAGATATGAATGAGGAAAAAGGGAAGAAAGTCATTTACTTTCGTTAACTGTACGTTTGTATGATTTTGTACAGAACGTGCCAAGGATATGGATGAACCTCGGTAAGAGCGTGATAAGATCTTTGCCTTAGGCAGTAATGTTTACATTAGTTATATGTTCAATTTATGAACAAATGATCTAATGCGGACTGGACCTACGCTATCAAGTATCGAACCCGGGACCATTACAAGGCGACGTTATCATCAGTTATTGTCGAGGCACTTCACTTAAGACATTGATAGCTAATTTTGTTTTTGTCTAAAAGATTGTAGTGATGTCGTTTCTACTCGTATTTAACCATAATTGCCAGGAATGAACAATCAAATAAAAAAATGTTGAATGAACACAAAAGTATGCCTTATGAATACCAAGGTGGGAATGCTGAATCTAAGTGTATTACTCACAATGTAAGTGAATAAGAATCGTTTGAGAACTTATTTCTGTTTCGACAAACTGTTCTTACGCTAAATTATATGTAAGGAAACAACCTATTCATTTTGTCTTTCATGGCATAGGTATTTGTACTTTTTTATTTTACGTAGCTTTCTTACTGTTTTAGCTAATCGGGATGATTGAGATGAATGATGATTACATAAAACTGATCAAGTGACACCCACAAAGGAATGCCCAGGCCAGGACGTAAACCCACATCCTTCGGGTGGGTAGGTCAGTCTATCCATGCTATTCGTTCTCTAGTAGCAGACTGAAGCACACGGTGGTTCGGATCCTACCTTAAACTGTAGGTCCAGTCCCGATTAGCCTATATGTGCATAAAGTGGACTTGTAACAAAAACTCATCAACTCAACTCTAGTAGCAGATTTCTAGCTATTGTGTCTGCCTAATCAGTTGCAGGCGAATGTGGGGTGGGGAGGCGTGGGGGACAGTTGCCTCCCACTTTTTGGCATTTTGGCCCCGCATTATGCTAAACCTTTTCTACCAAGGGCAAGTAAACTGCCATTGTCACCCTCAGTTTTGGACCCTTACCGCCCCCCAAGTTTTAGAACCCAATCGCCGCCACTGTGCCTAAATCTAAATGTGGGGTGGAAAATCCGCAAATTGTTCTGAAGTTATTTTATGAGCTAATCAGGCTGTGTAGAAAAAGATATACAAACCACTGATCCACGTACTGGGAATCGAACCCGGAATATCTTGATAACAAGAAAACTTCTTCAAGGAAGCATACCGTCGTATTGAGCGTAAAACTTGATACTTTTCTGTTAAATGATCACTCGTGATATCAAGAATAAACTTACCAAGACCTTCATGTTGGATGAGAGTTTGCTGTGCTGTTCAGATGCTACAGAAACGATGCTCGAACCTGGTGACCGGTGTCTTTTATACACATCAATTGTCCTTGTACTTGCACCGCTTGCATGCGCTTTTGATCCCTTTCATTTCTTCCCCGCCGCAAGGTCCTGGGTCGTTACACCTTCCAGTTCCTCGTTCCGCTGCCTCATTCCTTCTGACGCGATGGTCGGCCTTCGAGGCCACGTTTTCGTTGGCCAGAAATGACGACGTTGTAGGCAGAACGCGGATTTTGATTTGCGATACGTTTCCGGTGTGGTTTTTACCACGTGCAGGTAGTTATTAATTGGTCGTACTCCTTGTTTTTTTCTATCCTTTATTAACTCTTGTATACATCCGCGTATTTAGGCGTTTCCGTGGAAGTCCTTGGTCATTGTTACCGCCACTGTTTTTCCAGGTGCGTGAGGCAAATTTGAATTGATTGTTTGTTTGGTTTATTTTATTTAGATTTTCTGCTACTTTTTGGCTAATAGTGAAGATGAGGAGGAGTGATGATATGATGAAATTGATGAAGGGACACTCATCAGGCCGAGATTCGAACATGGGTCCCCTGGCGTTGTAGCACGCTGTCGTAACTACTACGCCACGGAGACCGGCAAGGCAAATTTGAAACATGAATATTTCTTGATTAATCATGTCATTGCATATCCCACGGTGAAACTGTCCTCGGGTTGAATTCTGAGCAGCGCTGGCTCTAGGTGGGTGGCTGTTCTTCCCGAGTGTCCCTTCATCAGTTTCATCATATCATCACCACCAAAAGTGGCCGAAAAGCGAGGTAAAATAAACCAAATCAGTAATTCGTATTATCATCTAAGAGCTATAATCACAACGTGTTTGTTAAAACCAAGAATTTTAGGAGGCTGATAAAAGTTTCTAAATTAGTGTTTCTATCCTTTCGCACGCAACTAGTGCGACGTTTAATTACAATGCTGAACGTGTTCAATATCAAACTGCTATTTTACGTTTCAAAATGGCAGTTTTAAACCATATCCAATCATAAGTCTATTTTGTTGACTTGTTATTGAATTTTGACGCTGTAGTGAATTTAAATTGTTTCATCTGAAATAATATTTTCCCTTCATGATATTATTGTATAATTAAACGAGTAGTGCATATTAAATATTTTTGAATGAAAAATTTGAATACGATTTTTATGTAATACCTTATTTACTGTTTAGAATATGTTTTCAGTGATTTTGGATATTTTCAAGTAGGTCACACCAGTATACAAAGTCAGGAAAAATCAAATTTGTTTCTTAATTTGAAGTACTAACGTCCTATAATCTCTTATTATACCGTACACAAACAACAATTATTTTTATCTGGCGCGTTTGTCACTGAAGTGCGGGTGGACGAATGAGTACCAGAGTTGCTCCTCACTGGGATAACATATCCAAAGTTTTTGGAAGCAAATACCCTTGTCTTCTTTTTGAGTTACTCTAAAACATTTTAACGCGACCAACCGTTAATTTCAATGGTAACTTACTGCGTTCAATCTATACTTGTATCGGGTGAAATTGTTTGTATTAATACATTGTAATGTAATATTACATTGTCACGTTCATTACGTTTTGATTTTGAGACGTGAATTCTCAAGTCAAAAATCAAATCAGTTACTACTTGTACTACGGAGGTTGACAGTTTTGTTTTAAACGATATTTTTATTTTCATTTATTTATATTAATTATAAATTACGATTAGTATAGAAGAGTATTTGTTAGATTGACGTTGCGCTCTCAAGTTAAAATACCATGAGAGATATTAATCGTAAACCTAACCTAGACCAATTGGCTAGTTTCTGATCTACTGTAATAAGTCAATATTAATTTACCAACACCTATTTTTTCTCAATCGTTTCAAAACTGGTATCTAAATATAGAATGGAAATTATTGCAAAAAGGTAACCATTTAACTACAAATTTAGTTGTGGTGCGTAGTGTGACATCTTTATCTGAATTTAATTAACAAACTACTGCATGAATGCTGGGTATGGATAAGACTGAAACAAAATCTACATGTTCTTATCTGTCAATATCATGCTTTAATGTTGGTTATTATTCTTTAAATAATATAAAATGCAATCACACAGACTAAACACATATAACATTTATTGACATAGCGATTCATTTACCGCAAAGGAATCTTGTGAAGAATGCATTTTGCAACATTTCTTTTCATATTAAATATGAACATAACTGTTTCTCTTTGAAGGGCTGCTTATGGCTGCAGTTCTTTGGAACCATATCTCGAATCACGTTAAAATCTTCTAATCTATTGTGCTTAACAGTTCTCTACCCTCAGGATATTTTAAAATTAATATTTCTTTTAAACCAGAGTAGTCCATATCGTTCCCAAACCCAAGTTTATTCACCTCCTGGTCAACCCTGCCAAAATGTGATACGTGAATTTTGTACTAAAATAAATTGGAAGTATATGAAAACCTTTCAATTCGAATCTAAGACCTCTGGGTTCACCGGATCATGACGGTTTGCAGTACGATAGTATTTTTCAATACATTATACTATTAAATAAGTTATTCTTTTGTTTATTACTATAAAATGTTGTGAAACATAATCGAATCTAAAATTAAGAACATTTTCAGTACAACATTTCATTTTGTTATTGACTGATTTGATTTTTTTTATTTCGCTTTTCTGCCACTTTTTAGGTAATCGCGAAGATGAGGATGAGCTATGATATGATAAAATTGATGGGCACCCACAAAAAACATCCATACCCAGGCCGGGATTCGAACCCGGGACCTGTGATAACCTCTCCGTCACGAAGGTCGGCAACATTTGAATAATTTAGTTTAAACATTAGAATAACTTAGTACTACTATATTTAAACTTGCTATTGTTGGATAAGAAATCTTTACAATCACATAACAACAATGCAATTATCAAAATACAATTTTAGTTGAAGATGTGGCACACCCGCTCTGTTATAGTGGATTTCAACTCTGTCATGTTCAAAATGTGCACCAATGACATTGTACGGAACAAAATTGATTAAAATTAATTCATTCCATGATGCTATAACCTACATTATTCTATCAAAAATCCTAAACTCTCTTATAAGCAGCATGTAGAAAATTTCCCTACATGCTTCTTTGAGAAGTTTGTGAATCATCCAGTCTTTTAATATCCAAAACACTAAGCTATTCTGCGATTTATACTACAGTGAATCCTAGCATTTTTTCTTAGTTCTCGATAACCGTAGTGTATAAATATGTATGAAATTTAGTCATATATTAGTAGAAAATGAACTACCATGAAGTAATTTGGAGAATTCAATTCCCCTACTCCGAGTGGAAATTAAGATGTGATATTTGCTATGAAATTTATGCCCCTGTATTCATTCATGTAAAGATTCCGAAACTTCTGATCAGTTTGTAGTTGTACCAGGAGAATTGTTTGTATTTCTAGTCTGTTGTTGTACAGTGGGATTGGATGCACAAGTATCGCTCTGCAAATTGTCCATGACTACTTTAGTTAATTTTTCTCATGGATTCTACTTCATTTTAAGGATTGTATTTGTAATTATGCTGGTATTGAAAATATCAGCAGCTTGTTTGGTGTTTTGTTTTAATTGTCGAGGCTTTCGTTGCGTAAAACAAAAAGAATAAAAATGGCGATGGACAATTTGCTTGGTAATGCTTATGCATCCCACTGTACGTCGCTCTTTTACTACTTGGTCAATCGCGCAGTGGCCGCTGGTGGCTCTAAAGTTAAGAGAAGGGCTTTTAGGAAAAATATAAAATATCCTTCTTATCTTCGTCTTTCCAATGCGAAAATGGGATTGTTAAATTTGTGTCAATAAGCCAAGTTCCATGATTCGTGAATACATTTTGATATTTATGCATTTATTTAAAGATGAGCAAAAACTTCCCTTATTTGATTCTCGCACTAGTTCATCGTATTGTGACCATAAGTCTGTATGTAAGTATTAAATTATGGGAACTTATTTTCTAATAAAATATTATGTCTTTCCAGTGGGAAGGATAAATATACTACATAAACAATTCAAATATAAATAAAGATGCTTTATTGAAACATTATCATCTTTCCAAACAACAAATCAGAAGTTTTCCTTTGTCCATTTGATGCACTGGCATTCTCAACTGAGTACAACGATTGTTGTTTTTGGTTTGTGGGCCTCCAGGCGGAGATTTTTATGGTGCAGAACGCTTCTTGAATCCAAAATTATGGCAGCAACATTATATTAGCATTTTCAGATGTGGTTCGCTGAAAGAGACAAAAGAAAATAGTATAAAAAGGTGTTTTAAAGTAAATTACTAAAACAGTACATTCAAAGCTTTGGAGTCAAAATTATTCACGATAGCAATATTATAATATATTTAAAGAGAAAACATAATAACAATAGCAACATTTTTGATAATTCTCTTAAGCTTTTTAAAATAGTTTTTCTCTTTCTCAAAATTTCACATCCTATTATTTGGAAATCTGTATGAAATTCAATCATTTTTTATGCTTGTAATAATTTAGATATCATACTTGAAAAAATATCCTGAGAAATTTATCTCCTACCTTTAGCCGTAGTAAGCATATCCCAATCCATGTCCGTAGCCGTAGCCAAGTCCGTAGCCGCCAAGACCGTAGCCGCCAAGACCGTAGCCGCCATAACCGTAAGCTGGGAGGCCATAGCCAAGTCCGTAGACTCCTCTCTTCTCCCTGTTGGCCTCCTCGGCGAAAGCGACAGCCAAGATGGCGAAGATGACGAAAAGAGCCTAAGAACAAATATTGTTTTTTAGAGCCACATAATATTGGTCAACCGAGCTGTTAATATTATTTATAATTATTTTCGTCACAGGCATTTTCCAAGAAAAGTGTGTATTTGCAATTAAATTCAAAAGTGTTGTATAAAACGAGCATCATATTCTTTACCATATTTAATCACAATGAGTAGTGGACATGATTTGTTCACAGTCATCTAGTAACAGAGTAGAATATGATGGTTGTTGAAGTCACACATGAGAATTGTAAGGGTGTTATCCGTAGCTGGTATTGATTTGATGTGTATTCCAGATTAATAATAATATCTAGTGGAAGCAGTGGCGGCGATTTGGTTCCAGAACTGGGAAAGGGTGGGGGGCAAGAACAGTTTACTTTCCCATGATACGTACGGTTTAGCATAGTGCGAGAGCAAAAGTGGCTAAATGAGGGGGAGGGGCTACCGTGAAGTTTCGTGATTAGTGAAACGATAGATGTTCCCGTCTGATACTAAATGCCTATGCTTTGTAGCTTTAGAATATATTTATATGCATCTTACAAAAATGTTATGAATTACTTACATATTTAAGTGAAACTGAGAGAGGTTCGCCGAAATAGAATGAGTGGCTGTACTCATAACTTACCAAGACTTTCATGTTGGTTGTGATTTCTCTGCTGTTAACAGTGAATATGTTTGCAGTACAGCTTTCATATGCTTATATATCTACGTATCGTCCTTGTACTGTGCCAAGTTGGTGTTCGATTTCTTCCTTCTCCTTCGTTACCTTCCGGTAAAGTTGTAGGTCATTATCACCCGTTCATTCTCCTCCAGTGAATGTAGCCACCGACCTTCACAAGACAGTATCATTAGTTCCAAGAGCGATGAGTGTGCAAGAACTGTATCGTGTTTTTAATTCGGTAATAGACACTGGCAAGTTAATGCACAATTACGGGCTCGAGACAACTAAAGATTTCCTGTTCAGCGAATGATTTATTTCCCTTCGCTGAATTTCATGTGTCAGTTTTCTTCTCAGCAAGGTTATTAACTTTGCATTGATTTTTTCCCCTTTATGTAAATCTATAAGTCGTGTATTGAGATCTTAGGTGCTAGGAAATGTAATTAATTGTATAAATATGACACCCAAAAATTGTAATATTTTGTGATGATTGTGTCTAAATTAAGTATAGATTTCTTTAGAACTACAAATTATTTCTCTATTGAACGTGCAAACAAACAATATCACACGTAAAACAATATTCCTGAAATTTAATGTTTTTCGTCTTATCTTATATCTAGTTATTAAGGAATCATATTTAATGTAGCTTTATATTTTGGTACTTTTTATATTAATTTATATTAATAATAGTAATATTTAGTTATGACTTCGGGGATGTGCTTCTTGTTAGTGTTTTGGTTATAATTTAATTATAAAAGAGAGTATTGTTAGTTTGTAGATTGGTATTTATTGTAATTTTGTTATAATTTTTTTGTTTCTGGTTAGTTTACTTAATTATTTATTTTATTGGGTTCATCCATAAGTTCGTAGCGTTTTTTTTCACCGCGGCAAAATTTTTTATTTGTTACTAATTTGAGATGAACAAAAGACATAAATTAACCAATAATATACATATTTTACTTCATTGTCTATGACTGTCTAGCAATGCTGGGGCAGTTTTTCAATTCAACGCCTGAAGAAATCAGCTGATTCGGGTTAAAAGCGTCGTCAAGCCAAGTTTGAAGAGCATTTTCGTCACCAAAGGAGTTTCCTTGAAGATTGATGGATTGAGAGCTGAAAATATAGCAATCCGAGGGCGCAAGGTCGGGGGAGTAAGGAGGATGTGGAATAACTACCCAACCAAGCTCCTGGATAGCAGCTTTTGTCGTGTTAGCGAAGTGTGGGTGCGCATTATCATGTCGCAGCACTTGATACTGTCTTCCTGGCCTACTCGCTGATTTGGTTGTTTTCATTTAAAGCGTGCTGCAAATGTCGCACAATGGTTGAATAGCCACAGTTCATCACATTTGCTAATTCTCGAGTGGACTGATGTAGATCCTCGTGGATTAAATCGTTTAACCAGTCTTCATTAAAACCCGATGGTCTTCCTGAACTTGGAGAAACGTTTAAGTCAAAAATGTGCTCTTCGTAATGACAAAACCATTTTCTTGCCCCGCTTTTTCCGTAGGCATTCTACCCGTACAAGGGACAAACTTTTCGAGCCTCCTCTACTGCCTTTGCCCTTATGCCTTAGACAGAAGCATATGTCGAAATGTGTTTTTCCCCCCCACTGAACACTTATTGTTCTTTAGCCCATAAATAACACAGTCTTGCTTCCAATCTGTAAAATTCAATGCGTATTCACAAGCACAACACAATAATTTATTTGAGGTCCCGGGTTCGGTGGCACATAGTACTTTGGTATTCACTTTAATCGTAGGTCAGGAGCGTATATTCTAGGCTACCTAGGCTATGTGCGAGGTCCGAAGCGTATGGAATAAAATACAGGAGAAAAATCGATCAGAAATTGTAAATAAAATTATTCATATCATTGAGATGATGATGGTGATTCTGGAGTTGGTAACCTGATTTCTTATGAGATGGTAACCTGATTTCTTATGAGATGGTAACCAGATTTCCTATGAGTTGGCAACCTGATTTCTTATGAGTTGGTAACCATATTTCCTATGAGTTGGCAACCTGATTTCCTATGAGTTAGCAACCTGATTTCTTATGGGTTGGTGTCCATATTTCTTATGAGTTGGCAACCTGATTTCTTAGGAGTTGGTAAACTTATTTCTATTCATAGCCTAGGACGACGTGACATAGTGAGATAGCCCGGATGTTGGACTCAGTATACGCTACTGTCGTAGGTCTAGTAGCAATTAGCATATGTGTGCATAAAGAGGTCAGGCTCGGACAATATTTCCTGAATTATAGTAATGATACATCCGCTGATATTGAATGCACTCAATCCTACGCATGTTGGTTATATCATAATTAAATATTGAACCGTTACGTTGTAGCTACAGTATAATATGTGGATGAAATGACTAGGAAAATAAACGTTTGCCAAACCTTGAAGTCATTCTATTGCAATGATAGGATAAGAAGGGGGTGGGGACGTCGCTATCCCTTGACAGTTGAAACCATTAATAAATCTTCAATTGCAATACAGTAATCTGTTGGTTATCACTGGATGTTAATACAATTTTGTCAATATATCATGTTAGACAATCCAATTAGCTGGTATCAAACAACGTTTATTATCAAATTTGTATTAAGAATTGTATTGTGGAAGCGTGAGTATACCGTGTGCGTCCATTTCCTTGCTAGGCCGAGAGATCGGGAGAAGTGTGGCGGGCGGCTATAGCGGAGATGCCGACATTTTCGACCAGTAACGTCCCGCTTAAGTTTACCCTCGAAAGCGTTTTGCTTCGCTCGGAATCGTTTGGAGGTTTCGAATGTGCAACAC
Source organism: Lepisma saccharinum (assembly GCF_977018435.1). Taxonomy (NCBI): domain Eukaryota; kingdom Metazoa; phylum Arthropoda; class Insecta; order Zygentoma; family Lepismatidae; genus Lepisma; species Lepisma saccharinum. The sequence continues at coordinate 21,673,263 of NC_139256.1, read as the reverse complement.
TGTATCAAGATTACGTTGCAGACTAAACCGTTAAAAGTCAATGGTTTTCTTGAGCATTGTTAGCAGTCTGAAAGCTCCGAGCTTGAGTTGTTCTTTCCTTGTCTTAAAATTTCGAGATTAAATTTCAGCGAGGGAAAAACAGAAAACTAAAAGTCTTAATTTGCTTCGTGTTTCTGCCATTTTTGGCTAATCAATGAGGATGAATGATGATTAGATGAAATTGATGAAGGATACTCTCAGAGAGTTGGGAAAGTTACTAAAAAGACATAACATGTTACAGGTACCATTATTTTCTTTACACAAGTATCACATGTGTACTCTGCAGTGTATATTTTCCGGAGTAACTTTGAATATACATGTTTAGAAACAGTACAACAAAGTATCTATTGTCCTAAACAAATCATTCAGTTTTGAATTTATTTATACCCTTTGTATTGGTACCCTTGGTAGTACGATACAATTACTCTAGTAACTTCGATAAAGCGTTACTAACACAAGTATCGAGAATTACTACTTTACTCGCGTTACGCTATTGTTAAACTTTGCACTCATGTCCAGGAAGTTTACATAGTAGCAGAAACACGTACGTTAATAATAATAATAATAATAATAATAATAAAATCGTCTTTATTTGAGCAGGCGTGTTTCGGCCTGTAGAGCAGTTCTTACAACAGACCCTTGTCTGGGAGATTAATACAATGGAATGAAGGGTATACATTGAAAAAAATAAGATAACAAACAAAGTGGTAAATTTCTTTATCAGAATACTCAAACATAGATGTCCAGCTCTTGAAAATTTTTCCAAACATGAAATTCTATCCACTCTTCAAATTGACGATCCTTCCCTTCGCCGTCAAGTTTCAGATCGAACATTTCTTTTCAAAATCATGAATAGACAACTTTTCATTAACGAACTCTTGCTACATCTTCACATCCGGATCCCACGTACCACCAACAAATGCAACAACTTCTTTTGTACAAAAGCCTCAAGGCTATCCCTAGAACAAAGGTCATTTCTCTATAGACTACAAACAAGGTACAATACACTAAATGTTCCTGCAGGCTTCCATCTATCTAAGCAGACTTTCAGAAATGCGTGCATCAAGCAGCAGAAGATAAATTACTATTTGCTTTACCCTAGTTATTGTTATATTATTATTATTATCATTATTATTTTATTTTATTCTTGTTACATATGTGTGTGTGCTTCTATTTTTCTCTCTGTTGATAGCCTGATATAAAATGGATTCTCTCTGTATTCAGGATTTCTCTAGTAAATAAATAAAAAAAACATGAAAAGGATTACAAATCAATACAAATAAGAACAATTTTATATATATATATATATATATATATATATAGGGGATGGAAAAAAATATGGAAACACCTGCAGAAATGCACATTACCTTTATTAATATCGAGTAGGAACACCTTTGGCACGCAGAACGACCTGCAGTCGACGTGGAATGGACAAATACAGGTCGCATATGGTTGTCAAAGGCATGTTGTACCATTCTTCCTCCAAACCAGCTGCAAGTTGTTGTAGAGACGATGGTGGTGGGTAGCGGGCTCGCACCTTGGTCTCCAAAACTGACCACAGGGGCTCAATAACATTGAGGTCTGGCGATTGTGGAGGCCATGGCAGATGTGACACTGCATCTTTGTGCTCATCAAACCAGTCCTGGACGATGTGAGCTGTATGAACAGGGGCTCTGTCATCTTGAAACACGGCATCACCATCTGGGAAGAAAGTTTGCAACATTGGATGCAGCTGGTCACTCAAAATGGTTACGTAGTGACATGTCCATGCAGGGTGATGATGGGTCCGGCAGAATACCAGGAGATGGCTAGCACAGACAGTCTGTGTCGTACGCTTGTGCTGGCGTTCTCCACACGCACACTCTGCCAGCAGTTGGAAACAATGTAAAGGATGACTCATCCGACCAGATTACAGTCTTCCACTGCTCCATTGTCCAGTTTTTATGGGCGTTGCACCACTGTCTCCGTCTAGCAGCATGGTCAACAGTCACGAGTGGTTTGGGGATTGCAGATCTGCCATGAATACCCTGCTTGTGGAGTTCTCTTCTGACTGTTTTGATGCTAACAGGGTTTGTAAGCACTGTATTCAACTCAGCAGTGACTTTTGGAGACGTGGTGATCTTCCGCTTGGTCACAATCCTACCCAATGTGTGTCTGTCTCTGTCACGCAACACACACTTGCGTCCACGCTGGTGCTTCGCTGATGCGATTTTTCCGGAAGTCTCGTAGGCAGTCATGATCTTCGAACTGTGCCTCTTGATACACCAAACATTTCCGCTACTTTCGTCACGGAAGCTCCCACCATACGCGCACCACAATTTGCCCTCTTTGAAACTCTTGTCAGCTCTAAGATTTATATGGACAGTTGCTAAATGTTACAGTGAGTATTCTTATGATTGAAAATTTGCTCGGGATTAAGTAGTTCGCTGCCTTGCCAGTAGATACTATTTGAGATTCTTTTTAAAAAGCTTATGACTATTATGGCTAAGATAATACACTTAAGCCAGCTTGTACAAGGAGGGTTATTAAAGGTCCAGGAATTTGAAATAAATTTAATTCTGGTCGAGGAGAGAAAATCAGCAAGCGTAAATGGGTTCTGGTTTTTATTTGTAAAGTGTTACAATTCGGTCGAGGAACCTTTTTTCCGGATCAATTTAAATACGGTCCAGGAACCTTTTTTTAATGACCTTTAACAACCCTGTGTAGATGTACTCAACTACTTTATTGCGGTAGGAAAAATGTCTACTGTTCTTCTTGTGTTGTTTTGCATGACCTTCCCTAAACACTTGAATCAAAATTAGAATGCACGTGATCTCTCGCTGTTATTTCTTGCCATGCTTAATGAGGTAACTTAACTAGCAGGTCGAAAAGTTATTTGTGATTTAAGGACTCTCATTGTTTATACAACTCATGTACCGGCTTAAGAAAATAGCAGGTTTACAAATTACATACAAGATTTTATTCAGCATTCATTACTTTCTAGTTTCCAGTTTTTCTTGTGCTGCAAGAAATCTCTACTCTGCATTTTGAGTCAGTATATACTCGCTCTTCCATAATTGCCATTGGCATTAGAATGCATTATACGATTCGTAACACAAGATTTGATAATAAAATTTTCTTGATATCTTTTCACCTGGGGATTTTCTAATATGATATTCTGTTACTTTTTGTATTAGGGCCAGCTATTTTAAATAACAATATAATTATTTTTAATGGTCCAAACTCACAAATTATTTTTATAAGAAACACAACCCAGTAAAGAGTATGTTTTTCGGTTGACGAACATGTAGTGGAAAGTGGGGAATTACCGGACAATGGCCATTAACGGATATGTGCTTTCCGCATTAACTGATTATTTTAAGTTCCTCTTTTGCCACGTTTGGTTAATCGCGACGGTGGAGATGAATAGTGATAAGATTAGATGGATGAAGGGAGAATCAGATACATATATGGACGGCAGAACACAAGCCATAAAGAAGATTATACTGGCGATGACGCCAGAGGCTCGTTAGTGTGCAATCTGTAGTCCAGCATGTATTACATGCAAGAACGGTTGACATTTGTTGTATCTTGGAAAAGCAATTTGGGTTGAATGGTAGCAGTGATTGCTAGTGAAGGTGTTTTTCTTCGCTTTATTTTTTTTCCTACGTGTAGCTAGTTTCGAACCTATGTCAGCAGAGAAGTTTCCTATCCGCCACTTGTGGATGAGGATCAGTGACGATTGGATGAAATTGATAAAGGGACACTCAGAAAGAACTTCCAACTCCAGTCCGGGATTAGAACCCGCACACTTCGGTGGCGAAATCGAAAGTTGACCACTCGGCCACTAAATCGGCGAGAAGACGTTGGATTTTTACTACCATATTGGAAAGGAAATAATCTGTAAGTGTTGGGATTATAATGCTTTTAATTATAAAGTTTCAATGTCAGAGGATATATTCACCTTCGTGTGATTCGAGTAGTGTGCTACCGAATAAGATTCCTTGCAGATGTTGAGAAAATACCCGACTTTCTAATAAAGTGAGTACAAAATTCATCAGTCGAAATAAACGTGCGACCTGAATGACATTTTGACCAAGTAAAACCAGGACTGTTACTCTAGGCAAGGACTCAGTCTAGATGGAGTGTAGTGTTTTCAAAAGAAACTTTTACGAAAACTAAGATAAGATAAGATTATTACAAGTGTGATGTTCATATTACAAAATCAAGGCTTAAAGAGTATTGTAAATCTTATAGAAATAAACAGGTTTTGACTGGAAATATTGACTGGCCGATATCCTCTCCAAATGTGGAAAAGAAATAGAGGTGGAGCGCTTTATTTTTTAATTGCATTGCTTCAATTTTGGACACCTTTCGTTTGTAATTGACATGTGCTAGTTTCGAGGTTTCTGAAAAAATATAGAGAACAATTGTATTTAACTATATTTAAAGAGAATGCCCGAGCTCTCCTCATCTTTACGTATGACCAACAAAGCCAACACTCGCTGATAAAATTACAATTTATTCTTATGAATGGTTATGCTCATTCTTATTACTTTCAGATGTAAAATTTTTCATCATTTGGGTTAAATGCAAGGCATTGGGAGTACTTGAATACAGTGTTAATAGTAAGACATCGACAGAAATCTGACCAATCGTTGCAGCTAGTACTAGTAAGCAAAACAGTTGAACGGCGAAGATTAATGTGTTGGACTTTTTTGTACAGTGGGATCCATGAGTATTGCCATGCAAATGTTCATCACCATGTTCGTGCCCTTCATTTGACCCAATTAGAGCTTCAAGAATGAAAAGAAAACACAAAACAAGCTTTTGACAACTTATACACCAGTATACATAAAAATCTATCGCTTAGAAACACACAGGATGTAAGAGAAAAATTAATGAAAATAGTCATGGACAATTTGCACGGTAATACGCATGGATTCCACTGTACTACAATCGGTTGTATTGATTTTCTACATAAGGCTTTGCCTTAGCAAGTAGATAGTAAACATTTCTTAAGTAATGTTCTTTTTAAAATACTAAAACGGTACATGAGAAACTAATCAATTCTAACATTTTTGTACACTGTTTGAGGTCTTGGAGCAGAAATTGTTGAAAACTATAATTTTCTCGTATAACGAATGTTGCATTATTACAATATACTCTATCTTTCATATTTAAGAGTGTAATGTTGTACTATTTTTTCACATAGTGCTGTATTTTGTTTTGTACTGTACTCAGCAATTAAAATAACCTCATGTTATTATTTTATGTTATGCTTTTCTTCTGGAAGAATGTTCTTTGTAATTGTGTAAAGCCAAATTTATTTTCATGCCAGGAACACGTTTTAAGAAATGAAAACGTAAATGGACAAAGGTATTCAAAGGATAATTCTAAACACAGTTTAAATATAAATATATTTTTATTGCAATGTCATTTATGTCGAAAACATAAAACGTCAGTGGTTTTTTGCATTGAAGACGTCGAATCCTTCTTCCTGTCCATGTTTGTCAGCAATCAAAGCGATCAGTGCAGTGCAACTACCAGAACGAAAACTGAAAACGGTAAAGAACAAGTCCCTTAAAATAATTTCTATATGAACTATAAACTATCATTAATTAATTTTCTTGGTACTAGTTTGCAAGTAGTTCTATTTAATTTGTTCTATTATGTTTGACACAAACCTGTTTTTTTTCTAAAGGTCAGAAAATTAATCGTCTGTTGCTGCGAACTTTAGATTTTTCTAGTGCAAATACTGAGAAAAAATATCCTCAGATTTTATTAAATATCTTTGGAATATTATATAATGCTAGACGTCTTTATTAATGAAATAAGCAACTGGCAGATTTGAAATTAAATTGTATAAGATACTTAGAAGTGAAATAAATGTATCCCTTACCTTTAGCCGTAGTAGGCATATCCCAATCCATGTCCGTAGCCATAGCCAAGTCCGTAGCCGCCAAGACCGTAGCCGCCAAGACCGTAGCCGCCATAGCCGTAAGCTGGGAGGCCATAGCCAAGTCCGTAGACTCCTCTCTTCTCCCTGTTGGCCTCCTGGGCGAAAGCAACAGCCAAGACGGCGAAGAGGACGATAAGAGCCTGTGAAGGGAGGGTAAAAGTTAATATGCAAAATCACAATATTCATTGGAACATTCAAATGGAATCATATAATCGTTTGTGTAGCACATATTGGACTTTGATTCACTTACGTCGTCGATTTAAACTGTGTGAGTGTATTGTGTTATCTACTCAGAAATTTTGCACATACACATCGTGAGGTTTGCTTTATTTATATTTACCACATTGGCACGTAATGCGCGCTACCAAATCAAGGTCTTCAGTCCTACCTCTGCTTAGATCATACTTCTCCCTTTAATCTATTCAACCATTTGTTCTGTTCACATCATTATTAATGTTGGAAAGTAGGAAAAGTGCCACACATAGCTACAAATACGAATCAATAGCATCATTTAGTTCGTTGAACTTATTGACTCTCCTTGCACTCACGCGTCTGTTGGTTAAAAAGTGCAACACTGAGGTGTTGATTTATTGCCACGTAGTGTATTTGGCGTCTGCACTATTTGCTCTACGTTGTAGAGAGGTGTACAGTGTTTCGTCACGTGGTAAGTGCTAAACAACCAAATGAACTTTGAAAGCAGCAGAAAGGCATTTGTTGAATATTCTGTACTTGAACAGCGCAATTCTTGAGTGCAGAGTATAATTGGTTCAACACAATTTGCTTTTTGAACACCAGCCTGACACCGCAATACACTTGCACTACCTACACATAGTGATGTGCTGTAGACTATAAGTTTACGTCTACATGCCTTGTCTACACGTAATCTATGCGTAGATTACATTGGGTTGTAGTTTACATAGACTACGTAGAAAACCTAAAGTGCATTAAAATTAAATTTCAAGGGTTTCATAAAAGGAAATTGACATTTTCAACTATATTGGCTCCTAACGATATGAAAAGAATCCAATTTACTAAAAAAATCTCTTCTCTTGTTATCAACTATGGAAGAAGATAAATAGTTTGCAAAAAACAACAACAGATGGCAGTCGTGAGGCAAGAGTGGTCTTTTCCCCATAAAACACTAGAACATTTCCTATATTTGGTTCTTTTCCTAGGTGAGAAATTGTTCGAATTTGGAAGAAAGAGTATGAAAAATTCTCCTCACACATCAGCAACTGATATGCAGTATAATATTTTTTAATTCCACGGCGCACTTTGCTAAGGTATCACCTTTCGCCATGTTGTTTACATAGATTACGTAATCTACGTGTATATAATAGTCTACGTGTAGAATGTAGACTATCGTTGTTTACGCGTAGACGCACATCACTGCCTACACCTAGTGTCAAAAAGTGCAACGAACTATTAATAGACACGGCTAGTCTACAGGGTCAGCCAACAGTCAGATTACTCCCCATGTATTTTGCGACGAGGGAAGATTATGGACCTGAAGTAAATAGAGTATGATAAGAGACGAGACATGGTGGCTGAGGAGATTACAGACAACAATGTAGTTCAGAATGTCTGTGTGGACACCATCATTTTCATAACAGAGAGTTACGCGCCTCCAGGTACGGTGTGAAATTCTACGCAGCATTGTGCGAGTGGTCGTGGCAAATGCATGCCGAACGGCTTCATTCAGTTCGTTAGTTGTGTGGTAACGCGTGCCGGCAACTTGCTGTTTGACATAACCCCACAATTCATTATTACACGATTCAAGATCGGGACTTCTGGGAGGCCAGTTCAGAGGTGCTGGTAACTGTGGAGAACCACGTCCAATCCATCTATTACGAAACACTTCATTAAGATATTCTCGCATACCAATCGAGTAATGGGCTGGTGCTCCATCTTGCTGAAACCAGGCGCGATCGATAAGTCCGTCGGCTTGCAGTTGAGGGACTAAGCAACACTACGAACCTCTACCACAGTACAGACTCGCATACCTACGAGGTAATGGGACTCTTGGTTCATCCTGTAGATGTTTCCGTGTGGTTTTCCGTTCGTTTGTTCAGTTTATCAACTCATCCACATTCTCGCGATTAACAGAGGGAAAATAAGTCATCACATTAAGATTTGTTTGGATATGAACATGCTAGTAGCACTAGCGCACGCAGGATTTTCTTTCGGAGGTGGCTAGAATTGTATAAGTGAATACACTGTAAAATATGCCATTTGTAACCTTTGTTTTCAAGTTTTTCAAAGACAGAAAGATAATCGGGAAACACTTTAAGAGAGTTTGCACATACTACTTTAGTTTTATCCGAGTTCTTTACTACAGTCATATGAAAATTTTGATTTTCTCAAAATTTCTGGAGAAACTGCAGTCCCATCCACTCCCCCCCATGAGTACGCCAATAGCTAGTAATGAAGTGCACGAGAATTAGACTTACCAAGAATTTCATGGTTGTAGTTTATCTCTGCTGAATCAACAGTATGTTTACAGGTGCACCCGTCGAAGCTTTTATATCAGGAGATCGTCCTTGTGCAGAACAGGACTGAAGTGCGTTTTCTTCTTTCTCTTTTGTTTTCTTCCGGTAGAGCTGTGTAGGTCATTATCACGCGTTCATTCTCCTTATACAACGCCCTCTGGCTGGCCTTCGCGGAAAGCTTTCATTAGTTTGGTGGCCTGTTGCACACGAACTCAGATGCAAACTTTTTGAAAAACAATGCTTTTCGGCACACTTCCTCTAAGTATTGTGTTATTGATTCTTCATTTAATGGAATATGGGTGATTTCCTTTATTTCGTTTCTTGTGATAACTATTTACTCAAGGTTAAATATGTACCCGCTTCTGCGACGGCGTCCTTGCCTTGTAATTAAGAGGCCCCGCGCTCGATACGCGGTGAGGGTCCCACTTTAAACTGTAGGTCCAGTCCCGACTAACCTTTGTGTACATAAAGTGGACTTAATAATTTACGCGTTGCTATTTGAAGGACATTCTGACGGGAACGGTTTCAGTAATTTTATTTTACACTATTCAACAGGACTTGAGAATTAGAGTCGTCTTGATTTGATTGGATATTTGTTATTTATAGTAGCTTTTCTGCCCCCTTTGACTGATCGCGACGGTGAGGATGAGTGATTAAGGGACACTCACAAAGAACACCCATGGCCATGGCGCGCGCGTGTGTGTGTGGCCGTGGGGGCGGGAGGGATAGGTTTTTGGAGGATTTGTAGTGCCGAAATTAAACCTCAATGTATGCGTTATTAGGAATAGTTATTCGCTTTTAATGTCCTCTACATAGCGCTGTGGGGCCTCCCCGATGGCGCAGTGGTAGCGTCGTTGCCTTGTAATCAAGGGGTCCCGGGTTCGATACCCGGTGGAGGCACATAGTGGTTTGGATCCCACTTTAAACTGTAGGTCCAGTCCCGATTAGTCTTACTGTGCATAAAGTGGACTTAAAACACCAAATCAAACCAAACCAAACATGGCGCTGTGGTTGTTTAAAGCTAATAGAAGCAACACCCTGTATGGTATCTACAATCTACAGAATATTCGCCGGTGGCGTGATAATGGTCGCCTTGTAATCAAGGAGTTACGGGATACTTTCCCGGTGGAACTGCTACATTACACACAGGTTCGGATTTAAATTTAAATCATTCATTCCTTTTTCATTAGTCTGAGCATAAAGCGACTTGAAACATACTTTTGACAAAGTTTTTAGTTGCCTGTGTACTTTGACAACTCGCGAATGAATATATATTTAAAGTGGCTGTTACGTATCTTTGTGTCTGGTTAGGAATTTCCCTTCGCTCCTCACAAGGACTCTGGTAATCACCAGTAGCGGTAAACAAAACATCTGGTTTTACTTTAATAAAAAAGGTTTATTCTTCGTGAATGCACTTAACAACAATTTAGAAACTTTAATACACACACCGTCATTGTTCAAGAAATTCTCATATTACAATTATCTAGTTGATATTTTCTATTATTTTGATAAATCTCTCAGTTTGTTAAATTATGTTGAAGGTAGACGTATTCAGGTTAGTATATTTGTCCATCTAATACTAGTTGCCTGTGATATCTTAATTATTTGACAAATTAGAAAACGAACAAACGTAATATTTCAACTAAACAGCATACAACTATAATGTATAATGTAATTTACATTACATATCTAACCTATTTTTTTTTATTTTCTCTCTTTCAGGTAAGTGCTGATCGGAACGTACCCGAACCCAACTGAATTGGGAAGCTGTTAGTGGTTACCAAACACGCTGAATTTCTTCACGGTAAGTTCAGATGAATCATGCATTTAAATTCATCCTAAGGTATCACCCGCACATCAACAGCTGCAATCATATTTCACGAGGAACTGGCCTTACTCTTGTGTCTCGGGAATCTGTGGAGCAAGATCACGCATAACGGTAGAGAAGGGGAGAAAGCGAGTGGGCGAAACAATTCAGTGCGCGCAGCTGAGAACGGCTTGTAGCTGTAGCTGCGTTTTAACCGCGTTTATTAATCGAGTCTTACTTGCGCAGAGGATTTGTTTTCGTTCGATTGCTCTACAGATTTCCGGGACAGAGTATAGAAAGTTGGGATTAGCGAGTTCTTATGTAGTGGAAGCAGAAATGATACGTTGCCATGAAAACGTATGGACCGCGTTTCTGAGCTCATTGGTTAACAACAAATCGCTTGAAAGAGACGGTTCTGATTAAGATGAGGCCAGCTGCCCAGAGGTACCTTATTGCGAAACATTACTGCACTGTATCACTTGTGATCTTTCACTTTAGTGCTGATATATGTATATTTACCTAAAGACTTAGAATATTTCGTTAAGAGTTAGACATACTTCTAAAATTTTAAACCAATAATATTTAGTATAAATTGAAAATTCTATACATTTTATTTTTATAATTTATTAATCAGTACAAAAGTTAAAAATTGATGATTGTCTTTCATATGATGTTTATTGATCGAGCTATAATTTGGAAACAATTTTTTAGTTAGGTGACTAGATTTGATGCATTAGGAGCTAAATGAGTCTACGTATCAAGGTTCAGTTGAAAGACTAAGGTAAACAATGATGAAGTCAAGTTCCATCTTCTTCTTTTTAAAATGAAATCCATCATATAAATTAAAAGGTTTAGAATGCTATCGTGAAGATCCGTTTAGTCAGTTTGGAAAAGTTTGATGAACATATTCAAATGTACTAAATGTCGTTTCAATGTGCTCTTGGTTAGTTGTATCGAAATCAGATTATAATATCAGTGTCCAGTGAAAGTGGACTTCGATGGCTTTGCTCCCCAGCCAATCGATTCTCCCCAGCCAATCATAATTAAACACAAAACCACACAACCAAAATTTCAAGAGGTAGTTTCCTTGTACGAAGGACAAGTTTCCTATGTGCAACCTCTGAATACACAGAGATAGCACGAAATCTCTTGAAGTCTATAAACTATGAAATGGCAAAAGCTTCGGAAATTTCTGAATTATCGTGTTTCCATTTCCGCTGTATCAATACTGTGACGCAGTTTATATTCCGTTACAAAAAATAACACTTTATCACAATAATGGTGGATATCTTGTTCATTGTATAACTCATACGTTTGAACCCACAACGTTTTGTAGGTGAAATATTTGTGATCGTTACTTTCTGTATTAATAACTATTTTGTGCCAGAGGTTAATCCATTACTTCTCGAAGAGTTTATCTGTTAAATCTCGTTAAGTGTGAACAGAAGTTATTTTAGTTGAAAGCAAAATGGAAGTCATTGTGACCGTAAGTATGCCTTTATATCTGTGCATAATACTAACTAACTAACTAACTAACTCTCTAGCCTTCTTAAACCCGAAGGTTCATGGCTGCAGCAACACAGGCCTTCCATCTGTCCCTATCTTGAGCAAGATCTATATACTCTTTTCCATCCCTACCAATTTCCTTTAGGTCCATCTCGACGTTGTCCCTCCATCTTCGTCTTGGCCTTCCTACTGGTCTCTTACCATCAGGTTTCCCAACAAGAATCCTGTAAACTCCCCTTTCCTCTCCCATTCGTGCCACATGGCCTGCCCACCTAAGTCTTCTTGATTTAATTATTATAATAATGTCTGGACATGAATACAAATTATGTAGTTCTAAATTATGTAACCTTCTCCAGTCACCTATCTCCTCATCCCTTCTAGGTCCAAAGATTTTCCTAAGGATCCTATTTTCAAATACTCTCAATTTATGTTCCTCTTTCAATGTAAGGGACCAAGTTTCACACCCATATAATACTACAGGCAAAATTACTGTTTTGTATATTTTAACTTTTAGTTTCTTAGATATTAAACGAGAAGACAAAAGTTTATGAAGAGAGAAGTAACATGCATTTCCTGAATTAAGCCTACTTTTTATTTCCTCTTTAATATAATTTTCATTTGTTAATATTACTCCTAAGTATTTGAATTTGGAAACTGGTTCAAACGAGTTCTTATCAATAATTAGATTTTGATTATTACCTAACACTTGGTTTCGGCCTGTAAGCATATATTTAGTTTTCTCTTTGTTAACTTCCAAACCTATCTCTTTAGCAGTTTTGAAAAATATTTTAGCATTATTCTTAATTGTATTAACATCATCCCCCAGTAAGTCTACATCATCTGCATATGCTAACAACTGAGTCATACCATTTAATTTTAGTCCTTCGTTAGTTTCTTTTACCTTCCTAACATCATATTCTAAGGCAAAATTAAAGAGCAATGGAGATAATGCATCTCCTTGTTTTAACCCATCATGAATTGTAAATTTGTCAGACATATTAATACCTACACGAATTTTACTTTCTGTTTCACTGGTGCATATTTTTATCATACTAACAAGCTTCTTAGGTATTCCAAACTCTACTAATATATTATATAATTTATCTCTTTTGACAGAATCATATGCTTTTTTGAAATCAATGAATAGCTGATGGACATTTTGATTATATTCCCACTTTTTTTCAAGTGTCTGTCTGATGTGAAAAATTTGATCTGTAGTTGATCTGTTGCGTTTAAATCCACATTGATACTCACCTATAATTTCATTAGCATATGGGGTTAGTCGTGTTAAAATAATGTTAGATAATATTTTATATGTTGTTGAGAGTAGAGAAATTCCACGGTAATTATTGCAGTTCATTTTATCACCTTTTTTAAACACAGGAACAATTATGGATTCTTTCCACTGTTGAGGGATTTCTTCTTTATTCAATATTAAACAAATTAATTTATGAATTTGACATATTAATGAATTTCCACCATATTTAATTAACTCAGCTGGTATTAAATCAATGCCAGGTGCTTTGTTATTCTTTAGCCTTTTAATAGCATCTTTAACTTCTGTCAAGTTAGGTTCTGGAACTAAAGGTTCTGCTGTGTGTACTTCATTCACTTCTGATTTATCTCCTACATGGACATTTAAAAGGTCATTAAAGTAGTTCTTCCATCTATTTAGAATATCGCTTGGGTCAGCAAGAAAATCACCGTCTTTATCTTTTATCAAGTTTACTTTAGGTTGCCACCCCTTTCTAAACTCATTATAATACTGTTTCTTCAATTATTTTATTTCCATGTGCAGTAACAGTGATAATCTTGTTTTGCAAGAAGAGAAAAGTTACTCTAATTGAACCAGCGTGTTTTGGACAACCTCTAGGTAAGTATGTATTAAATTCCTCCAATGCAATAATTGTCTCAAAATATAATGATTTTGTAACAGTTTATTTTCATGTAGATTTTGAATATTTGAATTTTTTGTGTTTTTTGATGATCTAAGGCATGACGTGTGGGAACAATACCAGTGTATAAGTTACTTTTTTTTAAACTATACATTGCATAATCAGCATAAGAATGTATGAATATTACTTTAATTTGTTGTCAAAGTTTTAGGATAGGTTTTTTCAGTTGTTCATTCTTTGTGCAGTAAGTAGCGGATGTAAAGTGGATTGGCTGGTTGACTCACTCATTGTTTCATTTTCCTTTGCTGTTCTGCCGCTTTTGGCTAATCGCGAAGATGAAGATGAGAGGTGACAGGATGAAAGTGATGAAAGCATCATTACAAGCACGTATTGTCATCACGCAAGTCCAGACGCCAGGGTCTCGTTGGCCTGCAACAATGAAGTTGCCAGGTCGTCATACGTGGAAGGGAGATTGACATTTGAGTGACTTCTGAGACGATCACTCCTTACATCCCAGAAATAACCAAATTGTCCATCACCATGTATAATCTCTCTGTTCAACCCAATGAGAACTTCAAGAATTGAATCAAGCTGCTGACGAGAACCTCTACACACGTAATTATGCATTCCAGGCCCGTACCCAGGGGAGGGGCCATGGGAGCCATGCCCTCCCCCTCGAACTATGAAATGATTTAATCTGAACGCATAAAGAACTACGAAAATAACATTGACTTTCGTTTTCAGATTTTGCAAGAGTGTTGAATTCGTCCTAGCATAAAGAAAGATTTGTTGTGGAGAGAGACAGGCTAGAGGAGTCAGCACTCTACAATATTGAATAATTTTTGTTTTATAATAATTGATACAAAGCTACCAGACGTTCTGATTCATTCCTTCTCCAGACTTTTACAAACGTGATGCCAAAACGCCTTTTTTTTGGGGGGGGTAACTCAAATTTAGATATGTTCCTTATTTTTATAACCATTGCTAATGTGTATCATTTAATGAAATTTGAAAACATTATTAATTTGCGAAACACATTACTTTTCGGATACTTCTGAGAATTTAATATAAATAAGCACTAAGCTGTACGTCATGTAACGTCTGTGTTGCTGTTTGTAGGGAGATGGGTTTTATCGGTGATTTGTTTCTTTCCCGTTACTTTAGACCATAATATTGCAACTCTACAATAGTATGCTTAGCTCCAGTGTCAATACTACCAATAGCATTGGTGGCCACATCCAATACCCTAGCATTTCGCCGATAACCGTGTCGGAGTGATTAGCACATCAAGCTACAACTTCAGGGGTCCCGGGTTCGAATTCCGGCCTGGGTGTGGGTGTTCTTTGTGAGTATCCTTTCATCAGTTTCAGCTTATCTTCACTTATCCTCATCGTAGCGATTAGCTGAAAATGGTAGATAAGCGAATGTAAATGTATCCTAATTCTATCAATTCAACAGCATCTCGGATCTTTGGGTACGGGCCTGAACCATTCTTTAAAAACAAGTAGGATGCAAGCCAAAAATTGATACAATACTGATGGTCAATTTGACTAGCAATACTGTGCATCCTACTGTCCTTATTTTTGAAAGGTAGGAGAGGGACAACACATGTTTTTAATTACTTCTATGCGCCGTAAAAGTTTGTGAAGTAATACACTTTATATTTTATTTATACCATATGTTGCGAGATGAGATCGCCTTCTATGGCTTAGTTGTAACGTCCTCGCCTTGTAATCAAGGCGTTCGGGTGCGATACCCGGTGGAGACACACAGTAGTTCGGATCGATTCCTCGTTAAACCGATTGACTTATTCTGTGCGTGAAGTGAACTTTGATTTCGAGTCGAGACTGAAAACGAAACATGGATTTACTACGCAAAAGAGACCGACTTAGCCGAGTTTCCTCTCGTCTCTGACAACCCCCTACTCCATTGTTCATTTCAGCAAAGGTATAGGTCATTCATTACCATTCGTTCATTATCCTTATCTGATGCAGCCATCGGCCTTCTTAACAACTTTTTATTAGTCGCTAATAACGGCACATAGTGTCAGGTTGTACAAGAAACCAGTTGGGCAAAGATTAATTTTTGTATAAGACATTTCCGGTATGGCAGTAATAACAAAAATAGCTTACTAATGAGTTGTAAATGTATCTTACGACAAGCATTTTGTTTCCGTTTCAATACCATTTTCTATTTCAATTATCTCAAGGCTTGTCTAAGGCATTTGTACTACTTTCACGCCACGTGCACATAAATGATAAGAAAAAGCAAGAGTGAAACTATTATGCAGCAAATAAATTATTCAGCTGGTTTCTATTAAAGGATTTAATTACATTTGTTGTAGACAGGGTGGCGACAGACCTGGAAAACCGGGAAAAGTCAGGGAATTTGAGGTGTCAAAAAAAGTCAGGGAAATGTCAGGGAATTTCGTCTTCATAGACTTTTTTAAATTTTTTTTTACATTTATTTATTTATTTAAAGATGTCATTATGGAACTCTGCACGGGAATAGGAAATCTCGTTCGTAAGTTTCGGCCTCAACTTTTAGGCCCCTTTTATGCGCAACACAAGCACGGCGCCAGAAACCATTGATGGCAGGAGGATAGAGAGAAATTTCTCTTCCTCGGGCTTCTCGGCGGGAATTTTAAATTCGAACACTCTTTGGAGGAAAATTGTTATAACTGGGGCACTATGGGAGCAATCTACTTCGGATAACTTTTGTTTTTGAGCTAAAACATCAGCGCATGCAACCGTGTACAATTAAGAACACCGGACCGAGGAAGGGGGGCTTTGGAGGGGGGGGGGCATATCCCCCGAATTTCAATGGAAAAAAACATAAGAATCTGGAGTTTGCCCCCTCTTCTCCCGCTATTTTAGGTAGAAGGCGCGAACTTTAGTATTATTTTCAAAGAATGGACATTTCTCAAGAGAATGAAACATGTTTCATGTTCTTGGGTGCCATATAAGTTAAATAATAAGTCAAAATGTGATTATTATTTTTTTCTTACGAGAAATAGGTAATTTGCATTTTTTGAGGAAAATTGTTATAACTGGGGCACTATGGGAGGAATCTACTTCGAACAAGTTTTGGTTTGCAGCTAAAACATCATAGCATGCAACCGTGTACAATTCAGAACGCCAAACCGAGGAAGGGGGTTTGGGGGCGCGACCACCGAATTTCAATGAAAAAAAACAACATAAAAATCTGGAGTTTGCCCCCTCTTCTCCCGCTATTTTGGGGAGAAGGCGCAAACCTTAGTATTTTCTTCAAAGAATGGACGTTTCCAAAGAGATTGAAACATGTTTCATGTTTCTGGGTGCCATACAAGTTGAATAATGAGCCAAAACGTGAAACTCTGTTCGGAAATGTGGCATGGATATGTTGCGGAGATTGGTGGAGGTTGGTCATCAATATGAATATTTTTTCAAACTAAACCACTTTAAAAAGCTTGATCCAGACCTGTGTCAGAGTTTCCACCCAAACATAAGAGTATGAAGGTCCAAAAAGCACATTCATTTCATAATGAGCACCATGATACTATATGGTATCATCGGGCCAGTACGACCTTACTCTGATGATACCATGTGGTATCATCGGGGGAGTAAAGGTTAAGCCTCTAAATATTACCTGGAAAATGCATTGAATTATCATTTTTTCTTGTCAGTATGGGAGTAGTAAAGGGACAGAATTGTTAACAGATGGAGGGGATGGGAGCGGGTGGCGCCATCCGATAGTTGTCGGACGTCGTAGTAAGGCATTTTGTTGTAGAAACTGAAGGAACATGGAAAAAAATAGGTTCCATTGATGCATACGATTTTTGTCGAATATCACCACCCGACAAAGTATCTCACTACAACATGCAAAAGAAATTGCATGGACTGCAACATCCAACAAAAATCGCATGCATAAACAAGAAGAGCTTTACACTGCAAATATGCTGCTGGAATTTTGTTACTCTTCTGGCTCACTTCACCTTATTTAATGTAGCAGTGCTTACGAAGGTTTTCTTTCATCATCCTGACGTATTACTGGTTTCGCACATGTTAACATACGTTTACAATGACATTGCACTATTCTTAGATATCAAAAAGAATCCAACCAAATGGGATATATATTGAATACTATCAGGAAAAAATTAAACATAAAACTGCATTGGTGAACGTTATAAAAATTGGCTCCCAACCTCAAATTTACTGCAACACCAGTATTGCAACTAAATTAACGCCACTCTCTGTCCTGTCTGTTTAAACTCGCGAGAGATGGTCATTAATCTCTCACTGAGTAAGGTTAATGTCCAATATTATGAAATAAAATGCAAATAATAAATAAGTAAATATTTTAATATCATATTTACTCGAATCATTCAATCATAAAAGCAAATCACTTTCTTCAAGAATTGACTTTTCTCTGCCAGCCCTGCTAAATTTTCACTTTCCATCTACTGATTTATACGAGGGGTGGCCAGAAAGTAACTTCCGATTAGTAGGGACATTGATTTTTCGCAAACGCCAAAACCGTGAAAAATGGTAATTGCTGCGAAGTTATGTTTAGGAATGTGCAGTGATGTCTGAACACATTTTTCGCCCTTTCGAAATATCGAAATGATGAGAATTTGGCATAAAATGCGAATTGTTGACGTTTTTAGCGATTTTTTAAAAATAAATTTCCTAAAACAACGAAAAATTCCATGAAATCCAACATTCTTGTCTTTTCTAGGCCATGTTTGTGTACATAGGACATGAAAGTTTTCCAACATTTTACTCAAGAGTAAACTTTAGAGTTATACGTACATGATATAATTCCGACAGCCACATTAAATCATGTATTTCCCACGATTTTTTCAAATTCTATCAAAACCATTTGCATCACAGAGCAAAGTGGCAAGGTTCTAACAGGAGGTCGAGTGCGAATCTACCGTCACACGGGAGCCACATATTCGTATTTGTCGCACGAGATATGTTTTGAATTGCGAAGCTAAGTGCACACCATCGGCATTTGTCGAGCGAGTAATAATGGAGCTTAGTCGTTAGGTCGTCTGACTACTATGCGAGAGACCCGGGGTCTATCCCCTGCGGGGGAGAACCGAGATGTTTTCCACCTATTCAAACTGCTCCGGCACCCACCCAGCATCATATGAAGGTGGTACCTTGAGGAAACTTTGAGGGATAAAGATAGCCAGGAGCGTGGTGCTGATCACATCACCCGCAGTTTCAGCTGTGATCAAGAAAGTGTGGGGCCTTAACTCCACACCCCTACTATACACCTTCATGAAAAAGTGCAGGGGAGCACTTTACTTTTACTTCCTCAAAAATCTGTTCCAACACATCAAACTGTCACGAAAATTCGTAGACCATGTGACCTACAATTTAAAATAATAGTTTAAAAGCGCAATGGAGTATTAAGTTTCGGTATATTTGGCAGATAATTGTTCTAAAGCAAAAACGCGAATTTTGGGAAACGTAACACTAACAAGTCAAAAAAAGATAATTCCAATTTTTGGTGCCATAATATATCGGTATCTGTCACGTGAGATTGATTGATTTTAATTTTTTGGGTGCGTCGCCACTTATGGTCATTATGCACCCTTCAGTATATATGGGGAAAATTCCATTATCTAAAATCTTTACCTTAAAATTAAGAAAGGGGTATGGAAAATAACTTTCCCAAAATAACTTGCAAGATATCAAACTCTCACGAAGAGGCGTAAGCCATGTGACTTACAATTTGAAACAGTAGTTTAAAACCACCATGAAGGTATAAAACACAAGATATTTGCCAGAAAATGCTCTAAAATGAAAATGTGAATTTTGGGGAAAATAACACCGTATAGTAAAAAATAAAAAAATAAGAAAATACACCAATTTGAAAAAAATAACAAATATGAAGGTCCCTTCCGATTAGGCATAAATAAAGCATGAATATCAGTTGTAATTTATTGCATTAGTAACAGTGAGTCCTTACCTAATTTTCGACATAATCACCACCGTTGTTCTGGCATTTGTCGTAGCATGGCACTACATTTTGTATGCCCACTGACAGCAAAGACTGGAACTATCTCTACCGCAGTGTAGCTGTCAAATCCTTGCCCTGCCAGAAACCTCTTCAGTTAAACAAAGAGATGAAAGTCGGTACATTCAAGGCCAGGGCTGTACAGGGAGTGGTCCAAGATCTCTCACCTGAAGTGATGCAAAGGGCCCGTGTGTACTCAGCTGTATGGGGTTGTGCACATTCGATTGGCCTTCCGTGAAATTATTGTCTGCACCATCGTTTAACCATACTAACACTCACGACGTCCGGTCTGCACACCTCACATGATTGCTGGTGGCTCTGTGCCAAATTCTGAGCGTGCAATGTAGGCTACATCGCAGTCGGTGGGAGACTGTATGAGAGCTGCAATCTTTAACCTAGAACTGTCCTAAAACGGCTGCATTGCAACTGTACCAGATTACAGCTTCATGCCACTTCTTCCTGCCTTCATGTGTGTGTGTGTCTATCTCTGACCACTAGTGCTTCGTATAGGCACCATTGGAGCTTTTTTCAGGATGCCCCTCGTATATGAACTTTCAGAAGCTTTTATTATTAGAGTGTTTACTGTTTTAATGTGTGGTTAGCTAAATCAGGTACATATACAATGTAATTCTATAAATTCCTTGCGTTAAATTTATAATACCTACATGCCCTTTTCGTCAGCATTAATGCTATAACTGCATGTTGTCATTTTCACAGTACTTCACTTGGATATACTGTACTGAAGCAGAAATCTCATTGATAATGTAAGGAAATATGACACTTTATTTTGTTTGATTCAGTTGTTTCACTTATATGCAAGAGTTAAGTTGTTTGCTTTACAGAAAAGAGAGAAGTAGCTTTATGCATTAAAAAATGAGTCTGCACTCATGGTTCTTGCAAGCAGAGGGTTCCAAACCTCAGTGGAAATATCAACATATAATACCGAGAATGTATAAGGAGACTGATAAATTACAAATTGTATTTCTTAATCAATCACTCTTCACTCTTATCTCATTTAGTCGTAACTTTAAAAATTATCAAGTATTTTATTTTAAACTTACTGCGAATGACAAAATTCCGTAATCCTTCCCTAGCTTGTGAATTGTAATAATTTTCCAAATTCACTATTTTGCAGTTTGAATTCAAAGCATAGAGAATAGAGAAATTGAGTCAATTTCATAGAAAATAATATTGGCACTTAACAAAACCATACGTGGATCTGTATGAGTTTATTATTTCCATTTGCAAAAACATCGATTTAGTTTAGTTTGTAATTGTCAGGGGAAAATGTAAATTTTGTCCTGGAAAACCTGGAAAAGTCAGGGAATTTCATTTCTGCTTGTTTGTAGCCACCCTGTGTAGAGTACTAGAGCTCTGTGCGTGATTATACAGAGTGATCAATTTATCATGCACATCTGCAGTGGTTCTTCCTAATCCCGCGGCCTAGTAAATTCGTTTTTTAAAAAATATCGATGCCCCGATCCCAACAATTTTAATCGTAAATAATTTTATATATGTTTAACTTTATACTTTAATTAATATGCACCCTTAAAATTTAATATTAATAAATAAATGATGGCGCAATTACAGAGAATATTAGTTCGATTATTTCTAGGTTTGTTGACAAATATAAATTTGGGTTTTAAATAGTTAACATCAACTGGATACAATAGAATTTTTAGTTTCCTCTGGCCATGATCATTAAATTAATATGGAAAATGTTGATTTAGCTTGGCATGGTCCATTTCGGACACTGAAGAATTGCAATTAATCAGAATATTTCCACTTCAATATATTCGTTAATGAAAATTGCTGCTCATAATAAATTGTCCGTGGTGTCCGTCCGTCAACCTCCAAATTTAGACAGACAGATCGCTCACCATCACCATTGCTACCGCAGTGGAATCACGAAGGAAATACCATCTTTCCAGGTGGTTGCCAGCTCGGGCTGCAAGCTGCTTCACCCTTCCGGCCGTAACTCGTTAACGGCCCTACTGTTGTAATTCGGAGGCTGCACGGGTTACAGTCGCCTCTCAGCAGCTTTGATTTCTCACCAACACTGATGAACCTCGATCGAAAGGTCTTCTTTCCAGGTGGTTGCCAGCTCGGGCTGCAATACTCAAACTTCAGAAGAGCCTCTCGCGGCCCGTTATAATTAACAGCACGGCCCAGCGGTTGAGAAACACTAACGCATATCCTTCCAAGTGCATTTCATTCTTGTTGTTGTTGATTATAAACAGTATGGCCTACTATGGAATTGGCCTACAGTTTAAAGTTGGATTCGAACAACTATGTGCGACGCCGCACGCTACCACTGCGCCACCAAGGGCATTTTAGTCGAGCAATCTGCTAATACCTTCCACACCGAGTGCTACATCAATCTTGATCAGTCACAACTATGGAAACTCTCCAGTGTAGTTTTGTTCCGGGAAGGTGCTACATATCTTTTCCCAGGAGCAAAGGGTTTTTATTTATGAATGCATATTTATAAACGAGCACATGCGCATGTTATCGAGAGATTTCGTCGTAACTTCCAAAATAATTGGCCATGTATAACATGTTGATGTACATACAAAGAGTCTACGGAAACTTGCATTGAAATTGGACTTATGTTAGTACCCAGAAAGCTAATGAAAATTACTCGTTCGCACATACCGTATTCAATGTGCCCCAGGAAATGAAACAGCTAGACCAAAACGCAAAGCGTGTTGTACATGGTGGAATAGAGTTGAATGGTGGAATAGAGTTGAATGGTAGTGTTAGATCTACTCTTTGTAAGCAATAGAAATAAAAAATATCAAATCAAGAAATTTCAATGGTGGAGTTAAGGCATTTTGCCTTTTCTTCGATTTAGCAGTACATAAGTTCCATTTCACTTTTATTGTTTCTATAATTGTTCAACTAGGTTAACCACGACACGAGTGAAAGCATGTTAGAATTTCTATACATGTATCTGCCATTTAATTTCAATGTTTGATAAAAGTGGCGTGTCGAGGGTCGGCTGTTCTGGGTATAATCCATCCTTGGTTCGATTTACCTTAAGATGTATAACTTGGAAAGGACTGTAGAATTAAATATATGCAGAAAATAAAAGATAGTCTCTCTTTCTGCCAAATGACCGGACCTCCTCTACAGAGTAGAGACGAACGCTGTTGCCTAGTCATCAAGGGGTTTCGGGTCGGATTCTCGGCGGAGTCAGGTTGCATAATTGTTTGAATTTCACTTTAAACAGTAGGTCAAATCCTGATTACCCTATTAGACTATCCGGGCAATGGACTTAAAACAAACGGTCATATTCCAAGCCGTGGGAAATTCCTAGACATACCACCGTCTGTTGATAGGTTGAATATTACTGGGTAATGTGCAACGATGAGAATCAATATTGTTATTAATGTTCTATGAAATGGAAATGACTGAATCCTCCGATGTGGCATGAACACTTTGATGATATTTAAAAGTCCATCAAGACATTTGCTTCTATGCATTTCTGTATGTGGTTGTATTTGTGCATACAATCTTACAATCTCGTATTATTAAGGTGCAATGGGTGACCCATACAGAAGGCACCCAAATGTCCACGTAGTACACCCTGGACTGCATTTTGCATACCAACGAGGCTCTGGAACCTAGCCTCAGTGACATTACAATCCTTTGTGACATGTGCGTATCAAGGATGGCAAGGAGGGAACTTTTCTCCTCCAGAAAACGAGAGGTGAAAATTATCACTGTTCATTGTCGTTTTCTACGTGGAAAATAAAATAAATGTTATTCAGTTTCCAAATAATTCAAAATAAAACAATTCACCTCACTGGAAAATTATTATTTGGTCCCCTCTGTAAAAATTGTTCTTTGTCTCCCTGAAGAAAAAGTTTGTTTGCCCTCCCGTGGAAAGACATCTGAATACCACATGTTCTATGGAACTTGTGCTGTGTGCTGTCCAAGTGTATATATGATTGTCTTCAATTTTATATCATCACCATTCATCCTGATCGCTGTAATTAGCCAAAAGTGGTAGAACAACGAAGTAATATATGTAATATTTCGTGTACACTTTTAAGTTTTAAGGGTAAAAAGTCCAGGAGTGAAACAATTCAAGTAAATATAAAACATTTTATTCACATGTCATTTGTATCACAAACAACAAAGTAGCAGAAAATCCTTTGTAGAGTTGCTTCCAATTTCCAAATATGAGAAAGTAGATTTTTTTTATAATTTATGTATGTTGAAGGGAACACACAGAAGAGTAGAACATGTTTCTTGACCCAAGAGACAAGATCCGTAGAGCATAACTAGATTTCACACAACGATTACTGCAAAGAATTAAAAATCCATATTTAGTACTGACATAAGTACGTTAATTGATAACAACAATTGTTTCTGTTTTGACGATTCTTCGTCAAAATATTGAGTTAAAAAATGCAAACCCATGTATTGATATCAGAGTAGAGAGGAGATTGTTGTGTATACCGTGAACTTTTCTCAACGAAAAGTATATATAATATATGATTGTGTTTACAATTTCTTAAAATAAAGTTCAATTTCACGGTATACAAATTTCTTAACATAATGCTTTGTTATACAGGGTGGTACAAAAGTAGGTTCACAGTTGGGCAAAGACTGTCAACCTACGTTTGCGCCACCCTGTACATTAACTACTTAGGTTCTCCTACGCAAAAATGAATTTCAAGTTATTTAAATAATATTTTATCAGATTACTTCGAAAGTAAGGAAAATAAGTGCTCAAATGGAATTTTACTTTAACTTTTTCTTACCTTTAACCGTAGTAAGCATATCCCAATCCATGTCCGTAGCCAAGTCCGTAGCCGCCAAGACCGTAGCCGCCAAGACCGTAGCCGCCATAGCCGTAAGCTGGGATGCCGTAGCCAAGTCCGTAGACTCCTCTCTTCTCCCTGTTGGCCTCCTGGGCGAAAGCAACAGCCAAGACGGCGAAGAGGACGATAAGAGCCTGTGGAATAAAGATAACAATTATTATATTAATGTGAAAAATAGATCAGTGTAATATTTACTTCAAAACGTAAATGGTATGGATTGTAGTTCCATGTCAAACGTGAAAATCTAACATATTGTTGTTTTTAATTTTAAAACGGCAACAAGAAGCAGACAATACTATTTCTTTTACATATTTCAATGAAAGTACAATTCGGTAATGTAATCCTTATTTCAGCCTGCGGAATACATTACAAGTTAATTTTCAACAATAATACTTATTTCTCCAGCTGTCCGGAATGCAAAATTATCTAATTTGTGTTAGCATTTCTACTTCGAAACGATCACAGTTTTTTTGTTTGATTGTTTTTTGCTCTAGTACTTTTAAATTGTGAGTATTATGTTTTAGATCTAAAACATAATACTATATTATTTGTTTGACTTTATGCAATATCTGCATTCAATAATCAGTTGCTATTGTATTGATAAACCATACACGAGAAAAAGCACATACGTAATAAAGTACATAAATAAGAACAGCATGGAAAATTATTAAGATTTAAAACTTTCGTATTGAAAAAAGGTGTATTTTAAAGACTGTTTTGTTCACAGATACTAATCGTGGTTTGATTCATAGTAAACGAAAAAGTACTAGGTAAACCTCAAACCCGGAAAGAACAAGCCACCCTATTGGCTATTCGCGGCACGTACTGCTACTTCTAGTTTTACCGTGGCTGTGAGAAAAGAATAGTACACTATGCCGGGAATCTGATTTCCAATCCAGTTTCTAATTCTCAAACATCGTCGACAACGTTTACAAGACCGAAAAGAGTTGAAAAATTTGAGAGATCAAACAGTTTTACTTACCAAGAATTTCATGTTGGTTAGTTTCTACTGCTCGGTTTCAACAGTGGATATGCTTACTGTACAGTTTGTCGAAGCTTTTATACTAACACATCGACCTTGTACTTGACCAAGTTGTAATTGTTGCTGATTTCTTCTTTCTCTTTTCTTATGTTCCGGGCTATAGCTGTAGGTCAATATCACCCGTGCATTCTCTATGTGACGCAGCCACTGACCTTCAAGCAAAGATTTCATTAGTAGGAACTGGTGATCGGTGCAAAAACAATTCAGACAATTTTTTTCACAAAATTTCAGTTATGGCGGAAATAATTTTGAATTTATATTTTAAAAAAAATTGAGTTTCGACTCTGTTCGTTCATTGATAGGTGTTTCTAACGTTGTTTATCAGAGTATCTTTGTTTACGCAAGAGCGAAATGTCAGAAAACAGCATTCACTTTAAAGAGAGGTGGGCAAGCTCATAGCCTCGGCCCCGAAGGTTCTACATTCGAGTCCCTGCGAGGTTTTAGATATTTCTTTGTCACTATTCTTTCACATTTTTCTTCATTTCTGAATCATTCATTCTTATCGTTGCGATTAATCTAAAGAGCAGAAATTGAAATGGAAATTCGTAGGTAGAGGATATTTGCTCGGCCTTTGAGACAAAAATGGATATGTGCGAGAGATATTTAGAACTAGGTGTGGGGATGTTAAAGAAAATTATGATGGCTGGTGGATGGCATCCCCATTACTACCCGTCTTTTTTTAGAAATAAGAATTACTGATAGGGGAAAGTGGGGGAATCGTGCGCGGCGGGGAATCGTGCGCACCACGTTTCCGAAGGTACGAGCCAGAGAATGAGCTTTCGATTCATGCTATAACCTAGCGGGCGTCTCAGGAAATACTACTACATTGGGCTTTTCGCGCCAGTTGTATTGTGTTGTGTGTAGCGAGTGGATGTTTGTTTTTGTGTCCATTGTTGTTATTTTGCTGTTGACGAAAATAAGGAGGTATGTCTTAAATTTTTACTCTAGTGTTTTGAACTATGCTTGTTTCGATAGTGCATGATCATGTCTATACACGTGTCTACTTGTTACGAGATTAACTTTTTTATATTTTTTTCTAGAAAGTAAATTTTTTGTAAGGTTGGTGTGGGACAATGGTGCGCTTCGGAGAAAGGGTGCGCACGATTTCCCCGTATATGTAATTGAATGCGCACAATTTCCCCAAACGACATTAAAGGTGAAACAAGTAGTAATACCCAGGTTTTTATTTTGTTCACAGATGCCACGAAATTACAACAGAAAAACTGAGAAGAACTCCTACTCTCAGGGTAATCTGAAAAACGCTCTGGACGCTATCAAAAATGAAGGAAGAAAAATAAGGGAAGTTGGCAGATGGTTCAACATACCTGAGTCTACTTTACGGAAAAAGCTTGTAGAAAATCGTGATCTGCCTACTCCAACCCGGCTTGGAAGAAAATCAACGTTTTCTGTTGAAGTGGAAAGTGAATTGAAGGACTATGTTCTGACACTGGCAAAGTTATTCTACGGGTTAACTCCGAAAGAATTAAGACGCATAGCATTTAGATATGCAGAAGATCACGAAATTGTACATTCTTTCAATATGGAACAGGCTCTAGCAGGTAAAGACTGGCTGTACGGATTTTTAAAACGAAATCCCGATGTAACTCTACGACAACCCGAAGGAACAAGCTTAAATAGAATTACTGCATTCAATGAAGAAGAAACGAAGCTATTTTTCTCAAATCTTCAGAAAGTTATGAATGAATATAAATTTGAGCCAAGGCAAATCTACAACATGGATGAGACAGGAATAACGGTCGTCCCAAAGAAGTGCCCGAAGATTTACGCTGCGAAAGGTATGAAGAGGATTGGTGCTGCTACTTCAGCAGAAAAAGGGCGCACATTAACTGGTGTTTTTGCTGTCAACGCTGCTGGATCTTATATTCCTCCAATGCTGATTTATCCGCGGAAACGTATGACACCTCAATTACAAAGAAATGGTCCTATCGGGTGTTCTTACAAGTGTTCGAAAAATGGTTGGACAAACGCAGAATTGTTCACCGAGTGGCTAGTTCACTTCCAGAAATCTGCAAAACCCGCAGCAAGTGACCCAGTGCTGCTTATTTTAGATAACCATGCAAGCCATATTTCAATCGAGAGTTATGAATTCTGCAGGAATAACCACATTCATATGGTATCTCTGCCACCGCACACATCACACCAGTTGCAGCCGCTCGACGTAACATTTTTCAGTCCATTGAAAAATGCTTTGTACAGGGAATATGATCTTTATTTAACTACAACTGGCCATGAGAGGGTGACAGAATATGATTTGGCTGAACTCCTAAATCATGCTTTCATAAAAGTTGCAACAATGGAGAAAGCTGTTTCAGGTTTCCGCTCTACAGGAATATTTCCCTTTAATCCCGACAAGTTTCAGGATCATGATTTTGCTCCTGTTCAGGACGTTACACTTGTTATCGCTGAAGATTCTTCCTCTCCTAAAGGTTTGAACAAATCATGTGGCATTCCGAACAGTGCAGATAGAGACTTAGTGGAAGAAAACAAAGATTCTTCCTCTCCTAAAAGTTCGAACAAATCATGTGGAATTCCGAACAGTGCAGATGAAGACTTAGTGGAAGAAATCATCCATCCAAATCCTGATAATAATGTGCCTTCAACATCTGCTGCAGGGACAAACTCTTTCCTTTCCTTTGTCCCAATGGGATTTCGTCAAGGAAAAGGGAATAATACCAAAACTGTAAAGAATTCTCGGCGAGCAAAACAACATTCAGAAATTTTGACCAGTACGCCCATTAAACGCAAGTTAGAAGAGGCCCAAAAGAAGAAACAAGAAGGAAGTAAGAAGAAGTTGGACAAAATAACGCGACACCATAAACGTCGGTGTGGAATGAAAAGCATCAAGAAGAAGCTGATAAGGAAAAGGCAACTTTCAGAGTCGTCCGAGTCAGACACCGAGGATCAAGAAATTGTTTTTGATGACGATGAATTGGATGACGTAGACTTAGAAAGCGGACAAGGCAGTGCTTTGATTGTACAAGACACTAATGAACGTTGCGGAATTTGTGGTGATTTTGGGAAAGACGGTGAATTATGGTATCGATGTGTTTCTTGCTGTGAATGGAGCCATGCAGAGTGTACTGGTGTCGATACAGCCAACAATTACGTGTGTGATTTTTGTAATCGAAAATAACATCGTCTTCCCCATTAATTTTCTTTCAATTTTAAATATTGAAACAGCAATTCAATTGCCTTCTACAATTGTAAGGCAACCACTTTTAACACATTCAATTTATATGTTGTTAATCTGATATATAACTACATACATTTTTATTTGCTGAACTATTTATTAATGCGCACCATTGCCCTACCCTTGCGTATCATTACCCCATAGGTTGGGGAATTGTGCGCAAATGCAGGTTTGCATTACATGATGCATTACTCACGTACACACTGTTTTCTTTCAATTATAATTATTTCATTCAAAAGGAGAAAGAATGAAAAAGTATTAAGCTAAATTTCATATTTTCTCAAGCAAAACCTTTCCAAATATAATGAAAATTGCTTAGGTGCGCACAATTCCCCCACTTTCCCCTACTTCTCTGAAGAATATTGTTTGCTTCCTAAATTTTATATTTGCACATTTGGGGGAAAATTGCTATTCGCATAGAACAATTACAACAAAGTACAACATGCAAGGAGACTGCAGATTCACAGTACGTATGACACCCGCATAAATTTAACAGTCCTTTTGCCACACGCGTGTAAACGATCACAAAATATGCTCCTTTACATTATTTATATAAGGTGAAGTACCAGGTAGAATCTTATGATGAAGAAAGTACAAAGATATAACAATAATAGTTGTTACTTTTAGATTCCCTCATCCTTAACTCACACCCTCCTCTTCAACAAAAGTTGTAACATAGCGAAAGACTATGGTGGGGAGGGTCTCAAACAAACAATGTGAAGTACAGTATCTCATTTCTGCTGGCTCTGTAACTACCCCCTTTTTTTGTTTGGGTGGGAAATGTAGGATAAGCAAATTAAATCACTACTGCTATCAGTGGAGCAATTTTTTCCTTTTTGTAGTTTTTGGAATATTTTGGAATATCATTATTATTAGAACTGAACACTTGTATTTCTGTCTGAGTAGTATTTCAAATGTAACTTTCTTCTGTATACAAGAGTCGAGGCAGACTGAATCACAACCAATACAAGGAAAAATAATCTTTATTTCTTGATAAAGATATTTGAACTCTTTTAACTCATGCAAAGGCACGTATACAGTGGGATGATCGAGTATGTCCGTGACTATTTTCATTAATGTTCACTGAATTATTTCTAACACATGTTGAGCCATGTTCCGTTATGTCTGGATTGTTTTGAACACATGTTTTGCACCATTCTTTACGGAATGGCTCTTCTTTTATATATAGCGAACCACACCTGTCTTGTTATTCAGAGGAATCTTCGCACACCCTCAACCCTGAAAACATATTGGCAGTGGCAATGGATGAACATGTGCAGGTGAGAGAGTTACCATTCATAAGGGTGTTACAATCCATGAACCAACTTTCAAATGGTAAAACCGTGCAAATTTTCCATCTACACAGAATTAATCGATTGGTCAACTATGATGGATCACATGACAACAGAAAGTGTTTTCTTCACAAATTTTCGTACATAAACTTTCCATGCCACACACAGGAAGATGTGTGAAAAGTGAACAGAGTCTGCTGGAGAAGTATGAGTCCCAATAACCAGAGACGGCTTTGTTAGAACAACCCTATTGTTCCGTTCTGCAAAGCCAACATTTAGAAGGAAATCCGACTTGAAATTAATACCTGCAAATGAAAACAAGTAAATTAAGACACACTGTCAATGGTTGAATGGTGCAGCCATTTTCTCTCGGTGAATTGTGGGCCAATTTTAAGTAATGAAACGGCCGAAGAGCTGCACAACTGTTCGTTTACGTAAACAATAAAAACATTGAAGTAAGTTTAATAATCTGTAAAACATTTTACTATCAAGTAACGGTCTTAAAGATACAATTTTTTTGGTATCCAAAATATTGATTCTCCTATAGTGTGGACACAATTTAAGATTGATAACCATATTTAGTGCTGCTTATTTCATTTGCATTTTTATTTATTATAAAGCCAAATAAACAATCTGCGATAGAAAAGTTATTCAATTAATCATACAAGGGAGACATTGAAAAATTGAATATTTTTGTCAAAATTTTCAATATTTAACGTTAATGAGCGAACTGAACATAACCGATTTTGATTTGTTTTTTCCCCCTCTACGTTACTATTTGCATAATGCAACTTTCCAGCACTATTAGAACTTGATGAAATGAACTTCATGTTTTCCAACCAACCTTCGTAGCACAGCGTCGACGCCAGGGGTCTTGGATTCGAATCCAAGCCTTCATATGGATGTTCTTTGTGAGTGTCCCCCCATCAATTTCATCATATCATCACTCATCTTTATCGTCTAAATTAGTCAAAAAGTGGAAGAAAAGCAACGCTAAGTAACAAACATCAAATCAAATTAATTTTTTCGACCCACCATAATCCCCAAGGCTCCTCTTTGAGCTCTCATATAGTGTAATGAATATGTTTGTGTACAAGCCAGTAATGTTATTAAGCTATTAATATCGTTAAAATTCTTAATTTTCTTGCTACATATCTCGGCGTCATTAGTTCAAGAATAAGATTGAATAAAAGATGAAGTACGAATTTCGTAATTTACTTGGGTAAGAATAAAAAGGTAACCAACGATAAGCAGAAGCATGTTAAGAATATGCTTTTGATTTAGATTTGTTAATGCATTACGCATTTATTACATTGTTTAATAGCAGTGGCAGCGATTAGGGGGGGCAGTTGCCCCCGCACTATGCTAAACCTTATCTACCAAGGTAGGTAAAGTAAACTGTCCCCCCCAGTTTTGGCACTTTGCCCCCTAGTTTTGGAACCGCCACTGTTTAATAGCCAAATATGTTATACATGACATTTTGGACGTATGTCCTGTAATCGACGCTGATGTGTCTGTCCTGGGTTCAGCATTGGCGGCGCCAGGATTAATTATCTGGGGTGCTGAGGGAGTGCGGAATATTTTTTTACGACGTTGAAAATAAGTAAAGAATGAAATATGCATGCATGTTTTAGCAGAGGTGCATTTACAAATTCTTGTCTGGTGGGGGGGGGGGGACAAGTACCAGAATAAACGTGCCAATAATAATAATAATATTTGTAGTAACAGCAGTAGTGGTAGTAGTATCAAACACGTTATTATCCTCGAAAATCACGCAGAAAGGGAGAAGTCTGTGCTAAAGCATTTGTGTTGGACAAACGATTTCAAATATATTTTCAACACTTTCAATTTCATATTAGCTAATAATTGAAAACAAGGACACAAACTGTATTTTGAAAGAGAAAATGTATGACGAATATAATTTTTCTTGTACATATGACGTATAACTTTCATGTACAACATACGTTTTACACATATGCAACATGGAGCGACGTAAAAGATAAGAAAATACATATGAAACATGTTAACACTAAATTGTGTACGTATTCAAAGTTTCTTTAATACATTTGTATAACATATTACAGAGGAACAACAAGTAGGCGGACAATAAAACCGGTTAACAACAATGCCAAAAAAGTTACTCACTGAGCTGTAGGCAATTATCGGAAAACACAAACGGGCCACTTAAAACAAAAGAAGAAACAATTCTTAACAACAATATTGACGAAAGAATAGACAACGGCCTCTGATGTTTAAGAGACAGTACAGGAAAATACGTATATGCGACATCTCTTTCAATGCTTGGCTGTTGTATACAATAACAGCGTGTCACTGCAATACCTAACATTCGGCCGCTCAATGTGACTGCGACATATGACACTGTAATGTTTTCAACATAGGTTTTGAATAGGGGGTGCTGAAGACCCTGGGGTTCAGTAACAGTTCAATTTATTCCATGTAATTTACTGTCTTACAAATAAATAAAGCAGCCAAGATTGTTAATACACCAAACATAATAGTTTACACATCCAAAAACATAAACTATCACGTAGAATGCATACACATTGCAAGATGTCCCCTTAACTCGTTTCAAGTTGGTTCGCTAACAGAGTCACAAATCAAAGTAAACTATCACGTAGAATGCATACACATTGCAAGATGTCCCCTTAACTCGTTTCAAGTTGGTTCGCTAACAGAGTCACAAATCAAAGTTACAAATGATGCACTCAGATAGTACATGCAAAAATAGTTCACTTCTCGTCAAGTGGGGAAAGTAAACGGTACTTTAGTATTATACTACGGACTACTTTCAAATCGTATTCCGCCAAATACGATTCCCACTTATCGAACCTAACCTAACCTAACCGAATGACTCATGTTTGCGAGGGGAATATAATTTAAAGTAGACAAACGAGCTAGTCCGTATAATACTAAAGTACCAAGTAAACAAGCTATGAAACATTTCGTTCTAATAGGTTCATTGTTTAGTTGTATATTGCTTTATTTTCGTAACAATACCGGAAGCGTATTTACAAACCCTATAGTGCTGCAGAACCAGAGGTATATGACACTTTCTTATTGGCTGTGTGAACCGGAAGTGTTTATGTTCCGTGTCCATTGTTCCTTGCTTCTTCATTTACAGCAAAAGTATGGAAAAATTAGACTTGTGATTATATAGTATATAAAGTTTGTAAACAGATTGTCGAAATTACGTTAAGAAATATACGTTTATATAATAAATTATGTTTAAAATGCTATGCGTTGGATATATATAATTTTCTCAATAATCATTCGTAGTTTGGTAGTTACAATGTTTGCACTGATGTGACTTCAAGAAGAGCTCTGATTTCTGTCTTCTAAAACATTAATTTAAATAATTTTGCTAAATAATGAACTTTATTGTAAATGGGTTTCTTATCTTGTTGGGATGGATATCTGAAATCTACACTGTTAATTTGAACCCTGCCATCTAGCGTTAACTTGAAGGAACGCTGCATTAACTTCCGGAATGGCAGCCAATCAGTAGCCAAATATCGCTGGAGGTTCTGCAGTACTATAGGGTTTGTAAATACGCATACCGGAAAAGGTGTAAAACGCACATATACTTCATGAATCGATATCAATACTAACAATAAAACAATATAGCTGCAGGGATCGAACAATACATCCTGGTTCTCGTAAATTCACTCCAAATAACCATGCGCTAGAAGTATTGTAGCGGAAGCATGTATTTCCCACTTCTTTTCCACTGCATCTTTTCCACGCCTGATGAAAACCTGAATATGAAGGTCAGTGACAAAGTGGTAAATAACAGCTTACACGCGAACATAAGTAACGATATTATGCCCTGCAGGGTCGGTAGAGGAAGAGACAAAAGTGAAAGACATGAGAAACAAGCATCAACTGGATCAAGTGCAAGGGCATTCTCTTTGTATAAAAGATACAACAAATTGCATGAGGAACATAGTCATATTTGCATCAAAGCACCAGACTAGCTCAACAATCATCATGAAATACTTGGTAAGATATTTGTCCATGTTAATCCTACCTTTTGCACGTGAAGCATCAGTCATTTTCTTCATTTCAACAATTTTCTTAACGTTCTTAACTTTACTACAGTTCATGATATTTCTAGTTCATTTATGACTGAGAATACTTTTACGATATGGAGTTTTGCCTATTTTCAGTTTTATACATTCTTATATCACAGTATTCTTTTGAATTGCTACTTTTATCACTGAATGCCTACGCTCAAGCACATATTTACAAAGAATTGTTAAAGGCTTTTCTTATTTTCTTTCTTTTTAGTTTTATTTTAAGTCTACTTTATGCATACATAGGCTAATTGGGACTGGGCCTACAGTTCAAATTGGTCCGAACCACTATGCGCCTCGAACGGTTTCGAATCCGGTACCGGTTGATTACAAGGCGAAGATGTTACCGCTTCACCATCACGGAAACCTTTTTCCTATTTTCTGTACAAAATATTAGGATTCCAGGGATCGAAGCATTAGTATAACTACCAGTGTAATGATACATACGAGTTGTTTAGTAATGAAGTGCATTACAGTTAAAAAAAGGACTTTATTAAAGTAGAAAATTCAAACTCTTAATTTCAATATAATTTCAATTTTTTTGTTAGTTTTAATTTGCCTCGGCAGGAGATATATAAGAGGGAACAAATAATAAAATATGAATTTGTTGTTAAAGAAAGTAATCAACATTAGACAGAAGTTACGGACAACATGCCCTAAAGTGTCACGAATTATCTGGCTACTGCCTGAATAGTTGGCTGTTTTGTTCTCTTCTGTTTTCGCTAATCGTGACGATGAACTGGTGTTAAGGGGTAGATCAGTATTTGCTGAACCTCACTCTAGAATAAAGACTAATGCATTGAATTTCATTACATGAAATTGATGAAGTGATACTCATAAAGGGACACTGCCGCCCAAGTGTTGATATTAGGTGTTCATCATAATCTGTGGTTTGTTACAGGCTCTTTTCGTCTTTTTCGCCGTCCTGGCCGCTGCTTTCGCACAGGAAACCGTCAGGGAGAAGAGGACCGTTGGTTACGGTCTTGGCTATGGCGGATACGGTCTTGCCTATGGTGGATACGGTCTTGGCTACGGTCATGGATATGGTCTTGGTCATGGATACGGTCTTGGTCATGGATACGGATATTACGGTTAAAAAGTATGTACACAAAATTATACCTAATACTTAAATTGTGAGATAATGTTTTGAATCAGTTTTCTCCTTGTCTAATATTGTACTACTTTTATATTTACTAAGCAATTAGTAGTTTATTGTAACTAGTTTGGGCAATTCGAGACAATGTCGTAAGTAGACACTGTAACTCGATTCACGTGAACGCTACAGTAAATTCAATCAAATAGATCTACAATGTCAGAATTAATTAACACTAAAAATTTCGCACGGATTCTTATTTTGAATTGCGTGAAATGTGAAATAAATTCTTCAATGTTTTTCACAACCAAAATTACAATCTGCTTCTTCTTTTTCAGATTCAATGCCATTTAAAAAGCCACCAACTTCGAATTGAAGCTGGCAACAAGATATGCAACTTGTTCCTCTTCGACCAAAGATGATGCCTCTGGGACATCATTTTACCAGCTGACCAGTCATGAGATCAAAATCAAAATGAGACAATAAGAATGATGTAATTGTATATTATTTTTATTGCTACAATAAACATGTTTTGTTCATATCTGCTGGATTCATTGCAACTTTGCATAAATTCCTCATGATTCTAATAACGTGTATAAATCATGATGTATTTAAAGATTCTAGTAATCAAAATATTAGTTGGATCCATTGGAAATGTGTATTGTCATTTCTCTGGTTTTAACACTTAATGTATTAGGTCTAAATTGAGACACGATAGAATTTTTGTGCATAAGATGTTTAATTTTTCTTACAATTTTTATGCCCCAAATTCCCTTGTGTACAATAAAGTTGGTTATTTAATCTTCAATATATACAAGTTAATTATTTTAATAATAGTGCAAAGAGTTGCTTCATAGAGATGTCAACAAAACCAAAGAAATAAAGTGATTAAGGTAGCAACTGAGTCTCTATTTTAGAAACTTGATTTAACGTTACTCAAAGCTTGTGAATTTCAGAACCAGAGTTGTTTTTTTTATTTTCTTCTTTGCAATATATGGTACTCACTTCTTCATGCTGCTTATAATGAAAGATAAATTGCATATAAGCGAATTATTGATATGGTTATGAGCATATTATGGGATATAGTGTTCTTATTTTTTAACTCGTTTTTTGCTTCCTGCGTAGAAACTGCTTCTATTTGCTTCGTCATTATTTATTCATTACTCTCAATGCAGTTGGTGCTTGTATGTATTAGTCCATGCATACAAAACAGTCCGAATTCTAACGATGGAAACAAATTTACACCCATATATTAGACTTATGTTGTACCGAGGTCAGTTGGTATGGCCTTCATGCGCGCATTTGGTTACAAACCGGGCTGACCACATACGGTATGTTAAAAAAACTGAATCTCATGTTTATAATTGTGGAGTGCTATGTTTCGATGCAAAAAATTACCAACGCCCTATACTATCGCCGCTGAACACATGCTATTTAGAATTTGCCCTTGTGCTTGCTTCAGTTTGCCTCTGAAGTTGTCTTTCACTTCTTCGTTTTTCTTTTCTTCTTGAGAGTTCTAGGTCATTAACAGTCTGCTAGTTCCTGGTCGTCGCATGTCACACCATATGACGTCCTCACTGTCCTTCGATCTCAGCGCGTGTGTGTTGGTTACACATTGAGAATGGTAGGTGGACATGCGTAGAAGAGACCCATTCTGTACGAGGATGTTATTTCTATTGTGGACACTTATGTATATTATGTTTGACAATTGTTAGGTAATCAAGGTCTTGCTGGTTAGTGATGTGTTACAATTTCGTTATGACGTTCTCTTTAGGGAATCCGGAACTAGCCCACGCCACTGCCTGAAGTTTCGAGCATGTGCAAATTAATGGGACTGCAGAGGCCATAACCCCTCTTCTGAAAGTAAAAATGAATTGATTAAGGTGATCACTTCCCTTTGAGCCCCATGGCGGAAATTGCAGAAAAGCGACGCTAATGATTCGCTTGTGATAGCGAACTAACAAAATAAACCACCGCTGGCTTTTAGCAAATTATGGATAGTAAAACGTGTAAGCAAATACAGAACATGTCACAAATGATTCTTATATCTTTGGACTATCAATTATAGATGGCCACAATATGAAGTTGTCAACTGTGAATATACTTGGTAACTGCAGTTTGGAAATGATGACGGAAACGTAAATCCAACGTAAGGTAAATGGGCGAATGATAATGGAAAGAGATGAATGGGCGATCATAAATTCAATGTTTAATCGTAGTTCAAACTCACAGTATCTCTGCTCTACTCTTCACGTTTGAGGAATTAGGCTAGAATAATATTTCTTAAGCTACAATACTACAGCGTGCTTCAAAACATTGTTATAATTGAATTTTTATCATTAGATAAATGTGATAGGATTCGCGAGTTACTGCATTATAGATTTGATGATTGAGTTTCCATTCTTGTGCTTCGACTTGCGATGAGTTTAGCATAGAGTACTGCAATGGACCACTTTCGCTCGCTCAAACTCGATCGAATCTCCCACGCTCGAATATATAGAATATCAAATATCATTTCCATAATCGTACAAATATGTGTTTAAAATTCGTGCCGGTAGTTTCAGCCCATAATCATCTATTCATTCTCATATATTGCTATGTATTGGTAAGATAGGCTAAACTACATTTGAACATGGAGATGTTGACTATGTTCACGTTAGTTTCAATTTTTCTGTGTTTTTCACTTCACGAAGCATATTTGAAAGCTCACTACCACAAATAAATTACAGTTGTACGTGAACAACTGGGCTTCGAGCATATACCGGTCGTTTCCCTGTTCGAGCGTTATTCGCTCGAGTGAAGAAACAATCGATTCCGTGATGCCATCTAGCGTCATCCGTGCGAACTATTAGACGATCGAGCAAAAAAGCCTCGATGCAGAACTCTATTAGTTTAATAAGCATAATGATATGAAAGGAGCTTGATCCTCACTTAATTAAATCTGGATGTTGATAAACGACGAATGAAAAAATCTTTTACTTTTAAGTAAACATGCTCTCAATCAAGGCTGAATACTTGTTTGACCATAGCCGTGAAAATGTTGGTTTACAAGTTTTTTACCAGTGCTAAAAATAAACGGACCAAATAGCTTTCGTATCCAATCAAATCGTTCTGTATATCAGTGTGTGCTAAGATTTTCACACTTTTGATGGCGCATAGAGCTGTACGATATGCAGTTTTATTAATGTGGTATTATCGTGCAATGGGATACACAAGTATTGCTCCGCAAATTGCCAATGACTATTTTCATTAAATTTTCCTTGAATCCTACATGGATTTAAGGACTAAATTTTTATGTTAGTGGTGCAAAGGTTTTCAGCAGCTTGTTAGGCATTTTGTGTCAATTCCTGAAGCTATCATTGCGTAATATAAATAGAAACAACATAGTGATGGACAACTTGCTAGGTAATACTTATGTATCCCACTGTACGAACAGAATTGAACTAACAACGTAGTTTCGATAACATGAAACTACCGTTACCAATATTGTCCAAAAAAGGCAAACAGAAAAATCGTTTATTCCGAGGAAAGACTTTCATTGGAAAAGAAATAGAGTTAACTTAGTGGAATGAAGGAAATGCCAAATGTACAGTAGGTATAGATATTTGGCCTCAGTGGTGGAATGGCAGCTTATCGCTCTCTGAAAACACAAATCTCGGAGATGATATGAATATTTCTTTGTGGGTTTTCCACCAAAAATTTCTTGAGTGCTGTGTTCATTGTCACGTAACAATATTAATGAAATTATTTTCTGCATGACATAAATTTATCATTATCATCGTTATCATTGAAACAATCATCATATAGGATGATAATAGGAATTTCCCAATTTGATGTTTCTATTAATGGTTTAAGATACCAAATAACGATATACATTTTTTGTGAGAACTAATTTTTTATTGCCATAAGAAGCCCAGTCACTGTACAGCAACATTTTGTGTAGTACAAAATCTGCAATACATGATGTTCACAGGAAAAAATCGCCTAGTTGCCTTGAAGTGTCTGAAAAAAGAAAAACACTATTAATGTGTTACAAATTTAGCTACTTTGATGAAAATTGTAGGTATTTTTTATGTATTACAATTAATTATCTTTTATCACATACACAATTTTACTTGTAACGATGAATGTAAATAAATTGAATAATGCATTGAAATTTTGTTTTTTGAAGACCGAAAATTTTCATTCTATTATTCAACGCCGAGTTTGCATTTTTGTAAATTGCGTCGCTTTTCTGTCATCATATAGTTTAACCGCAACAATGAGGATAATTTTAACAAAACAATAACTTTCATGCCTTGTCCAGGATTCGGTTGCCTCCAGCTACATAGCATGCTACGCCAATCACCGCAACACTTAGCCACAGTATAAATAAATAATGTGCACTATACCTTTATCCATAGTATCCGGAGCCGTAGCCAAGGCCGTAACCAAGACCGTAGCCTCGACCGTATCCCAGACCGTAACCAAGTCCATAGGTACGGCCAAGACCATAGTATCCGCCGTAGCCAAGTCTGCCGTAACCGTAGCCCAGACCGCCGTAGCCGAGACCGCCGTAGCCGAGACCGCCGTAGCCGCCGTAGCCGAGACCTCCATAACCCAAACCGTAGGCAAGTCCTCTCTTATCTCGGGAAGACTCCTCGGCGAAGGCCACAGCCAGGAGGGCGAAAAGAGGCAAAAGAGCCTGAAAGGGAAAGAAGGAATACATTTAGGAGTCATTTAATACCTTTCTGAATTACAGCTAATTACTAAAATGCATATGTTTGAACTGCAATCATTTAATTTTCTTTGGTAGATATTGTTAATACGTATAAACTTAGGTACAAGTTCATTACGGTTTTTAAAATCGGAGAAATTTACTCCTATTTGACCAATACAGAAGGTCGTTCGGGATCTCTGAGGACAATGTTGGAAGGGTGATAAGTTCATGAAAACCCATGTCGCCACCAACGATCATGCTCAATTGGAAAACCAGCATTCTGCGCTATAGCACGACAATGTAATTTCCATTGCAACAGACTTTTCCGAAGAGTTATCATGTCCAACTTTTCCCACTCCTTCTAACAGGCTCTCCAGAGGCCATTGAGAGTGCGTGGACGTCTCTTTCCTAAGGCCCGTTTTGAGAGTCCAAATGCACAGAAGTCCATGGGTGACCCATCTGGCGCCTTCACCGGAATGTCGCTGTAAGGAATTGCACGGATGCCAGTTTCCACCTCGATTCGCTGTAAGAACAGACGAGTCGAACGGGAAGTATGGCTGGATGCTTTATCTTGGTGCACCCAGACCTGGTATTTGGCCTCCCCATACAGTGCCGGGATATCTATGTTATACATAGGTGTTAAAACCTCATCCTGATAGTACGTGGAGTTCACCTTCACATTATTAGCTACACGGCGAATTGCTAGCTTGCCATTATAGCAGTATCCAGCGATGATCATGAAACCCCGGGGAAAACTTTCCTGGCATTCTCGATACAATGTTTGATAATTGTTTTTGTCGCGAGGGCGGTAGTAAATCGCGCGGGGTTTGTGACAGTCACTAAGGTAGACATATGCTTCGTCTAATGTCACCACATTTTTCCATCTCTCCCCTGCAAGATAGGTCTCATAGAGCTTTCTAGCGCTCGTGCGACGTTCCGCAATGTGACGAGGCAACAGCTTGTGAACTCGCCGCTTATGCCGCATTTCTAGTTGCAGGTCCTTCTTGATTATGGTGTTCACTGTTGACACAGACATTCCCAACTTACGTGCGATACTCCTTTGGGGGGCAGGGTTACCTCCTGACACAAGGGCCTTCACTTTTCTCACTATGTCCGGTGTACGACTCGTAGCTGCTCGTGGATTTGCCTGTTTCTTCCCCTGTGGAATTAGGCCCAGTCGGCCTTTGCCTTTTTTGTTCAATACCGCACCGATCCCGTTCTTCGGTATCACAAAACCAGGCTTCTTCCACATTCTTTTGATTGCCGAATAGCTATATTTAGCATCGGAAAGGGCTGTTATGTAGCCCTCAAAGTATGGTTCAATTTTCTTCGGCATCGTTGTAGGTAAATGGCAAAACACTCTGCACACGCGTTCTCGGTACTGACGTGACTCAACATGCACCGTTTGATAACAGCGCCGCCAGCGGCTTTCAAAATCGTCACCAGAGATCCCGAACAACCTTCTGTATTAGTACAATTCTTATCTAACTATACTAACAGTAAACAACTTTAGTACATTTGAAATGTTCTGTGATCTTTCCATTGTTGTTTTGTTGTTTTCTTAGTCCACTTTATGCACAAAAAGGTTAATTGAGACTGGACCTACAGTTTAAAGTGGGTTCCGAACCACTATGTGCCTCCACCGGGTATTGAACCCGGGACCCCTTGAATACAAGGCTACAACGCTACCACCATCGGGGGGCCCCCATTTTTGTTGTCGCTTCGTTGGTTTGGTTTATTTTACCTCGCTTTTCTGCCACATTTGGCTAAAGGCGAAGATGATGATGAGCGATGATATGATGAAATGAAGAAACACTCCAAAGAACACCAATTCCCAGAACGAGATTCGAACCCGCTACCGCTGTAGTCTTGGTGCCCTGTGCTAATCACGTCGCCAGAGAGGTCGGCTCTCCATCGTAAAGAAAATGGTTTGAGTTTTATCACACAATTTGTGTTACATGAAATCTATTATTAACTAATGTCCTGCAGTGTATTGAAGGATGTTGTCATATAGCTTCAAAACACAAACGCAAAACACAAAAAATAGGTTCGTTTCCTTATTTCAATCGATTAATTCCGTTTATTAGCATTTTGCAAAAGACACAAGTTGTCAATGCAGTTGCTAAGTTTAAAATTTTCAAGATTAATCACATATAAATGGTTTGTTCTGAATCAAAGTGTCTGTTATTGATCGTTTAGCTCATTTCATTTTTGGTTTTGAAAACGCGATGTGATGAGATAAAGTGCGAAAAGATTATTTACAATTCATGAATAATTGTGTTATATTTTTCGTGTGTTCTTTTATTTTGTATTTTGATATTTTTAGTTTTCATATATTTCACTAACAAGTAGCTATTGTAACCAATTTGTAAAATCTCAAGTAGAGATGGTCAAGTGAAAGAAAAGTCTTGTGCCTTAACTTCGCAATCCAAAACAATAAATAATAGATCTTGAACATTTTTCCTTCGCATAGTTTTGGTGTGTAAACATATTATACCATTTATGTTAGTCGTTTTTACATCCGTATCCCACCTACTTGGACACTCAGACATACATAGACATACAAGCAATAATAACGAAAATAGACTTACCAAAAATTTCATGTTTGAGGTTAAGGATTGTAACTTGCGGTAGACACAATGATTACTGCACCTCTTGCTCGATCTTATATATGCGACCATCAACCTTGTGGCGATACATTATCATGGAGGAATTTCACTTCCACTTGGCAGTTTCCTTTACGATGAGTTATTGGGTTATCGCTGTCTTTGTTCTTCGAATTGGAACAACAAGTATGTTTGATTTATTACTTTCTTCCTCATTTGAATCGATTAATTCCGTATATTAGTATTTTGCATAAACCTCAAGTTGTCAATACCATTGCTAAGTTTGTAATTTTGAAGATTTATCATACCCTACATAAATGGTCCGTTCTGATTTCATTGTGTTATGGATAATGTGGCTCAGTTCTAATCATGGAACTTACTCACATTGAAGTCTAGATGAAATGAATGTTATTCTCTGGACAAATAACATTAAAAATGTATTTTATATAACTTGTATACAATAGTTTTTCATTCGTAATATAATAAAACTGATTTTAAATAAAATCCAAATCTCAATAATTATCTAGGCACGAGTTTTCGTTAAGTTTTTTCTACAAGTCTATCGATAATTTTGAATCTGGTTATTTGAATATCAAAACTATTTCTATATCAATTTCGGCCTTCTTGAAACGAAGAAATCTTTCCTGTTAAAATGTCACTTTTAAAGTTTGACTTTACGCAATTGTGGAAGATGATCAACGTATCTTTAATATTTCTATTTTTTGAGCGAATAACGCTGTTAAAGAACAAAAAAATTTACATGTAACCTTTGTTGTGAAGTCAACACACTGCCTATAATATCAGGTTATTGACCATTACTTGACAGACT
This sequence comes from Lepisma saccharinum, assembly GCF_977018435.1. Lineage (NCBI taxonomy): Eukaryota > Metazoa > Arthropoda > Insecta > Zygentoma > Lepismatidae > Lepisma > Lepisma saccharinum. The sequence continues at coordinate 21,629,879 of NC_139256.1, read as the reverse complement.
TATCTGCACCGCGAAGTAAAATAAACCACATACTTCTGAGTCAACTATCAATTTTTCTGAGAACGAAGAAACAGCAAATTTGCCAACTTATTATTACAGAAGTGTATAGTAAAATTAAAGTATATTAAGGTGACAAGTTTGGGTTAAGATAGAGATTCACACATATCCCCAGTACCTTTACCACAGTGTAAATATTTACTTAGAATGTTTACCTCTTCCATGTCAAAAGAGCCTTGAATAAAGTCTCTATCATGTTTCTGTATAAATTATAGCTTAGAAAGTTACAGTCAGAACAAAACAGTCCGAAGACTAGAGTCAAAATTGTGCATTTTACACGTAAAAGTATGAAACTTTGCAAAAGTTATTTATAGCTAATTAGTAAGTTTAAGTGTTGTAGGCATCGGTGCAATTCACTCGGAGTCGCTGTATTGGAAAATAACGGCTATAAGCCGTTTTTATACTTGTGTTCTTTATCTCGCATTTCTTTCACTTTTGGTTAATGTCGACAATGAGAATGAGCGATTATTAGGTGAAATTGAAGAATGAACTCTTGCAAAGAATACCCATGCAAAGGCCGGAACTCGAACCCGGGAACTTTGGTAGCGACGTCGAATGCGTTCGGGCATCGAATCGGCTCAAACAATTATTGTTAGCGTGTATCTTAGGAATGTATGATTGGATTCTATTTTTTCCTTTTCTGTGCTTTAAAACATTTTGTAAGACAAAACATTCCTGTCATTACAAAGTTCTACACAATTTTATTAAGAGAATGACAATATTACTGTCTGTCCGGAAATAGAAGACAGAAAATTTCATTAATGTTTCATTGATATACCGTAAGTCGTATTTTGACCTACAAAAATTGATGATGATGATAACTTGCAATCTGAAGGTTGTAAGTTCGAATCCGGTAGTGGAAACTTTTTGTTTTCTTATTTGTATTTTGCTAATTCTGATTATCTCCGTCACTTTAATTGTATTGTATCGCGTAACATGATATTGACATGAAACATCGTATGATTCACTAAATTCGAAAAAATTAAATATATGTACGTATATTTTAATGAAAACTGGTAGAAATATTTACGTGATAATTTATGAATAGTTTGTAACTTGATTAGTACAGTGCATTTTAATATGATCAATATTTATTGAATCGTGAAAAAATATATAATATTACGTAATTGTGAAATTAATACCTCATTTCTAAAAAAGGAATGGCCTTAGAACTCAATTTTTTAACTGCGGGAAATTACATTACTGGTGTTTTTACTTATTTCTGTAGTATCATAAAAGAGCGCTTAATTGTTTTCTCTCAATATATAAGACTTTCAAAATTGTGATTTACCTGTTGCCAGATTACATTATGAAATTTGATGTGACTTTTTCAGTATTCAAGCAGTATTCCATATCAATAATTCATAACCAGTTTTTACACATGGGAAAAGTTGTATTGTGCTTATAAATACACTAAGCTGTTTTCTTAATATGCAAATGGTCAAGTTATAGGGGAGAGTCGTACAGTACCGGTCATCCTACAGTATCGGCCAATTGCTAGTTCGGACATTTGACGCTACATAGCAGTAGTTCACAGCAGTAGGAAGGAAGGGTATGTGTTCGTGTGCGCTATAGTGCGGGGTCACCCGCTTTCACGCAGTATTGTGAGAGTTGTGCCTGTGTTACTGTGAAGAGTCAAGTAGCTGAGTGAGAGAAGTTATTTCTAGGGCCCTGGTATTCATGTTCGAGGTGAGCGTTTGATTCTATTGTCAGATTCAGTTTATCGCTATTCTATAAGGATACGAAAACCTGTAAATAGTTTAGCAAATTGATTATAAACAAAGTGTAATCGGAACTTTTGTTGCCACCTAATGATCGTACAGTATCGGCCAGCGAAGTGTCGTCCAGTTTCGGCCACACAGAATTTCGTACGCACCTACTGCAGTCCTGCTTGCTTTTGTTTTCAGAGTAAGATGGCAGACGAGGAGGGCAATAAAAGAGGTAAATGGACTGAGGAGGCCACGAAAGAGGCGGTAAATGAGGTAAAGACAAACAAAATGGCAGCAAGACAAGTAGCTAGTATATATTGTTTAAGAAGCACGTTAGGAGATATATTGAGAGCAATTCAACGTGGTATGGATGTGGACCTGACGCCTCAGATGGGCAGATTTAAGAAAACGTTTGATGACGAAATGGAAAAACAATTACTCGTATATGAAAGACTTGGACAATAAGTTTATGCGCCTCAGTAAATAAGAAGACAAAGAAGACAACTGTAGAAACTGCACAATGCATAATTTGTCTAGAGTCCTCTTAGGAAGATTGGGTTCAGTGTACCGAATGTGCAGTTTGGCACATGTTGAATGCGTAGACCAAGAAAATATTTTGTATTTTTGTGACTATTGTAAAAATGTGATTTGAACTCTGCTTTAACGAACTTTATTTCCACATTTTTTAACTATCATACCTTTGTATACCGCGTTTGGTAGAACCTGTCCCGTTTCCCGCGCTAGGGAGCGCTCTACAGTTTCGGTGCCAATGAGAAACGAGGAAAAAATCGTCTGCTGGGCAGCGAGGAGCGAATGGAAGCCAGAAGAGAGGCGCTTACGTAGACGCTGTTGTGACGTTGCCTATTTTAATTGGCTGCCTGGCTTTGACTTTCCCCAGCACGGAGAAAAGGGAGCGACCAGCTAGCGCGGGAACCGGGACAGGTTGTAACAAACGCGGTATACACATAGTTCACAGTTTCTTCATTTATCAATAGTTACCACCACCTAAAATTAAAATAGTGACTGGCCGATACTGGACGACAATTTTTCCACTCATTGAAAATTCAGCTTTTCGTTTCTTGTATATATCTTGTAGTTCTGAAAATATTTCAGAGAAATTAAACCCGTGTTCCTTAAAGTATCCATTGAGGTATCATATTACTTTGTTCAATCCGACTTTCTCCTGATCCTTTATCAGTTATAATCAATAAGCTTAAGGTGGCCGGTACTGTACGACTCTCCCCTAATACTACTAGCTTCTGCTGTTGCTGACAGTCGTAGGTCGAATGATACAAACAACAAACATTTCGTACAATTTTTTTAGGTTTGATTGATTTGCTTTATTTTACTTCGCTTTTTGTGCCAGTTTTGGCTAATTTGCCACGAGGACAGGCTATTTTCCAAAGGATTCGTTACTTAGTGACCAGCGGATTCGTGCATGCAAGCGTAAGGATGTCAATATACGACATCTTTATGTCGTAAAGCATACAAAATGTGTGTGGTTTATATTTCAATGCAGAAGACTACATGCGGAATTTACTAGCACACGCAGGATTTTTTCGAGGGATTGGAATTATAATGGTGCGATTCTAGGAGACAGGATTTCATTTTAAGAGTTATTCAATGACAAGAATGGTTATCTGGTGTCATTTTGAGAGGAGTTTACATTTATCACTTTGGTTTATCCGAATTATTTACTGCTTTCACGTAACAAATTTGATTTTCTCAAACTTTCCCCTCTGCGTACACCAATGGCAGAATCTAGAGGTTCTAGCGCTTAAGATGATTTTGAAATCTAATGCATGGTCAATAAACATCTTCTTTACATAAGACTTGTATACCTAACGCTTCGTCGTCCGTTATGCTCGTAAACGTGTGTTTACAGGAAATGTGAACAGCATTGACTTCACGTAGCTACGAATTAGTGATATTAATTATTTGAATTATTAATCCTTAGATTTTCTTGGAAAGAGAAAGAGAGAGGGGCTCTCGTCGATCTCGTCTCAAAAAGTGTCGAAATGTTTGGACTCATTGTCGTCTCAAGTTTTAAAATACACAACTCGTCTCAAAATTCGAGACGGGACTGAGATAAAACCGAAATTACTCTCATCTCCTCACAATCTCCAATTCCAACAAAATCTCCATAGGCCTATATATAGGTTTAAGTATAGTTTTTTTTTCCGAACACCTTTTGACAAAGTTTATAACTAAGTCATGGACAAAAATGGGCGATAATTTAGAGAAGCACTTAAGGTTAAGCTGGACCATTTGCCGACGCCAACAAAGCCGTCTTCGAAATTTTCTTTAGGTTTATAATGCGCTATGATAGCCGAAAATCTAAGAAATTATATTTGCTTGGAATTCCTTCTAGAACATTCATGTGAGTCTTCGTGTGGTTTGCTTTTGTTGTTGTCTAGATATTTGCAACAGTTTCCTGGCTATGTAAGCCTCTAGACAACAGGGAAATCAAACCACACGAAGATTCGCCTGAGTAGTAGATAGAAAAAGACAGTTCAACGCCCGAAAATGGGGCTCGCCTTAATGGATTTTTCTCGTAAGGCATGAGCCCCATTTTCTGGCAGTGTTGCCAGCTCCTTACTCGAAAAAATCACCAAGGTTTTTTTGGGGTTTAACCTAGCCTAAAGCAAGGAGCTGGCAATCTTGCTTGAGGTATTTTCTCGCAGTGTTGCCAACTCACTCGAAAAAATCACCAAGGTTTTTTTTTGGTCTAACCTAGCCTAAAGCAAGGAGCTGACAACCTTGCTTGAGGCTTGCGTTACAGTGCATAAAGCAAGGTTGCCAACCCACTGGTACTTTTGCCATAGCCTTTTACAAGAAAAAAAAAGAGATAGGGAAGAGTTAAACAACCGACAGCTTACCCACAGCTTTTTTTGCTCTAACCTAACCTAAAGCAAGGAGGTGGCAACTTTGCTTGTGCAATCAACCCGGTTGACCGCCCTCAAGTAAAAATCAGCGTTGCCAACTCCTCACTCGAAAAAAAATCACCAAGGTTTTTTTTTGGTCTAACCTAACCTAAAGCAAGGAGGTGGCAACTTTGCTTGTGCAATCAACCCGGTTGACCACCCTCAAGTAAAAATCAGCGTTGCCAACTTTTCACTCGAAAATAAATCACCAAGGTTTTTTTTGGTCTAACCTAACCTAAAGCAAGGAGGTGGCAACATTGCTTGTGCAATCAACCCGGTTGACCACCCTCAAGTAGAAATCAGCGTTGCCAACTTTTCACTCGAAAAAAAATCACCAAGGTTTTTTTTGGTCTAACCTAACCTAAAGCAAGGAGGTGGCAATTTTGCTTGTGCAATCAACCCGGTTGACCACCCTCAAGTAAAAATCAGCGTTGCCAACTCCTCACTCGAAAATAAATCACCAAGGTTTTTTTTGGTCTAACCTAACTTAAAGCAAGGAGGTGGCAATTTTGCTTGTGCAATCAACCCGGTTGACCACCCTCAAGTAAAAATCAGCGTTGCCAACTCCTCACTCGAAAAAAAATCACCAACTAAAAAAATAGAGATGCCAACGTTGGTGTAAGATGAAGAGAGAGAGAGATTTATGGCTGGCAACAGTAATAAGCGAATGCGCCATATCGTAATTTTCCAACTCCGTATATCGTGACCTTTGTAAACCTCTCTCGGGGGTAGCGATGTGCCACACACACACACACACACGCGTGCGCGTGTATTGTGACGCAAGCAAACAGACAAAATAATAATAATTGTTGTTTTTAGGAGGCCTGGCCCCCATAACCTCGCCCAGGGTGCGTGGGTGCCCAACACCAAAAAAGTTCTATATAATGGTCGTGGGGCCATCAAAGCCGCCAACAATGAATCTGTAGAGAGTTTCGTGAATTATTATTTTTTTTATTTGCGCACCGAACTAACTTACATTGTATTTTATATAATTTTGTTGATTTTTTTTAGTATGTGGCAATTATTTTTTAAAACTGCTCTGTGACCCTCTCGTTCTTCACGTCGTAGGCGAAGGACTTCTCTGCAATCAGGATGACACTGCATAGGGTATCCTCGGGCAAGGCATCGTGGAACTCGCAGACGACCTTGATGTTGGTTCGATCGTTGACCACTACCTTCTTCCTCTTAGATGTGTTGATGACGAACATCGGCCTGCGGATTTTGAATTCGCTGGGGGTGTAGTACATGTCCACACTTCCCTCGGTCACGCGTTTGTAAGCCGTGTAAGCTTCGTAAAGTTTGAGGTAATCGTTTTTGGTCACGTCGAGGTTGTAATTCTCGCGCGGGAACACTTCGTTGCGTCCATTCTTCAGATAAACGTTCTTGATCTTGCAGTCGTCGAACTTGCTGGAATCTTTTTCCTGATTCTTGTCCCTCCCGGTCTGAAAGAGCACTACGACGAAATCTGGCATGTCGAACTGTATGTTGTTGAACTGCGTCGTCACGTCGAATTCCATGTGACTTCCCGACGCTATTTTCTGCACGCACTGGTAACCGTGAAAGTGAATCGGCACCTGCGGACTTTTCAAGATCTCCGCTTTGTACTTGAGGGCGTAGTTCGTTTCGTATTCCACCACCGGCATTCTCAATTCCATGCTCCGGATGACGCACTTGGCTGCTTCGGGTAGAGTGTTGGCTATCGGCGTGGTGGCGTCCGGACCCAAAGTAGAGTATCGCATCAGTGCGTCGTTGTCGTTGGCCGCTCTTCGAAACGTGATCCTCAGTCCTCCCTTCCACATGATCTCCTTGTAGTCCGAGAAGAAACCAGGCAGCAGACGCATGGGAAAGAGCACCGTGTGACTTTTCGTCGATATTTTGGTCCCGGCTTCGAATCCCCCGGCCTGGTAGTACGCTGCGTCCGTTTTGGATAATTTCAACGTTTTAAATTTTTTACAGGGTTTATTAAAGCACATATTTGAGGAAAACAACGCCACCCATATATAAATAAACCCCTCAAACTAACACTAATTAGAATTAGCCTACAAAATTTTTCTCGTAAGGCATTTTTTTGTAAACACTCTACCACCAACAGATCACATATAAATAAACATACCCCCCCAAAAAAATGCGCTCCATGAAAAGTTGCCCTGTGTGCAAGAGAACTATATCAAGCAAACATTTTGCAAGACATTGTCGTACCTGCGTGCCAGGCAAGCATTTGGCTGCCACTGAACTATGTTCCGGATGCAATAAACACATCACAATTGTGTATGCCAAGAAACATAAGCTTATTTGTCTAAGCAAAAATACATCTGGTGCTCAACCGTCGACCTCCACCAAGAGGAAAGCCGAAGCCGACTCGCCACCACCCGCCAAACGCGTCAAGCCTGTAGCGAAAGCGGACCACTCTGCTTTCGAGCGGTTGTTAGAGGACTTTGTCCTCACTTCGGAGGGCTCATGCGACGTGCGTAGCTTTTTGGAGAACGTGCAAGCCAAAATCATTTCCATCCTCGGCGATGCACTGGCTACGCACCCCACCAAATTCTACGCATCGCTACGCTGCCAATACAAGAACCCGTCTAACAAAATTTACAGCTTCTGCCACAACACCAAGGCGAAGACGCTGCATCTGGCGGATATCGACAACCTCGAGGTCATCTACAACCAGTTTGCCGATGAGCTGGTGGCAAAACAAGAAGAACATCAAGCTAAAGGCTCGGGGGGTTCGCTGTGTGGCGAGCCTCACGAACTGTGCGTCAAACTTTGTAAGTTCGTGCCTCTCTCCGCCTCCAGCTACGTCCGCTTACCACGTACCATTGCGACAAAGAAGGCCGTCCTGAACATCCAAAATAAAGATAACAAGTGCTTCGTATGGTCGGTGCTTGCAGCATTACACCCTGTCCACTGGAAAAACCATCCACACCGGGTTAACCACTACCTACCCTACGAGCCAGAGCTGGAAGTTGCGATGGCTGGGATCGACTACCCGGTGGCGCTTTCGGACATTCGAAAATTCGAGGCTCGTGCGCGGTTGGCCATCAACGTTTACGGTCTCACTGACGAAAATGCGGTGTACCCTATTCGCGTGAGGGACGTAAACAACAATGATGCTCGAGAAATTCACCTTCTGCTCATCAAGACCGAGACCCATCACCACTACACCCTCATCCGTTCCCTCTCCCGGTTGGTGTCGAGCCAAAAAAGCAAGCATGATGGTAGCATAGAAGTTTGTCGCAGGTGCCTGTCAACTTTTGACAATCAAAAACAGCAGGATTATCAGCACATCAGAGGTCCCAACATCGCTGCAGAGAAGCTCGCTCGCCACAAGTTCTACTGTAGTAACAACGAGCCTGGTGTGGCAGTCTTGCCCAAACCTGGCACCGTGGAGCGTTTCCGCATGCACGGTGCTATGGTGGAGCACCCCGCAATCATCATCGCGGATTTCGAAGCCTTCCTCAAACCCCTGTCCACTTGCGATCCCGATCCCGAAGTTTCCTCCACCACCCCTTACCAACTCCACGAGGCATCCAGTTTCGCATACGTTGTGGTGCGACGTGACCAGCACATCGCCCCCGAGCCCTACGTGTACCGTGGTCCCGACGCCGCCAAACACTTCCTCGAGAGGATGGTTGTCGAGGCCAACGAGATAGGGAAGGTACTGTTGGCCCCCAAGTCTATGCTCCCACTGTCTCCCGACGATCAGCGTAGACACGACGAGGCCATCGCTTGCCCTGTCTGCGTCAAGGAGTACACCGCCAACAACCGTAAAGTTCAACACCACGATCACTTTAACGGTAGGTATGTTGGTCCTTGGTGCAACGGATGCAACCTCATGGCCCGGGACCCGCGCTTCATCCCTGTGTTTTTTCACAATGGCTCGGGATACGACTTCCACCACCTGATCAAGCATCTTGGGTACGACAACGAGGGAATCAACGTTCTCGCCCAGAACGAGGAGCGTTACATCAGTGTGAGCAAGTGGGTGCGAATCTCAGGATCACACTCTACCGCCGAGCTTCGCTTCCTCGACTCCCTGAGGTTCCTCCCGGCCAGCCTCGATGCTCTCGCAGGGAAGCTTAGCGACGAGCAAATGCTCATTACCTCCGGAAACTTTCCGAACTTGGACGCAGGTCTCTTCAGGCGTAAGGGGGTCTATCCCTACGAATACATCACAGACCCTTCCAAGTTCGCAGAGACGTCGCTACCTCCCCAGGCGAAATTCTACAGCAAGCTGCGAGGCTCGAACATCACCGACGAGGAATATCACCACGCCCAGTCCATGTGGCGCGAGCTGGGCTGTCGAACTCTCGGGGACTACCACGACGCCTACCTCAGACTTGATGTGACGCTCCTCGCCGACGTGTTCCAGACGTTCCGTGCGACCGCCATGAAGATCTACAAGCTGGACCCCGCCTACTTCTACAGTCTCCCCGGACTGGCGTGGTCGGCCATGTTTCTGGTGACGAAGATCGAGCTGGAGCTTCTTTCGGACGTGGACATGATGCTGTTTGTGGAACGTGCCGTGCGGGGTGGAATGGTCCAGGTGTCGCAGCGACACTCGCGCGCCAACAATCACCACATGGCCACCGGCTGCGACCCCTCACGACCGTCCAGCTACATCATGTACACGGACGTCAATAACCTCTACGGACACTCCATGATGCAGCCACTCCCCTTTAAAAACTTCGAGTGGGCTGACCCTTCCAACTTCGACATCGAAAGCTTCGACGATTCGGAACATGGGTTCTTCGCCGAGGTGGACCTTGAGTTCTCCGAGAAGCTGCAGGATTTGTTCAGCGATCTTCCCCCTGCACCCGAGTTCAAGTGTCCACCGGATTCCAACCAGAAGAAGCTCGTCATGGATTTCGAGTCCAAGAAGAATTACGTCCTACACTACCAGAATCTCCGGTGGTTGATGCAGCGAGGGGTTACCGTCCACGCAGTTCACCACATCCTCAAGTTCGAGCATTCTCCATGGTTGCGTCCATATATTGAAGTCAACACGAAACACCGCACCGCAGCCACGTCCGAGCTTGATAAGGATTTCTTCAAACTTATGAACAATGCGGTGTTCGGGAAAACCATGGAGAATGTACGGACTCGTGTAGATGTGAGGCTAATATCAAACAAAGCACAATGTCGCAGGCTCGTAGCAAACCCATTATTCAAATCGAGGACCATTTATAATGAGCAGCTGGCTCTGATTCACATGAAGCAAGGTGTGGTGAAACTCGACAAGCCCATCTACGTTGGAGCCACTGTTCTGGATCTGAGCAAGCTCCACATGTTCGAGACGTACTACGACATATTACGTCCACACTACGACCACAACATCTCACTTCTCTACACGGACACGGACAGCTTGGTGTACCACGTCCACTCAGCCGATGCATACAGGGATATAATCACGGCACCAGCTTTGGTTAACCTCTTCGACACCTCGGGCTATCCCCAGCCGAACCAGTACGGCATCCTGCCCCGAAACAAAAAAGTGCCTGGCAAACTCAAAGACGAGAAGGACGGTGATGTAATTCTCGAGTTTGCAGGTCTTCGCGCCAAGGCCTATGCCATCAAAGCCGAGGGCAGCGTTACCAAGAAGGCCAAGGGTGTCGGCAGACAGGTGGTTCGGGAGCATCTCGCATTCGAGGACTTTGTCGATTGCCTCAAGACCAGGTCGTCGGTACTAAGAGAAGAACAGCGCATCCAGAGCGTCGACCATATCATCACCACAAACAAAGTTAGAAAAATTGCGCTGGATCCCAACGACGACAAGAGGTGCGCCCTCGAGTGTGGTATTCACACATTGCCGTGGGGACACTATCGCTTAGCAGAAAGCAAAACCTGCAACATATGCCCATCTTCAACAGAAGATTCATAAAAACAAAACAAAACAAAAAAAATCATGTTGTTAGTTATTACAAAAAAAACATTGACTGTCATTACAAAAAACTTTGACCGTATTCTTAAATAACCAGCATGCCTATGAATTTGTTCGGTTTCAAAAAACAGATCATTATGGAAACCATACCAGATCATGAAGTCTTACCTTCCGTGTTACCTAAACTTAACGGTCTGTTGATCATTCACCTCAACAGCATTTGGACGAAACTGAATGACGATGTGGGCAAGATGTTTTATGTTTTTAATAACAATTTACATTTCTACGAAATTCCGATCGACGGGAAACTTCAAATCACCGTGAATCCGGAAAACGCAGGCGAAATCAAAATTTCTACCGGCAAGAACATTTTTCGAATCAAGCACGACAAGATGCTTTCTAACATTACGTACGATGTGTCTGCAGGAGATTATCTTTACGTGGAACTCCTCGGAGATTACGACAAACTTATTCCTCTCTTCGTAGAATTACGAATCGTCTATCCTATTATAAATAACCGTTAACCAAAAATGCCTAACGACATTTTCGGCAACACCAAGCGTGTTGACCACGCAGAAGAGATTCTCATGTTGGACATTCGAGTTAAGAAGTTGAGGACCGATTTGATCGCTTTGCAGGAAACCTTAAACAAAAGTTTAGAGTCGGAAATCGCTACGCTCCAAACGCAATGTCTCGACCCCATTCTGAAAATCGATTCCGAACTGAAGACGCTGATAAAAAATTATGTCGACGTACCTTCTTACGACAGCGTTCAAAATATACAGTTGAGCGTGGATTCGCTTCAAAATGATTTGGCCAAATTACAGCAATTTCAATCGAAAAATGAAGATTTGGAAAAATTGAAACTCGAAATCGAAGAACGAACTTCCGCAATAGAAAAGAATTTCTCTGAACTTCAAACCGTCGTGAGCGATATAGACGCAGAACGCTTGCATGTCGTCGTTTCCAAATTACAAGAAGAATTCACCAGCACGTTGGAAGAAATTAAATCCAAGTTGCAGACTTTGGAAGATACAATGACGAACCTACCATCGTCGGACGAACTGCAGGTCATCGGTAAAAGCGTCGCGAACATAAAAATTCAATTGGAGGCCTATCAAGATTTCGAACACATTCAAACCACCATCGCTACGCTTCAGGCGTCCTTGGAATTGATCAACGAAGAAATTAAAAATATTCACGCTGAAGCGAGAGCTTTGACGAGCATTCAAGACACGTTGAGCACGGTTCAGCAGAAGATCGAATATTTAGAAAATTTGAACGTCGAAACGAATCTCGCTCATTTTCATCACGTACTCGACAACATACAGGGTGACTTGGAATCGTTAAGGACGAGCGTGCCTTCGAGCGAAGATTTGGAAAAATTGAAAACGGCGGTGACGGCACTATCCGATTCGAGCGACATCAAAAGTTCATTGAGCGATCTCGAGAGTAAAGTGGCCAATCTCCCCACCTCCAAAGAATTGCACGCTTTGAAAAGAAACATATCTCGAATGCTGAAACGACTAGAAACGGAAACGGCGAACGTGGAACAGATTCGAGACGAAATTAGTTCGCTGGTGTCGACGCTGCCCACTTCGCAGAGCGTAGCCGACCTTCACACGCAGTTTACAGAGATGCGAAGCATCGTGAACGATCTTACCGAGAAGAGCTCGAAATTGAATCAAGTCGAGAACCTTCAGAACATCGTCGTCAACATCAGAGATCAAGTCGGAGTGCTGGAATCAACGCAGGAATCGACGCTGGCTTCTTTCGGTGCCAAGTTGCAAGAACTCAACGAAAACTACAAGCAGTTGAACGTGGAAGTGAAAATCAAACCGTCGTTTTCTGCCGTAGCGGATACCATAATCGAGCATTTGCTGCCCATCGAAAATAAACTCGGACAAGTTCACAGTAATCTGCTCGGCGTCGACACTAAATTCGCTAAACTGCATTCTCTGCAAGCCATCGAAATCAACAGCGTACCCAATCAACAGAGAATCTCCACCTTCGTCGAAGGTAACAAACTGTACATGTTGCATCCTTATCATCCGTACTACAAGTTTCTCCTCGATGGCACGATTCAGATAAACGAATTTTCGTACTGGTCTCACGGTAGAAAAGCTAGCGTTCCCACCATGACTTTGATATCGAATCGTGGTGTCCAGAAAGCAGGAAACATTCCTCTGGCACGTTGGAACGAAACGCGCAACATATATGAAATACACGAAGACGAACATCTCACCGTTTTCGACGTGAGTGCCGGCGATAAGCTGATCATTCAAAACACGAGCGAGGTGCCACCCTCTTTGAATCCCATCACGCTTGTGCTTCTCTTGAAACGTAATCTCTAAAAAAATGTCTAGGCAAGCCATCGTCGAAGAATTGCATAAACCTGCACGCCGCAACTACGAACGTTTGGCTGTGGTAACCAAGGGCATCGACGACCTCTGGCAAAGTGACCTCGTGGAGATGAGCAGCGGCAATTTGAAAAACGTGCATAAATTGAACAAGGGCAACAAGTACCTTCTCACCGTCATAGACACGTTTTCGAAATTCGCATGGGCTCTACCTTTGAAGGCGAAAACGGGGACGTGCGTCACGGAAGCATTCAAATTAATTTTTCGCGAAAGCGGTGGCAGACGACCACGGTTTCTGCAAACGGACAACGGTAAAGAATTTTACAACACCGTATTCCAAAAGTTTATTCAAAAACACAAGATTCGACATTATTCGACCTTCAGTCACATCAAAGCCAGCATCGTGGAAAGATTCAATCGAACCTTGAAAACACACATGTGGAAACGATTCACGCTTCGGGGAAATTACAAATGGGTCGACATCCTGCCGGAACTCGTCGACACCTATAATCACACGGTACACAGAACGATAGGCATGAAGCCAGCCGACGTTACCAAGTCCGACGAGCAGCGTTTAATTTCTACCGTTTACTGTCCAAAGTACACACCCACGACAAAAAAAGCTAAATACAAAATTGGAGACCAGGTGAGGATCAGCAAATTCAAACGCACCTTCGAGAAGGGATTCACAAAAAATTGGAGCACGGAACTCTTTACGGTGGTTCGAGTTTTACCTGGAAACCGACACACGTATATAATAAAAGATAGTAGCGGCGAGATTTTGAAAGGAAGATTTTACGAAGAGGAACTCTCTAAAACGAAACACCCCGACACGTACCTCATCGAGAAAGTATTGCGTAGGAAAGGTGACAAACTGTTTGTCAAATGGCTGGGACTTCCGGAAAAGAGTTGGATCGACGCGAACGAAGTGATTGTATCAGTACGTGGAATGTTGTGAAACGTTTACCTGATTCGGAAAGTCAAACGAAGAAAAAAAACGGCGAATTGCTCCCCGACAACATCCGCTGTCTGATCGTGGGTCCTTCGGGGTGTGGGAAAACGACACTGCTCGTGGACAATTTTCTCCTCGCACCGAATTGGTTAGATTGGAAGAACAGACACCTGTACGTGTTCTCGAAAAGTTTGGAGCAATCCAAATACCAGCAACTGATGAAACTGTACGATGGTCTGGACATTGCAACGTTCGCTTCGGAAATAAAACCACTCGACGATTGTCGTGAAAATTCAGTCGTTGTGTTCGACGACGCCATCCTGGAAAATCAAAATGAAATTCGCAACTTTTTCACGCAAGGTCGTCACAAAGGAATGGATTGCTTCTACCTAGCTCAAACGTTTTCCAAAATTCCAAAACAGTTAGTACGCGACAACGCTAATTTCATATGTTTGTTTCGTCAAGATCACACCAACCTCAAGCATGCGTACGATGACTACGTAGGCGGAGACATGAACTACAATCAATTTTCGGAACGCTGCTGCTCTTCTTGCTGGAACGGCGACGATTTCGGATTCGCGACGATCGACATGACGAGGAAACCCAACGACGGAAAATACAGAAACAAAATCAACGACTTTCTAAACGTTGCAACGTTGTGAGAAACGACGTATATAAATAACGTCATGACGAAACGAAAAATCGAAGACGAAAATCTCAAGCTTCGCGATTACCTCGCGAAACGCTTCAAAGGTTGGAAATCCGAGAATCGCGGATTCTACGAAGAGAAGAAACGTCAGGATCAACCTGTGATCGATGCCATCAGCAGTCTAGGTAAAGAAATTAAAAGTGTCACGGAACAAAATAAAAATTTGATCAATGAACTCGTACCGCTTGCAGCTAAAAGTTACGCCGTACCCACGCCCATTTCGAGCATTCCTTCGACGCCGTTCGAACTGAAGGATGCACCGGCACGACGTCGAGCCATAGGCAGCACGTCGTCGTCTTCGGATAAAATCGAGTTGGGACCTTTGGCACGAGACTACCTGAGCACGGGGAAATTCGACAAGGATGAAGTGTTCGGATTGTATCCCAGCATGGAAACCAGCGAAGGCGGCGGTGTGGTGTGGAAGATTGGGAAATCGAAGGTGACCTTCGAAGGCAACAACATTAAAGTTAATTTAGGCGACAAGGATAGTTGGAACAGGTATCCGGGTACGGTGGGACTGTGGGAACTCGTCGCCAAAAAGCAGCCGAAAGATTACACCGACGAAGATTACCAAAGTTACAAGGAAATTCTGATCATGACGGATGCCTTGTACCAGAACAACGACGCCTCGCAGAATAGGGTGAAATCGAGCAGCGGCGAGAAGTACAGGAATCTCATCAAACCGATTTGGAACCAGGTCAAAACGGGCAGCGGCGTCAAACGCTACAACACGTTACCCAAAGAATTCGTTTGGGTGGACGACGTTAGGAAACTCGTGGACCGATTGTTGGTGATAGCCGGCGAAGAGAATGCAGGCAATCGTAATTTCTACAACGAGAAGGTTGGCATCGTGGACATGATCAGCACGAAACTTTCCAACTTCATCGTTAACGACGACAAGGGCATAGGTTACTTAATCAAAATCATCAACACGCTGCCTCCGAAATTTTGGAACGTGGCCGAAGGAAAGGGACTTGTGAACGACATCATCAACAAGTTACCTTTCGAGATGCATCTACCTGGCTACCAGTACTGCGGACCTGGTACCAAACTCGAGAAAAGATTGGAGAGAGGAGACAAGGGTGTGAATCCGTTGGACGCGGCATGCAAAGATCACGACATCGCCTACAACACCACGCAGACGGATCTGGACGCACGTCACGAAGCAGACAAAAAATTGGAACATGCAGCTTTCGAAAGGTTCGTGAGCAGAGACGCATCGCTGGGTGAACGGGTCGCCGCACTGGGTACCACCATCGCCATGAACACGAAACAAAAATTGGGGTGGGGTATATAAATAACATACCGTAAAAAAACAACATGGCTTGCATAACTGATTTGCCACCCGAGCTACTATCTAAAATATTCAAAAAAGTAGTTAACGGAGATGTTAATAAACTTGTGATCATAGCAAGAACGACGCCGGCATTTCACATGGGATGCGAAATAGTTCTCAAGGACCGTCTTCGGGAGATCAGCGGCCTGAGGTGCGGTGATCTCAACATTCTGCTTTCGGCTGCAGGGGAGAAATTAAACGAGGCAAGGCAGGGAAGAAGATGGTATACTAATGATTGGTACAAGTCTAAGCAGGAGAGGGAAGATATCATTACGCACATCATCGCGTTCTCCGAAGCACAGACTTTCTTCCTCTGTTAAAAAATAATAATATATATACGTGTCAAAAAACTTGATATATAAATAACACACATCGTGAAAAAAAATAATATTGGGTATATATAAATAACACACATCGTGAAAAACAATTAAATTTCTCTCTAACACTTTGAAATTTTTTTTGATATGACGACTGAAAAAATGAGTGATCTCCAAGCATTAAAACAAATGCTAAATTTGTCAGTCGAGTATGTAAAAATTCAGGAATTGGAAGTCGACAAACCTTACACGATAACTTCTGGTTCAATCGTTTCTACCCAGTATGGTCCCAAGGTACGCCTGTTGCTCAACGCACAATACAGTCTATTTTTACCAGATCGATACGCTAACATGTTATCCGACGAGAAGCTATCTATTTTAATCGAGAACAAAACTCGAATTGTGTACAAGGGGACAAAGGAACTTCTTGGCAAGAAAACAAAGCACGTAATAGAATTTGTGTAACGACTGCGAGGCCTTGAAAATATATAAATAACATACCGTAAAAAACTACACAAGAAAAAATCTCAGAATATATATATAAATAACATACCGTGAAAATAACACATAGAGCATCAACATGAAGCCCAAGGGTGTCGTGTACCAGATACCATACTCCAATCTTAAAAATCTAGGTGCCCTCGATGGGTTACTCACCAAGAAACAACGCGAGAAGAAACGTTCTTGCTTGTCGAAAGGACACGGAATGAAATTACTGCTCTGCACACCTCAATTGAAAAGATTGCAGCGTTCGCGGAAACAGCAAAAGATCGGAGGTTTCATATTCAGCATCCCGGCCATCCTGGCAGCATTGGGGGCCGTTGGAAGTTTGGCTGGGGGTAGCGCCGCCATCGCGAAAACCGTCATCGACTCGAAGAAGAACAAGGCCGAATTGGAAGAACAGAAACGTCACAACCTGGCCATGGAGAAGAAGGGGAAGGGCGTGATGAAAAAGTTTAAAAAAAAGAAACAGAAGCACTCACCAACCGAGACATTGAATCTCTGATCGAACCGTTACAAATCAAACACTTCAGAGGAGTTTTCATGTCCGACTCGTTACCTTCAAGCGTCAAAAGAAGAGAATGCGGAGTAGTCAACTTGGACGGTCAAGAAAATCCAGGCACGCATTGGATATGTTACCACAAAAACAACAATGATAAAGCATTCGTTTTCGATTCTTTCGGAGGTGTTCCACCTACAAATTTAGTTCATTATCTGAAAACGAGCAAAACCTCCATATACTACAACGACGAACGCATTCAAGATTTCGGAGACGTGAACTGCGGTCATCTCTGCCTCTCCGTGCTCGCGTTTCTCTCTAAAATAAATAACCCTACGGTCGAAGATTTCCAGAAAGCATTGTGGAACCTCAAACAGCATCACTAGGATGGGCGTGTTCCATCTCACGAGCGAATCTTCAATCTTGAAACTCACGCTGCACGACGACATCGTCTATCCTAAATCCGTGGCTCTGCGTGCATTCTACAGCATGTACCTCATACCCAATGTTACGCATCACAACAACAAAATTAGCGTCGGAAGCGAACACATCGTCGTCACGCCAGGACAATACAATCTTTCCACTTTGCAAGCTCAGTTACCCAAAGGCACATACCTTTCTCAAAATTCGGTCACGCACAGAGTGGAAATCCTATCCGCGACGGAGACCGTGGACCTGGGCACCATGGGAGAACTTTTAGGTTTCGAGAACGACACCAAACTCGAAGCTGGCATCAAGCACGTAGCAACCAACATTCCTAAATTCTTGGCCATAGAGACTCTGAACGTACACTGCAACGTGGCCGAAGGTATGATCACGAAATCTTCGGACGGATTGTTGGGAAGTCACAAGCAGACGGGAATCATAGCCACTTTCAAACCAAGTTCCGAGTTCATGGAACCGATCATCTACACGCCCTCTTCGCCGATCTATTTTCCAGTATGTCGCAACCGCATAGACGACATAGAGTTGGTGGTGACGAACGAGAAAGAAGACGTGGTGGATTTCGCAGGTGCCACTACGACGGCCATCGTGGAGATCAACATATAATAAATAACCATACATAGTGAGCATGGAGCAAATCGAAAGTTACGAATTGCAATCTTTCCCTCCCAACCGTCGCACGTTCGCCAATCTGAACGAAGCGAACAGGGAGATCGAATACGACGTGGACGTAGGGGATGGGTTCGTTCATCCTCACAGAGCGGACCTCTACCTTCAATTCGACGTGGTGAAGAAGGAAAGCGGAGACGCGTTTCCCGCAGCAGCAAACTTGATACTCGTGGACAACTTCGTGCCTCACCTGTTCTCGCAGGTGGAGGTGAGGAAACACAACACCGTCATCGACAGAATAGATTATCCAGGCATCACGTCGACGGCAGTGGGAACGTTGAAATTATCCAAAACGGACGCAGCGTACTACCAGGCCGGGGGATTCGAAGCCGGGACCAAAATATCGACGAAAAGTCACACGGTGCTCTTTCCCATGCGTCTGCTGCCTGGTTTCTTCTCGGACTACAAGGAGATCATGTGGAAGGGAGGACTGAGGATCACGTTTCGAAGAGCGGCCAACGACAACGACGCACTGATGCGATACTCTACTTTGGGTCCGGACGCCACCACGCCGATAGCCAACACTCTACCCGAAGCAGCCAAGTGCGTCATCCGGAGCATGGAATTGAGAATGCCGGTGGTGGAATACGAAACGAACTACGCCCTCAAGTACAAAGCGGAGATCTTGAAAAGTCCGCAGGTGCCGATTCACTTTCACGGTTACCAGTGCGTGCAGAAAATAGCGTCGGGAAGTCACATGGAATTCGACGTGACGACGCAGTTCAACAACATACAGTTCGACATGCCAGATTTCGTCGTAGTGCTCTTTCAGACCGGGAGGGACAAGAATCAGGAAAAAGATTCCAGCAAGTTCGACGACTGCAAGATCAAGAACGTTTATCTGAAGAATGGACGCAACGAAGTGTTCCCGCGCGAGAATTACAACCTCGACGTGACCAAAAACGATTACCTCAAACTTTACGAAGCTTACACGGCTTACAAACGCGTGACCGAGGGAAGTGTGGACATGTACTACACCCCCAGCGAATTCAAAATCCGCAGGCCGATGTTCGTCATCAACACATCTAAGAGGAAGAAGGTAGTGGTCAACGATCGAACCAACATCAAGGTCGTCTGCGAGTTCCACGATGCCTTGCCCGAGGATACCCTATGCAGTGTCATCCTGATTGCAGAGAAGTCCTTCGCCTACGACGTGAAGAACGAGAGGGTCACAGAGCAGTTTTAAAAAATAATTGCCACATACTAAAAAAAATCAACAAAATTATATAAAATACAATGTAAGTTAGTTCGGTGCGCAAATAAAAAAAATAATAATTCACGAAACTCTCTACAGATTCATTGTTGGCGGCTTTGATGGCCCCACGACCATTATATAGAACTTTTTTGGTGTTGGGCACCCACGCACCCTGGGCGAGGTTATGGGGGCCAGGCCTCCTAAAAACAACAATTATTATTATTTTGTCTGTTTGCTTGCGTCACAATACACGCGCACGCGTGTGTGTGTGTGTGTGTGGCACATCGTTCCCCCCGAAAGAGGTTTACAAAGGTCACGATATACGGAGTTGGAAAATTACGATATGGCGCATTCGCTTATTACTGTTGCCAGCCATAAATCTCTCTCTCTCTTCATCTTACACCAACGTTGGCATCTCTATTTTTTTTAGTTGGTGATTTTTTTTCGAGTGAGGAGTTGGCAACGCTGATTTTTACTTGAGGGTGGTCAACCGGGTTGATTGCACAAGCAAAATTGCCACCTCCTTGCTTTAAGTTAGGTTAGACCAAAAAAAACCTTGGTGATTTATTTTCGAGTGAGGAGTTGGCAACGCTGATTTTTACTTGAGGGTGGTCAACCGGGTTGATTGCACAAGCAAAATTGCCACCTCCTTGCTTTAGGTTAGGTTAGACCAAAAAAAACCTTGGTGATTTTTTTTCGAGTGAAAAGTTGGCAACGCTGATTTTTACTTGAGGGTGGTCAACCGGGTTGATTGCACAAGCAAAGTTGCCACCTCCTTGCTTTAGGTTAGGTTAGACCAAAAAAACCTTGGTGATTTATTTTCGAGTGAAAAGTTGGCAACGCTGATTTTTACTTGAGGGTGGTCAACCGGGTTGATTGCACAAGCAAAGTTGCCACCTCCTTGCTTTAGGTTAGGTTAGACCAAAAAAAAACCTTGGTGATTTTTTTTCGAGTGAGGAGTTGGCAACGCTGATTTTTACTTGAGGGCGGTCAACCGGGTTGATTGCACAAGCAAAGTTGCCACCTCCTTGCTTTAGGTTAGGTTAGAGCAAAAAAAGCTGTGGGTAAGCTGTCGGTTGTTTAACTCTTCCCTATCTCTTTTTTTTTCTTGTAAAAGGCTATGGCAAAAGTACCAGTGGGTTGGCAACCTTGCTTTATGCACTGTAACGCAAGCCTCAAGCAAGGTTGTCAGCTCCTTGCTTTAGGCTAGGTTAGACCAAAAAAAAAACCTTGGTGATTTTTTCGAGTGAGGAGTTGGCAACACTGCGAGAAAATACCTCAAGCAAGATTGCCAGCTCCTTGCTTTAGGCTAGGTTAAACCCCAAAAAAACCTTGGTGATTTTTTCGAGTAAGGAGCTGGCAACACTGCCAGAAAATGGGGCTCATGCCTTACGAGAAAAATCCATTAAGGCGAGCCCCATTTTCGGGCGTTGAACTGTCTTTTTCTATCTACTCGCCTGAATGTTCTAGAAGGAATTCTAAGCAGATTTATTTTTTTATCAAATTTTTTAGGTCTTCGAAAGTAAAGAAATTTCAAAGACTGCTTTGCTGGCGGGGTCCAAAGGCGTAGCCAAACTTTATGTTGTTGTTGTTGAGTTAAAATTTATGGGTGCGTCGGCACTTAAGGCCATTTCGCACCCTTCTATGTATGCGGGAAAATATCCCTTATCTAAAATTCTGACTGAGAACTTAAAAAAGGGGTGTAAAGAGCCCCTTGGGAAAAACTAAAAGTGCAAGGTTGTAAAAAGACCTGCACGAGACAAACACAACACATTAAAAAGTCAGAATAAACTAAAAACCTCCTTACAGACGGTGGAAGAGTCCAGCTCTTCGCAAAAAACTAAAAACACGTGATAAAATACTGCTGTCATCACCCAAGAGGGATGACAAACAGCCGGAAAGGTTAAAAGTCTGCCGGAGGTAAGCAAGATCGACACATTCAACGAGAATGTGTCGGATGCTTAAAATAACATTACAAGTACGACACAACGGAGGGTCCAGCCCTTGCATTAGGTGACCATGCGTGAGACGGCTGTGTCCTATACGCAGGCGGGTAAGAATAACGTCTTCTCGCCGAGAGGGACGAGACGAGGAACGCCAACCAAACTTTAATGACACATGTTGTTCATGTCAACATTCAAAATTGGTGTTTCCTTTAGTCCAAGTCAGAAATAATGCATTCTGTGTAGGATCATAGAAATATCTGCAAAGAAATTATCAGTAATTGAAGTGTTTTTTTTGTGTTATGTATGAGGAGTCTATTCCCAAATTATTAACAAGATCATAGTGTATGAAATAAAATTTTGAATAACTTTCTTCCCCTTTTTATTCGATATTCGGTATTCGACCTACAGTTTAAATTAGGGATATGAACCTCTGAATTGAATTCAGAATACCTTGATTCAAAGTAATAACGTATGTAAGTCTCCAAAACTTTTCATTCGAATACAATACCTTCATCCATTTGGATTAATGTCTTAAAAGCAACTACTGTAGGGATTATCTTCCGAGAAAGTCATGTCCAATAATAAATGTCAGGATATTTTTAATGCCTCTTGAATACACAAATGCTTCAATGTATTACATGAACAAATAATATTATACCTAAAAATAAAAAAAATGTTTTGTACAAGCCCTAAATTATTTAATTTACTAACATTTCCTTCTTCAAGAGCTAAGAATGCATTAAAATCTAATGTTACAAAATATAAATCTTCAAAGATTTGAGTAAATGACATTCACTCTATAATTATCCATTTGTCAGTATATTTATAATACAGCAACATTAGTTCCATTCTGAATCTGTAAAAATGTAGCAGGCCTGATAAAAATGTTACTACTTTATATTAGCATTAGGTATATGCATAAACTCTTTTTTACTTGTCTGTTTCTCACAGTTGTTTCGAACAGTGTTGCATATTGTAACACTGTTCTTTCACATCTTGTAGATATGTTCAAGATATGTTGAAATGCATGCTTTAATGCAAAAACGTGGTCCTACATTTCGTATCAAATCATTGCCTAATGTTAGAAACAACAAAAGTGTGAACTTCTTATGAAGTAGAGTGCACGACGGATCAGGCAGTGTGTCTTCTTCTTTCTGTCGTCAATTAATCCGTATATTCTGCGAAATAGGACGAGTTCCCACAAAATGTATCACTACAAATATTCACAATTTTCAGTATTAGATACCAAGGAAAGTTATCGTGCGAAGCCAAATTTATCAAATGTCAACTTCGATTTCAATGTTCGTTACGAACAATTAATACAGAATAAACATTTTCATTCATGAATGTTCATTTACGTAGAGCATTACACACTTCTCGTATGTGAGATTTCAGGATTTGTTCCCACGATACGTCACGAGCAAGGAAAATAACAATTGAAGTACTCCTTAGCTACCGACCGGTTGTTCCCAAGAATTTCACCCAACTCTTTCGGTAACACGGGGACATGTAGTTATTGCACGAATATGCAGTGTATGTTGAAAAATGTTCTGAGATATGGAAATAATATGTAAAAATAACTAAAATATGTAAAATATGAGCCAAGACCTAATTTATGTAAAAATATAGAAAATAAGAACTGAATTTTTCGAGTCTACATGCCATGCAAAATATACTAATGGTAACAGAAATCCTTTGGAACCCTTCTCCCGTTCCATTAAACACACAGGTTAACTTAAATTTACATACTAACTCTACTGTTTTACAAATTAGATCTAACGAACTCTACCTTTACATGAATGACATTAGTGTACACAGGAATTCGAAAGAAACGCCTCCCTTACGGTTATGCAACCCGGAATTTTATATCGTCTAGTTTCGCCTGGTAGAGTAGTTCCCGAGAGGAGCAGTGTTTCCAAACCTATAACCGTAGTGTTTCCAACCCCGTATTGGTTGGTTGGTTGTTGATTTGGTGTTTTAAGTCCACAATGAACAGTATGACTAATCGTGGCTGGACCTACAGTTTAAAGTGGGATCCGAACCACTTTGTGCCTCCACCGGGACCCCTTGATTACAAGGCGACGACGCTACCACTACGCCATCCAAGCCTGTATTGCTTCGTAGAAGACGAAACCTTCACGTAACTTCTTCATTCGTGATTTACATTTGGTTTACAGACTCACATTACATGACACTCTTTTCCTGTATTGCATGTTTTCTGGAGCATTTATTTTTCCTTCTGTGGAGAAAATTCTGTTATTATTTTACATCTTATTTTTCGCAGCTTCTCTACCATTTATTGTCTAATCGCAACAATGAGGATGAATGATGACTCGATGAAATTGATAAAAGGACAGTCATAAAGGAACCATGGGGAGCTAGATTCATATTTTTATTATTACTAATATCTTTCTCTTCTTTACTTTACTTTTGGCTAGTCACAACGATGAGGATTAGTGTATGATAAAATTCATGAAGGAACACTCATAAACAATCATACCCAGGCCGGGACTCGAACCCGGGAATTTCGGCAGCGAGATCAAAAGCCGACGGCTTACCACGCTCGGGCACAGCGGCGGCCAATTATTATTAGTGATATTGTCTCAAGTAGTGTATTTTTCCACCATATTCTTTCACACAATCATGAAACGGATGAAAATTAAAATGTTAAAATACCTGCCTACGTTGTTTTTTTTAGCTTGCAATATAAAGCCCTACTGCACGAAGCTAAATTGTGGGAATACGAAACATAACCAAGTTAACATATCTTGGCCGTGGAAAGTGTTAATAGAAAATCTAGAAAAGAGCCATTTAACAGTTGCCTGATTGCTTTTCCATTTGTTGTATGGGAAGAATTGTCTGAAATGTGTGTGTAGTGGCAGGCAAAAGAGAATACAAAGATCGAATAGAGAGGCAACACTGTCATTGTTCTGCACTGCACAGACCACGCGTCTCGTCGAGTGGGCGGGGCACCGTGGGTGCGAGCGAGCTGCTGTTGCTTCTGCAAAAAGAACACTCACAAACGCTCCGCTTAAAATCTAGTCAATTGAGAAAGGGTTTGTTGAGGAAGTGAATTGAAATATAAACGCCAGAATTTGGTCTAAGCCTATAATGGTTACTAGCAATAAAAGCTGCTCAATTTTTACATGTGGAATTCCGTAATGAACGAGGCAACAGGCCGCACTCCGCACCTTTAGTCTGGTAACACTAATAAATCATCTCATTATATGCGTTCGGTTATGCTGATAGTCATGTTTAATATATTACCTTCAAGCATAAACAATATCATGGACTCACTCAGAGGCAGAATTCAATTTTACGCTTTACTTTCCTGAATATATTGTAGCAATATAATCATTCCGCTCTACTTTCGTATTCTCAATTGAACTCGCACTATTTTCCCCCCTCCCTTCTCCCACCTTAAAAATTTTTGGGTGAGAGGCTACAAACTATACTAAAACTGAATTACAGACAATACTTTACGACTCAAAGTGACGTGACCTAGAACGTAGTGAAAAATCACTGCTGCAAAATTCAACGTAATGATGATAAAATGAAGGTAGGAAAATGGATGTGCTAGAAAGTTTTACATACATACACACAGTTAGCTCCGTGTAGAAGATATTTCTTCACAGTTTTCTCACCTTGGCTTCTTGAATTCACGAAACTGTAAAGCCATGAACGCGTTAACCCCCTATAATCACGGAGTCCCAGGTTCGATTCCTGGTGGAGACACAACTGCCTAGTGGTTCGGATCCCACTTTCAACTGTAGGTCCCACTTCGGGTAGCCTTTTTGAGCATGAAATGGAATTAAAACAAAATTGGAACACGGTAACCCATCACAACACACGCGCAGAGAGCGCTGAACTTAACGACTGACAACTACATCGAACTTTCAGCGAAGCTGGAATAAGGTCTATTTGCCATGACAAATAGTGTGAATTTTCAGTCTCGTGGTGCTTTCTACACGAAGTGCAAGCAAGTTATCTAAAAAAAATCAAATGTGAGGGTGAGTCGAGCTATGTTTGATTCAATAAGACTCTTCACTTCAAACATATTTTGCTCTATAGCTGTCGATTTCGAATGGGCATCTAAGACTGGTTGCTTAGCGGACCGGATTTGGAAAAAATCACGGACTGTCATAGTTCCAATCACACTAGAGACGTAGCAAAAATTGTTCGCCTGAAGATGAGAGAAGAGGTGATCTCTTGATATGTCTCGAAATATATAGATAGAATATATAGTCAATTAAAAAGAAAAACAATGGATAATGTCCAATTAAGTATAGAAACGCTGTTAGAACCGGTGTTCATTCACAGAGCAGAAGGGTTATTTTGACAAAATTCTGTTTCCCGGCTGGCTGCTTCGGAGAAGAAGGCTTTGCGAAGTTGCCGCTTCTTGCCCAAGCGGTAGACCTAATTCGTTGTTTGGCCACGAGTTCCTTCGTAGGTAAACGCGGCAACAGAGGATCACTGCCATAAAGGTGGTTCCCGCGCCGGCTGAAAGAGCGACGGAAAATTAAAGAACCATTGTCACTAACTTCAGACAGACATCTAATCATTTCCTTAGGTTTCGAAGCTGATCCGAAGGGACAACAAATACCAAAAAAACGACATGAATTAAATGATCGATTGGTCCGTCCTTCTGTTGATGGATGGCAATCCATATTAACAATAATAATCGTAAGCTTATCATTAAAGAGTCAACAATCAAAGCTAACACGCATCTATTGATCAGAAATTACTAGAGGGTTAAAGTTGTTTTTCTACCTCTTGTTATTTTAAGTCGCTCTTCTGCCACTTTCGGCTAATGAGGATGAGTGACGATTAGATTAAATTGACACCATGATACCAATACTGAAGCCGTGACTCGAACCCGGAAATTTCGTGGTATCGGAAGTGGACCATTTAACGCGCTTGGCCACCAAAGAGAACCTTCTCTGCGGCCAAGTGCGGTTAGTGATGGACTAACGATCCAGACACCGAATGTTCCGGGTTCGAGTCCCTTCACAATCTAAGACATAACACTTTATCAAAACTTCATTCCCCTCCCCTCCACCTCAAATTTAATACTCAATCTTCCCAACAAAATTTCCATGCCAGTTTTAGACTTCCTGTTGATATTGCTCCCTCCAAAAAAGCAATCTAAGACGTAATAGTAATACACAAGAGTTGGGATTCCCTGCCCCCAAAATAATTATCAATCCAGCTACCTGAAAATCCCACTAACTTCATTAATCGCCCACCATAATTTCCCTATCAATCTAAGGCCTAATACGTAAGAGTTGGATATCGCCCCCCCCCCCCACGAATATTACTTATTACCCGTAACAATTCCCCTGACAATCTACAAATTACTATTTGTATAACAGCAATGGCTAATTGATAACGTAATTAAACTTGTTCCCTGTTTACTCAGTCAAATTTCCATCACAGTCTGCGCCATAATGCCCCTCCCCCTGGTGCTGATTAAACCAGGTGGTGTTCGCTTTCGATGTATGGACGCTGCTGTTGTCTTGATCGAAAGTCACGTGCGAAATCTCATCTTCAAGGTGTCTCTCTCGCACGCTGGGAAGCGTGTGGTTTTCCAGCACTGCGATGTATTCCTGCGAATTCATTCTCGAGGACACTTCCACCAATCCACCTACTCCAGACGAACTGATCCATCCCCACACCGCCACGGATATCCTGCCACTCCTAGCATGGGTAGAAATGTTCTCGGGGCCGTTGCGAGTGTTGTCGCGCCTCCAAACATAAACCTGACCATTTTCGTTAGACGAAAATACTTTTTTGTCGCTCAAAATTACGTTCTGCCAAAATTCTTGAGGAGCTGGTAAATATTGTGAAGAAAACTGATCCGTGCTTCGTGATGGAAATGCGTCATTGCTTCATTCTTTGCCGCTCGACGGTGCCGAACTGTTGCAGCATGGCACTCCAGTTTCAACTCTTGGCGAATCTTCGTTCTAGCCACGAAGGGATTGCCCTCGCTCATCTCAACGATGCCTGCATCTTCTTCCCTGGTTGCCTTCCTCGGCCGGCCTTTGTTGGGTCTTGACTTCATTCCTTGGTCCCCTTTTTCCTCGTAACACCGAATCCAACGCCTGACGCATGAATCGTCCACACCAAGGGTCGTAGCAATCTGTAGTGCAGCAGATCCGCCGCACAAGAACATGCGGACTATCTTCTCTCTTGTAAATTCCGAAAGTAAGGCATGATGAAATGATATCGTAAAGGAACATTCGGACCGAAGGGACATGCTGCACGTGGCACATGCCTCTTGAAAACACCTTATCATTGGTGCATGTAGAGTTTCACGCCCATTCCGGTGCAGAAAGTTTCATTTTATTGGTTCCGTTGCAAGTGGCATGCTCAAGGCATAGATACGAGTAAAACTGCTGCAGGATCTCGAACGAAGCACCCACCGGGGTTCGAATTAAAGCCAAAGCGTGGTGGCAAAAGGCAACCGTGAAGTTACTGCATCTGAGATTTACGTCAAGCAGGGCCTGCGTGGTATGTGCAAAGAAACTCACGCTTGCTTTAGGAAATAAGGATACTATTGAATCAATGCAATATAAAAGAGTATATACCGTAAAATATACATTATTATTGACTCATGCATTCCCTGAAAAAAATGCATTGTTTTCTCGCACATTTCTGCCCGCAATGAATATAAATGTATAATCTATTAAATTAAGCAGGTGCATGCAGATTTAAAAATATTGATAAGATAATTCAATTGAATTGAATTGAATTGTTGTTTTTTTAAGTCCACTTTGTGCACAGAAAGGCTAATTGGGACTGGACCTACAGTTTATAGTGGGTTCCGAACCACTATGTTCCTCCACCGGGTATCGAACCCGGGACCCCTTGATTAAAGGTGACGACTCTACGATTGCGCCATAGGAGAGGCCCTAGTCCTCTTACGGAGATAATTCGTTCGGAGCAATAGAAATGCCCTATCAAAACAATTGGGGAATATTATTTTCAATGTGGATATTCTTCGGAAAATATGTTTCTAACAACAGTTTACCTAAATAGTGGGGACTTGAGGTGAGAGAGAGGGACGGAGTTGGAAGAGAGAGAGAGAGAGAGAGAGAGAGGAAAAGCACAGAATTTTCTGTTCAGTGCGAACCTTTGGGATTGCTTTTTCCTAGCGCACCAAAAACACAATACGTATAACCCAAATACAACCCAAACCTTCAATGGCAAAATTGTGAGTCAATCACTCAACTGGAATAAAAAGTACGGATTTAAATCTAGGACAGAAGATAGTTAATGCGCTACCATGCGCCAAAAAAATCCACTTTGCCCGCGAGAATTGTCATGCCTGAGTGATATGTAGTTTACGTTAGTTGTGAGAGTTGCTTCAATTCCATTGCCTGCCAAGAATAATGATAGCGCTGAAAGCATAAAATACAGAAATGTGCATGTTTGGCGAGCTATGAGAAAAGCAGATCCTTGTGTTTTCTTTTCAAAATTTACTAATTTTATGTCAACTTTTACATATAGCCAATGGCGACAGAGGATGAATGATGCTTCAGGGAAATTGATGGAACATTGAAGAAACAACGAAAAAGAAAAACTCATTATCAGAGGCTAGGACCCAAGAACCCTGGCTACGCAGCATGTTATGATATTTAAGTATATCACGGATTGCTGCTAAATCCATTCCTAGATATTTGTAATGAATGAACCCCCGCCCCCGCTACGAGAAAAAGAAAGACTATAGGATGTGAAACATTCACAATGTAATTGCATTGCTTTACATCGCTCTTGGCTGTATTCCAAATGTAGTAAGAGATCAGCGATAAGTTAGATTTTTTTTTGTGCCAAGGTATAAGTGTATTTGAGCGCAAGGGCTGCCTATTTCATCATTTATAAAGAGTTAACTTCGTCGTTACACTAGCACCAAGCACAAATGCATCAATTTCTATTTCGGTTATTTTACATCACTCTTCTGCCTCTTGAGTTAATCGCGATAATACGGATGAATTATCAATTTATAAAATTGTGACGGGACAAACTCAGTGATACATTCATGCCTGACCAGAGTTCGAATCTAGAACATATGACCTCGCTTCGCTAGAAAGGCTGGCAGAAATGTATCGGAAAAGTGTAGGAGCACCAAGAACCGGTTTCACCCAGCACAGGCAATGAAATCATTTACAGCGACTCGCTGTGGCAGTGTTGCTCGTCACCCCTTCCCCCTCACTCGCAGATAGCATAGCCTTCTCAGCACCCACATGCTGATGGAAGAGTGGAACCACAAGCAAAACAACCTGCGCAGACCCACGACTCCTGCGGACCGTACTCCCGGGAGGAGGGCTGGGGAGAGTGGACCATGCTTCCTTATGGCCCGAACTGAAGAGAAGAAGGGAGATCTGCGCGGGTACTTTTCGTCCCAAGGATTTTTTTCGTTTTGGTCGATCTATACTTTTCGTTTCAGGCATATTCCGACTGGAAGGTTTCTGGCACCCCTCCGCCCCCTCCCCTTCCCACCATGGTTAATAAATGAGACCCTTGCACTTTCAAAACCCTTATCGCAAGAAAAAGCTGGCATCAATTTTACACCACCATACAATAAGATTTACACGGAAAACATTTCCTAACATATTTTCTTGATTCGGACAAAGGGCAAATTAAAAATAGTCAAAGAATTAAATTACTGAAAATATGGAAAAGCGCGATACCGAAATCTGTAATGAGTGCGAAGGGAAAATCGAGAAAAGGAAAAAAAAATTAAGTATAAAAGTATTCGAATAACCAGATTAAGAGAGAAAGTTATCACGGCTCGAACAATGCAAATGAAAAAAAAAAAACGGGAATACGAATTGAAATATACGGCAATCGGAAGTAGGCTGAAGGAAGCAAATTTTAATAAACGTGGAAAGAAAACATAATGAAAGGAGCGCTGGTTCGATTCGCGACGGAAGCTCATATTTGTTGTTCGAATCCCACTCTACACTGTATGTCCAGATGCATTTACACTTAAAACAAACTTCGTGGAACTTTTTCCAAATCAGATGTCGCCAAAATTTTAAAAACAAAAAGAATAACTCTGAAGGAAAAATGCCGAAAGCGTTATTGCAAAATGAAAAAAAAAATCTTCACATATTCGTTCGGAAGTGGTAAAAGAATAATAAAAAACTCAAGCATAAATGTTAATAACACTTGTTATTATTACCAGAGACATTCTCAAAATAAACTTCTTGTCCGTTAAAATCAAATCAAGAGGAAAGCAAGATCACCCGGTCGTGTGAATCTGTGGCTAGATTCAAGAGTTGGAAACACTACGCTTCTCGCGAGCTGCTATTCCTGGCGAAACTAGATGATATAAAATTCCGGGTTGCATATCCGTAAGGGGGGGGGGGCGTTTCATTCGATTTCGAGTGTACGTGCAGTGTATCTGATCGGCGTGTTACCCAAAACTCGAGTGTCCGAGCCTTAATGGTAGCTCTTGAAAACTCGAGCTCGTATTGCGCAGCACCAATCAGATCACGCCTGACGCCATATCTACTCCTTATTTTTAACCCTACAGTTCGCTAGTGAACGCAAGTATTTTAAGACCACTTAATAAAATATCGAGTGGTCTTAACGCGCAAAGATAATAGGAAATATAACTGTTTTCAGCTTCACACATAAATGTGTATTTACATATAAATCTTTTCCCTGCTTATCACATTCATTTCATTGTATTAACTATTCACGTATAGCCTACGTTCAGTAATAATAAAGAAGTTTTCGTGCAACAAGCAGTGATATATTTGCGTGATAAAACATGAAGCTTTAGCTGCTCAACTGTCCGAAGTTGTAACAACTATTAATCGAACTTACAATTCGTATTTAAATTAGCAGTATATTCTAATTAATTCTATGTTCTGTTCTCTGTTATTTCACGTGAAATTTTAGCAGACTGGTTTACGTTAAGGCATGATTTGTTTTTATTTTTAACTGTGATGTTCAGTAATTATTTCGTGTTTTTCTTACACTCGGCAATTAAGAAAAGGTCGATATATTATGGATAAGTTTTTTTATTGTAGCATTCAATGAAACATTGCAATTCGGATACACATTAACACAATAGGATTTTTAATATTTCGTTCCTAGGTTTAACCGTAGTAGCCATATCCGGAACCCAGCCCATATCCACCATATCCAAGTCCGTAGCCACGTCCATATCCAAGTCCAGAACCATATCCACCATAGCCGTAGCCTAGACCACCATAACCGTAGCCAAGACCGCCGTAGCCGAGACCGCCGTAGCCAAGACCTCCGTAGCCAAGACCACCGTAACCCAATCCGTGGGTAAGTCCTCTCTTATCCCTGGAAGACTCCTTGGCGAAGGTCACAGCCACAAGGGCGAAGAGGATTACAGCCTGGAAGAAAAGGAGGAAGATTTTTTTAAGCCATATTCGTTAATTTGCACACACGTTTTAAATTACAGTAATTTTTAAATTACACAAGCAAATGTTTCAGGTTTGTCGTGAGTAAAGCAGAAAAGTCACATTTTATAATTATTTTTGTTGTTTTATAAGTAATTTGACACAAATATTATATATAGCCTTCTCTATGGTGTAGTAATTACGTCGTCTTTTTGTAATCAAGGGATCCCGGGTTCGATACTCGGTGGAGGCATGTAGTGTTTCGGATCTCACTTTAAACTGTAGGTCCAGTCCCAATTAGCCTATCTGTGGATAAAATTGTACTTAAAACTCAATCATGCAATACGATCCACGAGGAACCTACATTCCTCTAAGAATCCTTTGTTGGAGCCAATAAGAACATAATTTGGCATATTCATCTTAGAGAGATAGAGACAAAGATATAAAACGGGGTGATATAAAAACATATGAATAAGAAAATCGTGTTTTACATTCATGTAAAAACAAACCTATCCTTTAAATTTACGAGAGCCTCTGTATCAGCAATGTTTGTTTCTTCAACATTTCTAAATTATTCCAAACTAAATATTCGCCTCTTGGACAATAACGTAAACTTAGATCTACGATGCATAGAGCTTAGAGCTCGATTCCATGGATGCCCGCGTTCGAATCCCGGTCTGGGAACAAAAGCACTTTGTGAGTGTTCTTTCATCAATTTTATCACATTATTGCCCATACTCATCGTCACAATTAGTCAAAAGTGGTAGAAAAGTGACACTAAATAACAATCAACATTTAACAATAAACAAAATCAACGTTACACGAAATTTGATGAAATTTCCATATTTAAACCATTTCAATAGATAGCTTCGAACAATACTAGTTAATTCGTAGAGTAATATTGTACAGGCTTTTGAAGAAATACTGTACTTCAACTACACGATTGTTTCGTAAATTTAAAAAAATGCTATTCTAATATTGTATGTGGATAAATGTAACTCACGTCACATATTTCTACTGTTAATAAAACCGCTAGGGTTATGATAAATTTATTTCTTAAGGAATTCCAGTCAAGCGCATTTATAGCTATATTGCTATGCTGCTGTATTTCACAAAATCTGCATTATAATCAAATTACATCCATATACTCACAATGTACTTCATTTTGATGGTAGGATATACGTTTGTTCAGTTGTGTAGACTGTGCTCACAGACACACTCGATCCGCTTATATACCATATATTGAACCTTGTACTTCTGCTGTGGAATGGAGAAATGTTTTCTTTCACTTCCAGTTTTCTCTGGAAATATTATTTTTATTGCTTCCCTAATTGTCTGCTGTTTCCTGTCTGAAGTATTTCAATTGATTTAATTATTTTTTAAAAGTATGGATCGTTATTATTTTATAACATATAAAACAGAACTCCTTATGAAACATTGTAAACAGTGATATAAAAGTAACGAAGAGTTCCAACACCAAGTAAATTTTATATTTACTGATCCTTATACATTTTTTTGAATTTTAGAAGTTCGAGAAATTAATCTCTTCAACTATGTGTCTATATCACAAAATTGCTAATTTGATAACGAGAGACATTAGTCGTAGTTGTACTATATTACACAATTGTTTAAAGTAACAAGTTCTACAATCTTGATAAATGTTCACGAAATTTTATTCTATTAGTTAAAATCTATATTTGTTAGAATTGAATTTTCTAAATATTTTCCCATTGACTTAGCACCGAAAGTAATATTAATTTTGGGTAACAGTAATGATACATTATGTATGCTGATCCTCTTATAGCATTTCTGAACATTTTTACAAAGTTTGAATCGTGTAAATTAAATTTATACAAGGTGACACTTTGTCAGCACTTCTATTCAGCATCGTAATGGATGTAATAATATCCAAACTTGAAATAAGAGGTAATATCTCTACCCGATTAAAACAGCTATCTGCCTATGCTGATGATATAATGGCAAGAACAAAGCAGACCATGTTAGACACATTCATAATGTTGTAAAATGAGGCAATGAAATGTGGTCTAATAGTAAATCAAAGTGAAACAAAATATATGAAATGTGGGAGGAAACCAAACAAAAAAAAACTAATAACAGACACAATGAGTCTTGATAATGTTGAATCTTTTGAATACTTAGGTTCAATTGTGAATACCAATAATTCAATAGAAGAAGAAATAAGAGAAAGAATTATAGCAGGAAACAAAGCTTTTTTATGCAAATAAAAAATGTTACAAAATAATCTCCTCTTAAAAAAAAACAACTGAAGTTATATTGGACAATCATTAGACCAGTGACAACATATGGCTGTGAAACATGGGTATTGAAAGATAGCCTAATACAAAAACTACTAATATTTGATAGGACAATATTAAGAAAAATATTTGACCCCTCCAAAATGAGCGATGGCTCTTGGAGAATAAAAACAAATGACTAGTTAGACCAGTTGATTAAGCATAAGAATATAATTCGATTCATAAAAGCCCAAAGGTTAAGCTGGTTAGGGCATATCGAACGATTGTCCAATGACAGAACAGTCAAAAAGATATATAAAAGGAAACTATTTCTCAAGGGGTCAGTAGGTAGACCTAAAGTAAGGTGGGAAGATGATGCTAGAAATGATATTAGAATAATCAAGATCTCAAATTGGAAGAAGGATGCCCAGGATAGAATTAAATGGAAGAAATTGTTGAGCAGGCCAAAATTCATAAAGAGTTGTAGCACCAAGTAAGAAGAAGAAGAAGAATGCAGTTAGTCAAAAGAGTAAATAAGTATAAAACAAATTTCAAAATGTTTTTCGAAATTGTTATGTATGTGAAAAGATGGTTCAGTTGTACAACCTTTGTCAGAAAAGTTCCAGGACTGATTTTTGTATTCTTTACCTATGATATTTAAACACAAGAAATGGGTGTTATTCAGTGACCTGATATGTGTTCTGAATAGAAACGGTCTTGAAAGTGCTTCCATGTAAACACACTAGGTGGCAGGGCTGTGCTTAGCAGCCCACTGTTAGGCTTGTTGGCGCATTTAGTTGGAAGTTACACAAGTGTCGTGATGAACGTGCATTCTGAGCAGAGAGTTAACATTAAGTTTTGTGTTAAGCTGGGAAACCCCTAGTGAAACATGGAATATGATACAGCAAGCATTTGGTGACAAGGCAAGTAGTATCGGAACGCGCTAGTGGATGTTGCTATTTAATATTCGCAATTCATTTGCACGGGTGTTAATTAATTTGCACGTACTTAGAATTCATTTGCAAGTACTTAGAGTACTTTACATTTATGTATTTGCATGTTTATAACTTTTATGAATATATAATTATTTATTTTATGAAAAATATGTATATAGAAGGTAATTAGAGGTACTAAACGCTATGCTTATGGTTTTATATTCATTACTGCAAAGTATGTAATGTATAAAATGTTAATATTAATGTTTATAATATTGAAAATAAGAGTTTATGGTTTATGAACCGCTATGAACGGTGGTAATGGCTGTAGGTACAGGTCCAATTACGATTGGGGACGGTCCCGGTACTCGAACCCGCGATATGTAATGTTATTAATTAGTAGTATGCAATTATTTCATTATGGTATGAAAGACGATGGTTTCACACGCTAGACAGAATACTGTCTCCGAATTTCGACTCCGCTCTGATGCCAGACAGAGAGAATGAATTAATATTCCGCGCAGGTAGACGAGAAAGGATGTCTGGGGAAGTTACGGTCAAGGTCAAATGACGTCAGAACGTCAGGACAAAGAAGGAACCCGATTGACCAATCAGAGAACGCGTCGGTAGATTTTCAGAACCGGTTTTTTTTTTCAAGGTTAACCAGTACGCAAGAACAGGGGAAAGCTATGCAATACTGTAGGGCAGGGGAGGGATTCAACTAGACAACAAAGGATGTCTGGAAATGCGCAGCAAGGGTCAAATATCTGAAGCTATGCGTCGCTTGTAGAACCGGTTTCCGCCGCCAATTAATATTCCGCTCAGGTTTGCCTTCAAGGCACAGGACGCTTTAGCGCAGGGTTTTTTATCTGTACTATGAAGAAGGGAGAACTATTAGGGACGGGGCCTACAGTTTTCACCATTTGCTTTTATCACGGGGTAACGAACCTAGGACCCTTTGATTATTGATTTAGGTAGTAAATGTATGTTACTGTGTGCTATTTAACTTAATTTTGAGTTTATTTTTTACCAAACTTTGACTTTATGTCAAACATTTTCACAGCTTATCCTTATTTTTACAAAAATAACACTATTTGTACTATTCAGGCAACATTTTTTATTAAATTTTGGACTCGCAAAGATATTTTTACAACTTTTTAACTTATTATTTTACAATTTTATGTTAATTTTTTACCAAAATAACACTATTTGTACTATTCAGGCAACACTTTTATTAAATTTTGGACTCACAAAGACATTTTTTCAACGTTTAACTTATTATTTTACAACTTTATATTAATTTTTTACCAAAATAACACTATTTGTACTAATCAGCAACATTTTTTATTAAATTTTGGACTCAAAGACATTTTTTCAACTTTTAACTTATTATTTTACAACTTTAAGTTAATTTTTTACCAAAATAACACTATTTGTACTATTCAAGCAACATTTTTTATTAAATTTTGGACTCACAAAGACTTTTTTCTACGTTTAACTTATTATTTTACAACTTTATATTAATTTTTTACCAAAATAACACTATTTGTACTAATCAGGCAACATTTTTTATTAAATTTTGGACTCACAAAGACATTTTTTCAACTTTTAACTTATTATTTTACAACTTTATGTTAATTTTTATCAAAATAACACTATTTGTACTATTCAGGCAACATTTTTTATTAAATTTTGTATTTACAAAGAGATTTTTTCAACTTTTAATTTATTATTTACAAGTTTATGCCTATTTTTTTACTCAAATAACACAATTCTATCTGTTCAGGAAAGACTTTTAGTTACATTTTCGACACACAAAGTGTGTGTTCTCAACTTCTATCTGTTTATTTCACAAGTTTAGGCTTATTATTACCAAAATAACACAATTCAATCTGTTCAGGAAAGACTTTTAGTTATATTTTCGACACACAGAGTGTGTGATCTCAATTTCTATCTGTTTATTTCACAAGTTTAGGCTTATTATTACCAAAATAATACAATTCAATCTGTTCAGGAAAGACTTTTAGTCGCATTTTCGACACACAGAGTGTGTGATCTCAACTTCTATCTGTTTATTTCACAAGTTTAGGCTTATTATTACCAAAATAATACAATTCAATCTGTTCAGGAAAGACTTTTAGTCGCATTTTCGACACACAAAGTGTGTTTTCTCAACTTCTATCTGTTTATTTCACAAGTTTAGGCTTATTATTACTCAAATAACACAATTCTATCTGTTCAGGAAAGATTTTTAGTTACATTTTCGACACACAAAGTGTGTGTTCTCAACTTTTATTTGTTTATTTTACAAGTTTAGCCTAATATTTACTCAAATGACACTATTTATATTATTCAGGCACCATTTTTATTACATTTTGGACTCTCAAAGACACACGCACACACACACACACACACACACACACACAGAGAGAGAGAGAGAGAGAGAGAGAGAGAGATTTTTTCCAAGTTTACAGGATTATTCTCTAGTTTACTCAAATAACACAATTTAGATGTGTTTTGAATTATATTTTGGATGCAAAAGTATGTTTTGACAAGTTCTACCCTTTTATTTTACAAGTTTAGGCTTATTATTACTCAAATAACACAATTTAATCCAGTCAGGAAGGATTTGTTATTATATTTTGGATGCACAAAGAGAGGTTTTCAACTTTTTTATTGATTTTTTGCAGGGTATGTATTAATTTTTATTTATTTTGTTTTGTATCATATATACATTTACAAATTTTTAACTTAGAGTTTAGTATTTATTTATTTTTTCAAAAACACTAAAAAAAAGTACTTTTAGCTAAAATGTAAGCCACAGAATATATTATTATTATTATTATTATTAGGGTTTACTGATTTCCACTATGCTATTTTTGGTTCTGTATTTCTATATGTATTTATTTAGGGCAGGTTACGCCTGCCACGTAGGAAAGTTTGTTTATTTTAGAGTTTGCTGAGTATTTTGTTACTGCTATACTAGGTAAAAGTTTTCTAAATATACCAGATAGAGCTCTATATACTTTTGTTTTTGCTATTTTGGAGATGATGCGATCAGCACCACTCTCCATCTGCTTTTTATTTTATGTACCCAATATTATTTTGAGGCTTAGTGAATTCTAGAGCCTATTTATGCAGGAGAGAGGAGAGAGGACTTGAACATTTTGATCTCAGACAACCCACAACTATTTGTCAGAGTATTTTAAAGGATATTTTATACTTATTATGTGCCACTAGAATATCAAAGCTTGCTTAATTTTTATGTCTGTAACGCATTTATTGTATTTCTAGCTAAGGCTTACTGGATAAAGTACACGAAATGTTTAACATTTCAACTATTTGCTTTTATACGAGGGCAATTTTTTAGTGTAACGAAAATTATGATGTGTCTATGAGGTCTGAAACCCCTTTACCGAGGGTCCATATTTGGACGCTTACTAATATTGTTTTTTCCCCTTACATATAACAATTTAACAATATAATTACAAGACGAAGTTCACAGACGACTGACTATATGGACCATAGGTCCACTTGCTAAACTTTTTTACTATTCTAGAAGAATAATTTAGCCTTATAGCCTTTTTCAAAGTATTTTTGAAGTATTACTGGTTTCTTGGGTGCATCAACACTTGGGTTATTTCCATTTGGTTTATTATACGAGGCTACAATCACTATCTGAACACTGAAATTCTCTGATTGAAACTAAAAGCTTAGGGTGTAACTAGGGACTTAGTATGTATAGCGACAATTTATAGGACAACATGAACCTTACAAAGGATTTTAGGTGACGTAGGACCACACGCCAGAGCTTTGTTAATCTGCAAGAAGCACTTACAGCTAATATTACGAGGAAATGAGCTTGATTTTTACTGTTTCACGAGAATGCTATCTTTTACACAACCAATATTTGCTTTTTCAAGCAACTACATGTACCAGAAGCACTTACAGGCCAACTCTAACTAGACTTCGACTTATTCTATATCAGGTGCTAAATGTATCAAGAACACTGATTGTATATATTTTTGAGAATCCAACTATATCAGGATTTTTCTATGTAAGTATATTTTCATTGATTGGATTATTTAACAGATCAAACAGAAAGACTGCAAAATTTATTAAATGTAGTTCTATAGTATAGGTGGTTTCAGAGATATAAAAAGAACAAATATAAGATTTTGCTGTTTTTGCTTCTGAGGCTAATCGCGACGCTATGGGTAAATGGCGAGGAAATGTAACGGAGGAGAAACAGTCCCAAAAGTTATGGGCTGCATGTAAGTTAATACCACAGAGATATTACAGTAGGTGTAGTTTCTACCACCAGAATTTTTCTATCATAATAATACTGGTTATGCTGTACTGTTAGCTAAAGATGCTGATATTTGAGAAACTCAAAAGCTTATTTGCAAAATTTTAAGATAAATAATAATCTGTTAGACTGTAAACATATTTTATATCCATTCTGCACAAGATCCGATGACAAAATTTAAAAATTGTAATCGCCCAGACAGGGACTCGAACCCTGGACAGATAGGTTAAAAGCCTAACGCTATACCAACTAAGCTATCTGGGCACAAGGTATTGTTTTCTTGAAAAGTTAGTTATGTTAAGAAATATATTGAAACATTTGAGAACACTCTTGGTCTGGTTCGACAGAGAAGGAGACAACATTTCCAAATTTTTACAGACTGGGTGTATTTTTCCACTATAGAGGCCTTCACTATATGTAATTCGAAACGCTAAAGTTCAGCTAGCTTCCAAAATTGAGGTAAAGATTTTGTTTGGCGAGATTAACAAGTTACAATTATATCCAGTTACGGACAAATAAAGCTAAAACTCTCAGATTTACTGTACTAGCCAAGTTTTAGTAACATTTTCTTCACTTTAGTACAAATACCAAAGAAATAGGTATATTTTATTTATAATTTGACAAAATGTACTAGTATTTAATTCACAAAGTTAGGTAAAAAACAGTATTTTTTAAAAATATTTTTACTGCCTTCAAATGTTATGTTATTTAGCCACTAACAACTGGTTTACACTGTTTGGCATCCTTTAAATAGGAAAAGAAGGAATTATTTGTTTAGTATTTTTATATTTATTTAAGAAAACAATTCTACAGTTTAACTTAATTTTAACAAATTGTTACTAATTTATATATCAAAGTTATGTTATTTAGAGTGTATGAAGGCGTATAAAGTTAATATTTGTACTTATCAGTTCAACTTACAATTATATTTTACACACAAAAGATAATGTTTACAGTTAAATTACTTGAATCAGAGAATAATATTTTACAGTAATTGATTCATTCAGCACTAGTCAGTACTTTTATGCATCAGAAAGTTTTCTTAATTTTCTATTACGCATGCTATTTTGGGCTATTCTTAAAATGTATTTCTAGGGCAAACTGGTTTAATTTTCTGCTTATAATGCAAAGTTGACAGTTTTCGCAAAATGCATTGTACATTTGTTATATTCTCTACTTACAATCCAAATATTATGCTTATTTAATGTATAACTAACTAACTCTCTAGCCTTCTTAAACCCGAATGTTCATGGCTGCAGCAACACATGCCTTTCATCTGTCCCTGTCCTGAGCAAGATCTATATACTCCTTTCCTTCCCCACCAATTTCCTTTAGGTCCATCTCTACATTATCCCTCCATCTTTGTTTTGGTCTTCCTATTGATCTTTTACCATCAGGTTTCCCAACAAGAATCCTGTATACTCTTCCTTCCTCTCCCATTCGTACCACATGATCTACACACCTAAGTCTTCTTGATTTAATCATTCTAATAATATCTGGACATGAATACAAATTATGTACTTCTAATTTATGTAACCTTCTCCACTCATCTGTCTCCTCATCTGTTTTAGGCCCAAATATTTTCCTAAGGATTTTATTTTCAAATACTCTCAATTTATGTTTCTTTTTCAATGTAAGGGACCAGGTTTATTTACTGTATTTAACTTTCATTTTTTGTAATTAACAAAAAATAAAAGCTTATACTGTAGTTATTATATATTTTTCTATCAGCTTATTTTGAAATTAATATTATTAGTTATAGTCTTTGATTTATAACTATATTGCTTTTTTATCAATTTATCTAAGAGTACACGCAGACAAACACATGTGTACACACGTTTATGTAAATAGATATGCCTTTTTTCAATATTTTAGTATGAAGATTGCACTTTAGCTATTTAAGCAAGGGTAGGAAAGGTAGGATTTCTGAGAATTTGTTGCAGGATTGTGTTGTCCAAGTATAGATGAGAACTGAGCTGGGAGACTGTTTTGAACATTTTCATGATAGTTTGCATGTGAACTGTATGCAAATTGAGCACTATTGACTGTGCATGCTTCTAAGTTTTGCTGTTATTTTACATCAAGTCTGTGAGACTGTAGTCAGTTTTCCCATTTCAAGTAGTTTCTATTGATTGTATTTGTATATGTTTTGGGGACTTAGCAGTTTTATGTTATGAGGCAGTTTGTTGTAGAATATTTTTACCGGATTGTTTTGAGATATTGAGTGTCTGCTGTTTTACTTGTAATTATTTTCCTTCTTGTGTTGTGTATTTGACTATATTTTGTCCAAGTTCATAGTATTTAGAATAATTGTTATTGACTTGTAGATGTAGGGAGTAATAATCCTTTGCAAGATGCCCTATACTTTAGTCTGAACATTATTCTTAGTGTTCACTTTTGAAGCCTTAATATTCTGGTAGTATTATTAATGTAGAGGTAAATTAGGCTGAAATGTAGGCATTTTTCTGATACATTATACTCACTTAGTTGTTTCAGCAGGTAGAAGTTGCATGATGGTTTACTGCTGATGATGTTAATTTGCTCTTCTTATGTACTACGTATGATGTAGCTTACTTGAGTAATTGGAATTTTCTACTGAAAAAAGGATTGCTTGTCTATTTTATTCCTATGTTGTTGAGTTTGTCCATAAGCAAGCCATGGTTTTACTCTATCCTATGCCTTGGAAGAATCTAGATATATTGTGTTGGCAGTTTTATGTTTCTCTAAGGTTTCAGCTATGTAGTTTTTTAAACTGTGCTATGGGTGTGACTATTGATTTCTCTTTCTGGATGCCATGTTGGTTTCTGTGTATTCCTCTTGCTGCTTGAATTTGACTTAGGTTATTTGCTTTTTTTCTTAGATCTTTATTTGTTTATTTGTTCAGTATTTTTTATTTTTTTTATATTCTTTTACATAAAAAAATCAAAGTACATTGTTAAAGTCAAAGTGTGTTAAAATTCAATTTTTCAAAGTTAAAAATTTAAAAATACAATTTTCTAAAATCAAAAGTTATAATAGTATATTTTTGTTAGTAGAAGTTTTTATACTAGGGCAAATTATTTTGTTGTTAATGTAAAATTTGTTAGTTAATGTAAAATTAAAGTAATTAAACATCAATTTTTCAAAGTTAAAGTTTTAAAAATACAATTTTCTAAAATTAAAAGTTATAATAGTACATTTTTGTTAGTAGAAGTTTTTTTTTACTAGAGTAAATTATTTTGTTGTTAAAGTAAAGTATGTTAGTTAATGTAAAATTAAAATAATTAAAATTCAAAAAAATAAAAAATACTGAACAAATAAACAAATAAAGATCTAAGAAAAAAAGCAAACAACCTAAGTCAAATTCAAGCAGCAAGAGGAATACACAGAAACCAACATGGCATTCAGAAAGAGAAATCAATAGTCACACCCATAGCACAGTTTAAAAAACTACATAGCTGAAACCTTAGAGAAACATAAAACTGCCAACACAATATATCTAGATTCTTCCAAGGCATAGGATAGAGTAAAAACATGGCTTGCTTATGGACAAACTCAACAACATAGGAATAAAATAGACAAGCAATCCTTTTTTCAGTAGAAAATTCCAATTACTCAAGTAAGCTACATCATACGTAGTACATAAGAAGAGCAAATTAACATCATCAGCAGTACATCGCGCTGCGACGCCAAGGGTCCCGGGTTCGAATCCCGGTCGGGTATGGTTGTTTGTGAATGTCCATTTTCATCCATTTCATCGTTTCATCACTCATCCCCATCTTCGCAAATTAGCCAAGAGGCACAAAACGCGAAGTAAAATAAACTAAATCAATCAATCAATCAATCAATCATCAGCAGTAAACCATCATGCAACTTCTACCTGCTGAAACAACTAAGTGAGTATAATGTATCAGAAAAATGCCTACATTTCAGCCTAATTTACCTCTACATTAATAATACTACCAGAATACTAAGGCTTCAAAAGTGAACACTAAGAATAATGTTCAGACTAAAGTATAGGGCATCTTGCAAAGGCCACATACTGCTTTATCAGTCCAGGAATATCTGGCCAAGCCCGTATCTCTGCTCTACCGTATCCCCCGTATTTACCCGACCAGTCACCGTGTGATTATATTTTGTCTCCCCGTGTGCAAACACCGCTGAAAAGGAAGCGTCATGAAGATATTGGTAACAATCCAAACGGTTTTGTGACAGATCTGCTGAGAAGCATCCTAGATGCAGCTTTCAATGCTTGCTTCCATGACCTCCAGAATCGATGGCAGCTGTGTATAGATAGCCGAGAGAACTATTTTGACAAAACCTAAGACCATTAGGTCCTAAGTTAAATAAATTATTTTTTACGAGCTCAGTCCCGGAACTTTTCTGACAAAGATTTATATTTTTGGAACGTTTTCATTTCATGGAAATATGTGTGCGTGTGTGTGCTTTTGACAAAATTTGAACTTACAAAAGATTTGGATATGCTTATAAAGCTTGTATGGGTTAACAGTTTAAGAAATTATATAAATGTCGTTATCTAAATCTGATACAGTAAACGTCAGTGGTGAAGTTGAAAAATAATAATATCAAAATAAAATAAACCGGTAAGGAGTTTCTAATCCGAGAACTAATTTCTTCTCAAAGCTCGATGTAATATATTTAGGAAGAATTACTAATTACTTACTCGAATTCAGAAAAATGTGTTCTAGTTGCAAAACTTAATTGTAAAAAGGAAAAATAATTTGATTTAGTAGTCTGGTATTTACATTTTTAAGGCTGTGTAGTTCTATCCTAACACCACTGGGAGGCGGAAAGATCTTAAATTGGTTTATGTTTTCTAAGTTTATTACAGATACGTGAAATCATCAAATGCAATTTTACGAAATTTCGTGATTATTAATTACATTATTAATCTACCGCGTTTTGCCCCTAAAATTGAAAATCGAAGCTAGAAAATATCTCAACCTACATGATAGTTACATGCAGAAATAAACACAATGTTTAAGAGATATTTTCATTAACATGCTCTCGGAACTAATA
Organism: Lepisma saccharinum; assembly: GCF_977018435.1. NCBI lineage: Eukaryota > Metazoa > Arthropoda > Insecta > Zygentoma > Lepismatidae > Lepisma > Lepisma saccharinum. The sequence goes on along the minus strand of NC_139256.1, from coordinate 21,585,483 downwards.
ATTGTCTAGTCTTTGGTGTTGATGCTTTACTTAGAATATCAAATATTGGAATACGAACTTCTGTGGATTTGTTTCTTTATTATAATTGGAGGCACTAAGCATACTAGTGTCTCTCAATTTATTTAGCTACATATACGTACATCTCTAAGAAAGTTGTCAGCATCTTCATATACTCCCAGATTATTTCCTAAATATATATATATATATATATATATATATATATATATATATATATATATATATATATATCTTAATTTACCTTCACATTTCAAACACTACTAATAATAATTAAATAAGGAGTATAACAAATACCGTTCATTGTTAAATTTGTACTTGTATCTCTGTTATTTTGCATCACTTTTTGCCGTGGCGATGAGGATGAGTGACATATGATGAAATTTATGAAGGGACACACCGCTGGGATTTGAACCAGGAACATTCGGTGGCGTGACCGACCACCAAGTCGAATCCTTGTTAAATTGAAACACTGAAAATTAAATATGACGATATCTAAAAGTCATAATAGAGTGAATTTTTTATTCCGAAAAAAAATGTAATGTGTATATTTTAAATGCAATATAACCTCAAGTTAGTTAAACACATTAATAAAGTAAACAATTACTATGAGAACCTTCATTAAAAATAATATTTCGAACTACCAGATAATGTACCACGTTTTAGCTATCAGTTTTTACCCCCTTTGAAAGACGTTGATGATGTATACAATGTTGATGAGGAATTAAGAAAATACTCGAAGACATATTCATCCCTCACAAGCAAGTTGTAATCTATATTTACCACTTAATTGGCTACTTGATAATGTTGAATACGTAGTGTTAAGTCTGAAATCAATGTAAAACCTTTACAGCTTCCATTACCGACAATAATTTAATGCGCTGGAGTCTTCAGAACGGTACGTCGTTGAACAAGCGTCAATATTGCAAGTCCAAACATAACCCGTGATAAAGGTAGGATAGATGTAACTGCGATAGTGAACAACTATCTTAGAAATTTTGACCAATAGAAAGGGAACAAGCATTCTTTTGCTCCCGCAGATATTACACGTTACACCCTGTGACAAGCAGGTTCATTATAAAGACCTGGTCTGCTCCTAGAGCAGCAGATAATGCACACTTTGTAGAACGGTATACAGAAGCATGTGATTTAATATTCGGTTTGTTACTTTGGTCTCTAAGTATGTAGCAACATTCATTGGTATCTTTTCTTTTATAATAAAGGGAGACAAGTTATGTGGTGTACAAAGGCATTAATATTATTATTACATACTAACCATTCCATAATGATTCATTATTCTTTGTATTGAAGTGTTACGGCTCGTGACAGAAGAATGTTTATTATTTAATATCTCATAATTTCATCACTCAATAACAAAGCAGTCAATATTTGCAGATAAGAACTTTTTATTGTAGTATTCAATGATACAATATTAGAAACATTGCGAGTCAGGTACATAGCTAATACGATAGGATTTGTATTAACATATGGCTTGTTCCTTTAACCATAGTAACCGTATCCGTAACCAAGCCCATATCCCCCATATCCACGTCCGTATCCAAGACCATATCCGCTGCCATAGCCAAGACCATATCCACCATAGCCGTATCCTAGACCACCATAACCGTAGCCAAGACCACCATAACCATATCCCAATCCATGGGCAAGTCCTCTCTTATCCCTGGAAGACTCCTCGGCGAAGGCCAGAGCCACGAGGGCGAAGAGAATTACAGCCTGGAAGGATAAAAGATTTTTATTGTCATTATTCTCATTAAATACAATAATTTGTAGAAGTATAAAACACTTTTATATGTACAAAGTATAGTTATCAGACTGATAGAGAAAGAAAATGAAAATTTCAATCAGAAATTAGAATATATTTTTACATTTGTGTGAAGTTTATGCTATTATTTAATTTCACCAGAGAGCCACTTGGTATATATGTGTGACAACTAAACATTTTAACCATCACAGCAAAGTTAGCATTACATTATTTTAAATTTGTGTAATATACATTTGACGTACATTAAGCGTACAAGTGTAGGCTCGATCACAGTTCTTTAATTTGAACTGATCAAATGTTGCCAAATAATAGCAGCGCATATAGATAACCATGTCTACTCGAATTTATCAATAATCAATTTATCAATGAAAAACTCAATATGCTGACCAAGGCAGTAATTTATTTTATTATAAAACATAAACTAAATGTAACGTTTCAACCTTCTAGCAAGGTCTTCTTCAAACTCTGCACCAAGTACAAATGTAACAAGATACAAAAACAGGACGATATATATACACAAACATTACTCCCCTCCAGACTATTAGAGTTATTAGACTTAAATTACTGCCTTGGTCAGCATATTGAGTTTTTCATATCATGGAAACAAGGCTTAATGGTGTTATAATTTATCAATGATTTCTACAATGAAGCTACTCGTTAGGGATATAATTGGACTTATTTGTTGGTGTTTAGTTACTATTTTACAAGCCTAATTATGGCTACATTCTCTTAGATCTTTCTGTACTACCGAATGAACTATCTACACGTTTACAGTAATTCAGATTACTTAACGGGCCGTTTTATGTCAAGATATTGTGTTCTAAATGTAACTAAATTTACTCACAATGTACTTCATGTTGTTGGTTTTGTTCATTTGTAAAGACCGTGCTAACTAAACGACCTGATCCTCTTATATACTCGATATTGAACCTTGGAACTTGCGATTTGAAATGGAAGAATGTTCTCCTTCACTTTCTTTTTATTGCTTCCTAGATAGTCTGTTGTTTCCTTTGTGAGGTCTTCAACCGATTTAGTTTGGAAATTGGATATTATTTGTTTCATTGCTAAATACCATTATTGTGAAAAGCCTGAGACCGCAATACATACAAGCCATGGTGAAAGATGTTTCAAAATGTTTAAAAAGTCTGTGTGATATTTCACTGCCGCATGGAAGACATGGGTTCGACTCTCAGGGTGGGTGATTTCGGACAGGAGTCCTTTCTGTCGATGTACTGGCTAAGCTGATCTGTGAGTCACCCAGCTTCTCACCAATGAGTTTATATTGTCGAAACTGAGGGTTGGTTAAGCATTCACACCATCTTTACTATGGCCAACTTCTAGTATGTGTGGAGAATTATTATTAGTATTTATTATTTGAAGTAGGGTTACACTTAAGCTTACAGTTTATTTTACAGATATTATCTTACTATAAAAACAGCTTTTTATCCTACATATATTAATTTGTTAAGTTATAAAATTAAGCTAAGTGCTTATAAATGTTTATAAATGTACAAAATATAGAAAATTACAAGTGTACCTATATAATTGAAAAACACAAGAAATAAAAATTAAGTTTAGTTGATTTGGTGTTTTAAGTCCACTTTATTCACAGTACGGCTAATCGGGACTGGACCTACAGTTTAAAGTGGGATCCGAACCACTTGTGCCTCCACCGGGTATCGAACCCGGGAGCCCTTATAAAAATTAAGTAAGTATATGTGAAGGAGGCAGTGAGGTAAATGAGGCACGGTGTCAGTATTCATAGTATCTTAGCTATCAAGAATTTAGTACATCAGTTCCACTTTTATGACATTTTTACCACATTATACGTCTTCGTGGTGCCAAATGGTACACCCAACGGCAAAAGAAGCAGTAGACGAATTGTCCATCACCATTTTCATTCGGCTTGTATTGCACAATATGACGATAATGAATTGAAATAAAGACGTTAATGAGCAGAGGGCAATGCCTGTTTCGCACCAACATAATTTCATTCCTTAAAACATCACAGGATGTACAAGTAGAATAAAAAGTAATGAAAATAACGATGAACAATTTGCCTACCATCATCTTTGCCGTTGGCTGTACATGTGTAAAAGTAAGTTCCTATATAGCCATAATAAGCAATGTGATAGAAACGATCAAAGTATATCTGACCCGTAATCCTCTTACCTTTTCCTGCAAGAGTGCTTTTGCAACTTAAGCCTTAAAATTGAGGTTTTTATGCTTCTATCAGTTTGAATTAATACTTCGACAATTAGGCGCCAATTGGCGATAAATTCATAACATTTAGGCCGTCAACGCTGAAATTTAGTCGCCAAATGTGATCCAGTGGCAAAGCTCGTATGTCTAAATTAGTGGACTACAAGAAAATTTCTCGCACATTTCCTTTTTTTTGGACCATATTACGAAAAAGAAATAATACTGTTTAAATTTATCTAAACTATTCCTAATATCTTCGTACTGACAATTTTCAAGTCGAATCCTGTCGATGCATCATCACACCTCAATGTTGGACACCGTTAGTAACAAATATTCTTTTAGATTGCGAAGCTAGAGGTCTTGGATTCGAATCCAGGCTAATACCGTGTGTCCATTTCGATCTTCAGCCGAGAGATCGGGAGAAGCGTGGCGGGCGGCGCTGACGGAGATGCCGACATTTGCGGCCTGTAATGCCCGCTTATTTTTATGGACATATGCAGACATTTATATAAATATTGCAAAACGAGCACTAACCTGTGTTATAAGAGTTGTTCAAACTGATGTCCACCAAGTACCAAGTGTGTAGAATTTCGGGGAGAATACGTTGAATAGCCTGAAACTTTCGTGCCTGTAGCTAAAGTCCTTCTGGGTCGGGCCGAGAACTTATCACCCCCCCTCGTAACGTGAACCTTGCGGCTGGCATTCCAATCCTCTCACTGACACAACACACATACACACTGCAATAACACAAACAAGTAACGGCAAGTAACCAATAATAACACTCTTGCGAAATTAACACGCTCTTGGTTTACATCTGCTCGCCACTATATTCACAGCTCTGTCGCGAAGGAACAAAAAACTCGAGCTCTGAGATTTCGGATTGCAAGTAAGCTCACGAACACCATTGACTTTTAACGGTTTTGTCTACAGCGTAATCTTGATACAGTGTTGCACATTCGAAACCTCCAAACGATCCCCATCGGCACGAAACTCTTTCAAGGATATAAACTTAAGCAGGATGTTACTGGTCAAAACTATGATTAAAATGTTTTATTATCTTTGGCTCTTAACATCGTTTCTAAAGCGTATTTTTTTGTGTATATAAGGGCAGAACTTGGATGAATTACAGATGATAAATTATAACACAGGTTAGTGCTCGTTTTGCAATATTTATATAAATGTCTGCATATGTCCATAAAAATAAGCGGGCATTACAGGCCGCAAATGTCGGCATCTCCGTCAGCGCCGCCCGCCACGCTTCTCCCGATCTCTCGGCTGAAGATCGAAATGGACGCACTGTATATTCTTTATGGTTATTCTATAGTGTAATTCATCAAGTATTGATAGTCGCTAATTAGACTAGTGAAGTATAAATACGATTAGCCAGAGAAAAATAAACAAAAATTCACATTGGCATAATCAGATGTTAAATAGTCCATGCTCCTGTATTTTTTTTAAAAAATAAATCAAATTAACATACAAATTTTCTTCATACTCGCCCAAAATGACGACATGATAGATTTACTTATTCGCTAAACTGACAGTCAAATTTGAACACATTCTTTTCTATATATAACGTTATCATGTACTGAGCCAATTTTATGATACTTTATAATTTATCATTTACATTTACAATGGTAGATATTCAGTTGTAAAGTTTCTGTACTTGTAATTTTTTCTGTACAAAAATAAATATTAATATTTTCTACTTTCAGGTGAGTACAACCATGTCTTGACTTATATGGAGTCGTCAGCATTTGGTGAGTACATCATATCAATTTTCTTAACATATGTTTTCCATTTCGATAGCAATTCTTCAATGGAGTGAATTTAATATAGATGCGAGAAAATACGAAAATATGCGTGTTTTATAACGGAATTTTTACTTCTGTTACCAAGACAATACGAAGATGTTAATTGACTTTGCATGAGTTCTACGAATTAAATGCGAATTCATTGAAATGGACTCTGTATCGAAACGGATATAATCCAAAACAGCAAAATGTGTGACAGATCTCTATCACGTCCGCTTTGAGTTTATTACTAGACTAAGAGAACATATTGCTTACTAAGAGGTACTAAAGGTTATTTATCGACCAGAATCCATGCTTTATTAACTCAATAATTTAAACGTGGACTTGAGGTGATGTTTTTCTTGGTTGTATTCTTCTGTTACAATGAACCATTACAATATACATTTTAAAGTGCGATCCATATTTTTATCCATGAACAATCAAACTCAAGACACTGTGTTTACAAGGTGTCAGCATAAGCCAGTATGCTATTGAAATGGCCTGTAGTTGCTTCATATTTGTTCAGTGATGAACAGTTTACAGAAAGATGTCATTCCACTTCTTTTCTATAAAACAGCAGTAACCTCTTGTAAACGTAATTTCTTCATATGAGAACCAGAGGAACGCAACTGCAAAATTTCTACATATAATGTTCGCTGATATTTGTGGTCACAATGCAAAACAGTTCATAAAATACAAAGAGTAATTAAGAAAAATTCCATACTTTAAAATAAGAATATATTTATTTCCGCATTCAGTATTACAATATCATAAACATTGCATTTCAAACACAAATGCATACTTAACGAATTTTTATAACATTTGCGTTGCTCCTTTAACCATAGTAACCATATCCGTATCCAAGACCATATCCGCTGCCGTAGCCAAGACCGTATCCACGTCCATATCCAAGACCACCATAACCGTAGCCAAGACCACCGTAACCATAGCCATGGCCACCATGACCGTAAACGATACTACCGTAGCCGTGGCCAACTCCTCTCTTATCCCTGGAAGACTCCTCGGCGAGGGCCACAACCACGAGGGCAAAGAGGATTATAGCCTAGAAGATTTTTTTAAAATTAATTATAAATCAAATTTTGGACATAACATATTCAAGAAGGATTCTTGGTAATGTTATTTCGACAGATTTATTATTATCTGAATACCAATTTTTTAGTCATAAAAGAACACAATTGATAGTATATCCATATCCAAATTAAGGACCTCCAAGATGGCGTAGCAGTAGCGTCGTTGCCTTGTAATTAAAGGGTCCCGTGTTCGATACCGGTGGAGGCACATAGTGGTTCGAATCCCATTTTTAACTGTAGGTCCAGTCCCGATTAGCCTTACTGTGCATAAAGTGGACTTAAAACACCAACTCAAACCAAACCAATATCCAAATTAAAATTACACCTAATTATAGAAAGTTAGTGGTAACATAATTGGATTTAACCATAAGGTAATGCTATTTTCATAGACTTGTCATGAAAGATATTAACGTTCTAAAAGTTTTGAATCACTGAAAATACACGTCACAAATTTTACCGTTAAGACATCAACTTATGATGAGAGCGTTTGTTTATCAGCATTTTAATTATTGATATTCATAATGTGGGTATAATATGTAATCTTATTTACTCGAAAACTGGATAAATTTACAATGCAATACATTGAATACGAGAATACTTAATATAAATTAGAAAAAAATGTACTTACAATAAATTTCATTCTGATGGTAGGATTCTCGTATCTCGCAGTTGTAGAGATTGTGCTGACAGAACATCTTGCCAGACTTATATACTCCATACTAAACCTTGCAGTCCAGTATTAGAAAGGGTGGACATTTTCTTCCATTTCAGGAATATCGAAAGGTGTATCTCTTTATTACTTCCTCAATTTTATTATGTTTATTTGCCCAGAATTTTAATTCAATTCATTTGTAAGTTGGACATTACTTTCATTTTCTTTCAACGTCAACTCCTCGTACTAACGTTGAGCTTGATTTTGCAGTAATTAACAGCTTTTTTAAAGTGTTGTAACATCTCACGACAAAGTTAAAATCCAAGTCCACTTGTTGTAACTTTCGAATGTTTGAAAAGTGTGAGAGAATAATAATTTAAAATGTGTGTAAAAAGATAGGTAATATGAATATTTCTAACGCTCTAGAAATACAAACCAACTGAGTTTATTAATTTTCAAGTATTGAACAATATCATTTTTCGAGTCTAATGGCTATTTTTCATAAATTAAGTTCTTTTAGTAATTATGATTCATTATACCTATTGATTTCTTGAAAACTAGTGAAGATAAAAATATAAAATTTGGTGGACAGGAAGATCCACCAAATGTCTTGTAAAGAATTTTGATCTGGTTTTCTGTCCGTCAGTGTCAATGAAACAATTGAAATTCAACTATAAATACATGTTTAACTTTCGATGTCTCTGAACTAAATAAAGCTACACGTATGCAGTTTGGTGCAACGAAAGTTATATGAAGTATCAACCTTATTGCAGAAAATTTCTCCTATTGGTCCGTTTGTATTTCCATGTCAGCAATCGAATCATTCGATATTTTTTGATTGAACGAAAATTACTACAGATTCAAAGATACAGTATAATATCGTTGAACATGGCAGTATAGCGACATCTATATATATAAAAATGGATATGTGTGTGTGGGGGTGTATGTATGTTTGTTCCGGCATAACTCTCGAACACCTTGAGCAATTTCAATCAAACTTGGTACACGTATCACTTACAATCTGGAAAGAATACTTCGGGGGTAAGACATCCCTAGCACTCCTAGGGATGGGGGTGGGAAGGGGTGACATGTAAAAATAATCGAAAACGACCGATATTAAATTCCGCACAGACAGCCGTAACTCTATGCAATCCCGCACTACGACAGTGTTTCTCGGGCTGTCAAACATTCAGGCTGATATTACTTTGTGTTGCGAAAACGTCCGATATTAGTGTGGAATCCACAGTTTTCGGAGTCGTTCCCAATGCCGTTCAACTCCACGTTCATCACCTATCGGCATGGGGGTGAGAGGGGGTGAAAAATAAAATGCCTCAAATGACCTAGATTAGTGTCGAATCCATAGTTTTCGAAGTCGCTACGTTAATTGGTGCCATTCACGATCACATTTAATATTAGTTACATTTTACATTATAGTTAGAATTCATTATTTTCTTGTCTAATACAAGATTAAGATACATAAATAAACGCTTGAATATTGTAAGTTTTCCAGTAACTTATAAGAGTGTGGGACTCTTTGGTTACATGGCAACGACTTTACCACGTCCATATCAAAAAGCGTAATACTCGTAAAAGTTGGGACAATGAATCCCGAATGAAGGCTCTTCGATGACGTAGTAGTAATAGCAACGTCATCGTTTTGCAATCAAGTAGTCCCGGCTTTGATACACAGTGGAGGCACATTCGTGGTTCGGATCTCACTTTATTTAAACTGTAGGTTTAGTCAAGATTAACCTATCTTTGCATAACGCAGACCTAAAACAAAAACTCAAAAGGGAGATACAGTTACGCACCAATTGTGCATTTTTTCATTATCGCCCGAATGGGCACTGCTACTAAAAAAAAAAACCTGTGTGTATCCAAGAGTATGAATTTCTCTCCATGTTGCAAGTGGAAGCGTTTATTTATGTTGATTATTAAGATGGACTCGATGTTTGAAAAATATGATGAATGATAATTTTTGGAATCCCATGTATTCCTTATGGGGAATCAACTTAAAATGGAAGTTTCGACCTTTCCGCTGGTGAAATGCATCTTCAAACTGCCCTCTTCCCGTTGACATCTTTTTCAATTCCATCGGAAGTTTTATATTCCCAAGAGATCTAATCAAATCATACTCCCGTATGATCAATGCTTTTCTCCTTGCCTCCTGGCAGTGTTGCCAAAACTGATGCGCATGAAAGAACTAAATTTCACTTTAAATGGAGTTAAAACTGACTTTCATGGAGCTAGATTTACGAAGGCTGGATAAAGTGCCTTCTAGGGTAATGTTAGTTGTCAAAGGGGTTGGGGCACTGCTATTATCGTTAACTCTAAATTGATGACAATTTATTCTTAGTATTCAACATCTAGATCCGGCGGCATCGACAATCTCAATAACCCATCGATGGTCGCATGGAATTGAAAATAAAGAAATTCCTTATAACAATATTATGTCAATTTCACGTCAAACACGGCGCTATAAAGAATTAGCTGGGGAGATAAGATGGAGTGGGGCGACGCAGCCAATATAACAATATCACGTCACGTGCAAAATGTATAATTATGACAAAAGTTGGTCTATGTGGGCCGGAACCAGTGATGGCATCATAGTGGGGCACGGGGGTGGTCGTCCCAGTTCACAGCCGAACGAGTGCACGCAAGAGCCAGATCTAGCTCCAAGAGAGCTAGTTGGCACACTGCCACGGACGGAAGAGCTTGGGAAGACTCCCGTGGAGACTGTATCGCGTGACCTTAATATTAGTTTCTAAATTATTTAAAACAGAATGGCATTATGCCCACGACGAGAATGAATGATCACTTAACGAAGGCCACGAGAGAACAAATTCGAACACAAGTTACATTTTTCATGCATTCCAGAATATTCCGGGTTATTCATATCCTTATTTTTTTAAAAAAATTGAAACAATGTCGTATTTGATCCTTAAGTAAATTTAGTGCACACACAACATACATTATCTTTGATGTAGATCCGATTGCATGGAATTTTGATTCTTGTGCATTGCACAATTGCATGGTAGGCTATATGTCACTTAATTTTCAATTCCAGACATTACCTGTCAGACTTTTGTATCGTGCTTTTCGAGAGCATTAATTTTTCTAACATATATACACCATCCCAAAAATAAAAACTAGTGATAATTTTGCGACCTGATTCAAGCTAATCTAGGATTTGCAATAGACCAACCATTTTATATTGTAGATTTCAAATGAAAGATGCCTTGAATTTTATTCCCGAATCTGATTTCAAATTATCTACGTGCAATGCTTGCGTATTTTTGTAGTCGCAGTGCAAAACAGTTCATAAATTGTATAAAAAGGTTGAAATATTTTCAAACTATAATTAAGGACAATACCATACTTCAGGTAAGAGTATATTTATTGCAACATTTAGTATTACAATATCATAAATATTGCATTTCATATACAAATGTATACAATACGAATTTTATAACATTTGGGTAGTTCCTTTAACCGTAGTAACCATATCCGTATCCAAGACCATATCCGCTGCCATAGCCAAGACCATATCCTCCATAGCCGTAGCCTAGACCACCATAACCGTAGCCAAGACCGCCGTAGCCGAGACCACCGTAGCCAAGACCACCATAACCATAACCCAAGCCGTGGGAAAGTCCTCTCTTGTCCCTGGAAGATTCTTCGGCGAAGGCCACGGCCACGAGGGCGAAGAGGATTACAGCCTGGAGGAACAGAAAGAAGATTTAACTAATTAGATGTGTCATTAAATACCAAACGTGTTCAACTTCATGCAGCACTATATTACTTGTTCATATTTTATGAACGAGTATTTAGTCATTGGAGAAGACAATTCAATGATTGGATCGAAATTAAATATCGTGTACCATCTCGGAAATGAGCTATTGAACTTGATTTATAAAACCTCAGCGATATTTTGCTACAATAATGTGTTATTTTGAACAGTTTGCCTTCTAGATATTGATATTGTTACATTATTTTAAATCATTACAAATTAATGTCATAGATTTCTACCATTTAAGTTCACCACATACATGATAAATTTTCTTAATGCTCTTTCACTTGTGTGAAATTCTTATTTATCTCTTCATGACATATAATTTTGCTTTCTAAGACGTGCCAAATAATATGCTTCATGTACTAACTAATATTGCAATATTAGAAGAGATTTCACCTTAATTGGAACAAATGTACTCACAAGAAATTTCATTTTCATGGAAGGATTCGGTGTCTTTCAGTTGTGAGGACTGTATCGACAGAATGTCTTGACCAGCTTATATACTCGATATTACACCTTGTAGTGCTTGGAGAGGTTGGAATCTTCCTTTCACTTCAGGTTAACTATCCAAATGTGTTTTTTTATTACTTCCTTGATTATATTCTATTTTCTTTGTGAGGTATCTTAATTGGAATAATTTGAAAATTGAATATTATTTTCTTCAGCGTCGACTCATCGTTTTCATGTTAAGCTTCAATACGTAGGAATACAAATATTTTTTTATAGTGCGTTTTCTAAAACATCACGATAAGGTTGAAATAGCTTTTGTAGTGAATTGTTTCTTTTAACATTTGCAATATTTTCAAAGTACGAGAAAATATATTTGATAAATTCGGGTTTATGAATATAGACATTATTTCGCAAATTTCGTATGTAATGATTGAATACACTCATTAATTCGAAGTTTACATACATTATTTTACAATCCTGTCGACGTATCAGCTGCTCTTGTTTTGTGATCGTGTCAGCAAGTGTATTGTAGGTATACTAACATGCAGAACTAACTTGCTGAAATACTTGTTTACGATATATGTTAATTAATCACAGAGGTTATTTCTGTAAGCTGTCCCTTACTTTAAGCAATTTCATACTGTACCCATGTTCTAACAATGGGGACCCTGGGGGTGACAATTTTTTTGGCGAATAAACGGAAATTTGACTGCACAACTCACAAAAGTAAAATATTTGAATTATCTACTTCTCACAATATGCATCTGTATGAGTAATTTGATCTCCAAAATTGGAACAATTAATTAATTGCGTAGTTGTGCCACTTCTCGCATGACATTAACAACTTATATTTATATATTTTAATTTAAAATATTTTTCATAACATAACATAAAAAATAGAAATGCTAAGATAAATGAGTGAGATATGTAGCTGAGATGATATGAAAGTAATTTTACAAATATCCGTACTGCTCTAAGTGAATAGTTGGGTATTACATGAATGTATTTCGAGCCAATTGGTGGGCTAAGATTGGTTCTTAACGGTTTCGATAAGCATTGGACAATCATATTAAACCTGTTAATGCCTCGGTTAATAAAAATTAATGTGGGTCCATGTCGAAATCTTACACCCTCGATTTCGCAGATGATTTTTTTATATAAAGAGTATGTGCTGCTCATTGTGAATAATAAAATTCTGGAGCGCGGAAATAAGTATTTACGACTGTACAACCGTTTGAAGTTGCGAGGTGGTTGCTGTGTTGAAATTTCCCACCGATTCCGGGCTCCGCCCCTGGGGTAATTAACCTACCGCTACCGCGGATCCGCTTCCGCTCCGGCTACCCGCCTTTATATATAGAGTCCCTTTTAAAGGCATGTTAGAAATTGGCTGGAGTCACCTGCCCTCAATACTATTTTTCGCACCGACACATTTAGGTACCACAGAAATAACGCTAAAATTAAACCTCATAAGGTAACTTACCTCTTTATCTCAAGTGCAGGCTGAATTGCCGGTCGAAGTTAATTTGAAAGTCCAAGAGAGAAGTCAGTTGTATGTCAAAAGTCTTTGTTGTCCTTTTCCACAGAATACTACCCTCCCCTGCCCGTACCATCTGGAAATAAGAAGTTGCAAATTATCCTATCCCACAAGTCATTTCTGTCCCGCAGTTACGAAGAGAAATGTGCACGATGTTCCACAAGATAACGTATTTACACACGCTGAGGATACCGTTCAACAATATGTTGAATGATATTCCTCATGGCGTCTCGTCGCTGTTTTCCATGTCTGCCAAACCACTTATACTCATCCAGATACTCCTCCGAGAAATGTCGCAAATTATCCCATTGCACAAGTAAATCATAAGAAGAAAAAGAAAATGTTTAGACGTGCGCCTGTGACATGAATCCAATATGGAAGCCTGAAAAGCTGTATAGACGCAACATACGTAAAGAACTTCAATATAAAAGAAAACGTAAGTTCGTAGCCGTAGATGTGAAAAAAATACCTTCCGCGCTATTTAGAAACACAATTTGTTACAAGAAATTTATTTATTGGACGAAAACATTTGAAATGTTGACGAAATCCAGCCATTAATATTTCTTCGAAATTATATGAATTTCTTGAGTCAAGATCACTTCGGGAGGCTGTGTTCGGATAGTCCCTTTAAATATTCAACCCTATCTGCCTGATATAGCAATATCAGGATGAGTTCATCAGACTAAAAATGGATCCTTCTTTTTTTTCATTTCTTGGTTCCGGTCCTTGTTACTTACTTTCACCTTCAATCTCCCTCCTTCCACACCTCACCTTGGGTGCCTCCAGAGCAGATTAACAACCCCGGAATTTCGGAAAGGGGGTCATGCACAGGGCATTTAGTTACAAGCCCCTAAGTTCGTTAAGCACATTACATAAATACGGAATATAAATGTTTAACTTGTAAACTGGCAGTTTTTGCACAGGGGAATGAATTCAATTCAATTATCTTGGAGGTGATTATACATATAGGTTTATTGTATGGAGGTACTATTTACATACTTACAATCGTTCCACAGATGCGTTGTTCAAATCCAAGAAAAAATCTAAAAAACTACACCTATGGCTTCTAGGATCCCGTTCACCGATATTACTTCTGGTTAGGTTGATATGATTATTCGCGAAAACAATTATCATTTCACGTTGCATGTAGTCGTACAATGTTTCTTGGACCAGTATTTCGCGAATTTGCCTGTTAGGAACAAATCGATTGGCACAAGATGTTATTCTTGGCGTTTTATTGCACACTTTGTTGTGATCATTGGTATGAACGCACGCTATACTGCCAAACCACGCTTGCATAAACATCATTGTTCTGATTAGCACATTCAAAAGTGTCGTTCTGTTACTAGTTGTTAATATGTAATTCTTAAACAATGGGTGAAAGACGTGTGTTTCTCTTTTATGCTAACTCTTTTATGCATTCCTAGCCTTCATCTATTAGTAAATGGGGTCGGTTGGCATTTGAATTCTCCCTCACCGACTTGGAATTTTCCACTGTAATGCCTCTTTTCTGTCTTCTGTCTAAATATAATATAAATAATATTTCTACGTATAATACTTACGTATTTTTGTAGTCGCAGTGCAAAACAGTTCATAAATTAATTATATAAATAGTTGTAAATATTTTCAAACTATAACAAAGGAAGATGCCATACTTCAGGTCAGATTGTATTCATTGCAACATTCAATATTACAATATCATAAACAATACATTTCATATACTAAAAAAAACATAGAAACGAATTTAATAGCATTTGGGTAGTTCCTTTAACCGTAGTAACCATATCCGTATCCAAGACCATATCCGCTGCCATAGCCAAGACCATATCCTCCATAGCCGTAGCCTAGACCACCATAACCGTAGCCAAGACCGCCGTAGCCGAGACCACCGTAGCCAAGACCACCATAACCATAACCCAAGCCGTGGGAAAGTCCTCTCTTGTCCCTGGAAGATTCTTCGGCGAAGGCCACGGCCACGAGGGCGAAGAGGATTACAGCCTGGAGGAACAGAAAGAAGATTTAACTAATTAGATGTGTCATTAGATACGAAACTTGTACAACTTCATGCAGCACTATACTAGTTGTTCATATTTTATGAACGAATATTTGTCATTTGAGAAGACAATTCATGGATTGGATCGAAATTAAATATCGTGTACCTACTCTCAAATGAACTATTGAACTTCATTTGTCAAGCTTCAGTGATAACGAGACCATATTTAGCTACATGAATGGGTTATTTTGAACATTTTATTTTAGATGCTGATATTGTCACTTTGTTTTAAATTGCTATAAATTAATGACACAGATTTACACCAATGTAGTTAACCAGATACTT
Source organism: Lepisma saccharinum (assembly GCF_977018435.1). Classification (NCBI taxonomy): domain Eukaryota; kingdom Metazoa; phylum Arthropoda; class Insecta; order Zygentoma; family Lepismatidae; genus Lepisma; species Lepisma saccharinum. The sequence continues at coordinate 21,569,832 of NC_139256.1, read as the reverse complement.
GACAAATTTTCCTAATGCTCTTTCAATTGGGTGAAATCCTTATTCATCTCTTCATAATGTCTAATTTTGCTTTCTAAGACGTCGACTTAAATTCAGAATAATACGTTCCATGTAATAACTATGGAATATATACTTCAATGGTAGAAAACATTTTAGGTAAATTGGATCAAATGTACTCACAATAAATTTCATTTTGATGGAAGGATTCGATGTCTTTCAGTTGTGAAGACTGTGTCGACAGATTGTCTTGACCAGCTTATATACTCCATATTGAACCTTGTAGTCTTGCTTTGGAAGCCTTCTTTCACCTCAGGTTAACTATCGAACAGTGCTTTTTATTACTTCCTAAGTTTTTCTGTTTCCGTTTGAATAATTTGTAAATTGGATATATAAATTTATTCAGTATCGACTCATGTTAAGCTTGATTGCACTGCATTACAAAGCACTTTTACAAAGAGTATTCTGATATATCACGAGAAGGTTTAAACTCCAAATGACTTTCCTACTGAATTGTTTCTTTTAACATTTTCAATGATTTCAAAGTACGAAAGAATAAATATAAAAAGAAATCGTTTTTTGGATATAGGCAATATTTCGTAAAATTCGAATGTAGTGATTAAATACACTCAATATTTCCAAGATTATATTTATTACAACATAATTTTTCAACCCTGTCGACGTATCAGCTGCTCATGTTTTGTTGTAATATCTGCAAGTCTATTGTAGTCTTACTAACATGCAGGACTAAGTTGCTGAAATACTTGTTTACTTTTTCTGAAAGTAGTCACATAGGCTATTTGTGTTAGATGTCCCTTAACTTAGACATTTTCCTACTCACGTTCGCCCAAAGTCAACTTTTTTGCGAAATCGTTGGAATAATCGAAAATTTTAAAGCAAATCTAATAAAAGTAACAAATTATAATATGGGTACTTCTCATATGTATCCATCTCCAAAATTGGTACAATTAATTACATTTTGTAGTCGTGCCACTTATCTATCGCATGTCATTAAACCTTGTTTTTCTTTATCTTAAAACATTTTTTTCGTAACATGACGTAACAAATATAAATGAGCGAGATATGTAGCTGAGATGAGATGAAAGTAATTTTACAAATATCCATACTGTTTGAAGTGAATGGTTGTGCATTACATGAATTTATTTCGAGCTAATTGGTAGGCTAAGCTTGGTTCTTAACGGTTTCGATAAGCATAGAACAATGATATTAAAACTGCAATACTTTGGCTAATAAAAATTAACATTTCTTTGAAATTCAATTAATTTGTTGAGTGAAAATCACTGTTGGGAGCTGTGTTCCGATATTCCCTTTAAATATTCAACCCTACTTGCCAGATATAACAATATCAGGATGAGTTGATCAGTGATAAAGGTGGATTCTGCTTTTTCCTTCTTTCTTTCTTAGTTGAGGCCCGTGGTTACTTCTTTTTTTAACTTCAACCTCTACATAAATATCAAAATTGAATGTGTAACTTGTAAACTGGCAGTATTTTGCTCAGGGAGTTAATTAATTTGAAAAGCATTATCTTGGAAGTGAATTTTTAGGTTCATAATATTTTTATTTATTTATTTATTTATTTCACCTATAACAGAGCTTTCGCTCCAATTACAATAGGCTTACATATATATATTTTAAACAATTAGAAAAATATAATTCCAACAATACAAAACAAAAGAAGATGAAGGAGAGCAAAACTACAATAATTGTAAATAACACCAGCACAAGTATTCTAGAGAACATAAATCTAAAAATGATATTCACTGAGGTAGAACAAGATACATATATATATACAGACTGAGGTATTTATAACTATACACATGTAAATGCTCATATAAACAAATATACACATATACCGGCATAATTGTATTTACAAACATACCCATGTACACAGAAAACATCTATAATTATTTTCATGATATTCTTCGAAGGACGGACAGGAATTGCATGAATAGCATAGCGAAATCCAAGTCTCCACCGTTTCTGACTATTTCATTATATTTAATACATAGTCTTAGAATAGGCCAATTCTGGTGTTCTGTTGAGTTGGATTTACTGTAATAAAAAGGTTCCCTGAATCGCAATATGTCCTTCTTAGCATTAAAGTTTAATGTTTGGAGGAGACTTGGACTGTCGACCAGCCCGTTGACTAACTTATATAAAAATAATTGATGTGATACTACTCTCCTTTCGTACAGAGGTGTAACATTGAATTCTCTGAGTAGTTGTTTATATGATACCTGATCCTGAATAGATGATCTTTTGTGTTTTTTTGTAATATAAGTAACGAACAAATTTCTTCTGAATTATTTCTATCTTTTTGCTATTACATTGTGTGTAAGATGAGCAGACTACACTTGCATATTCTAATTTGGTTCGAACAAGGCAATTAAACAGGCTTGTCAGAGCTCTTTCATTATGCATGTCTTGTGAACTTCTAATTAGGAACCCTAACGTTCTGTAAGCATCATTACAAATCTGATCAATATGTGTTCCAAAAGATAATTTGTTATTTAATGTAACTCCTAAGTCATTTATCTGATTTACTCTTTGTAATGCACGATTATTCATTGTATACTGATAAATAGTGAGTTTGATTTGCCTGGAAAAAGTTATTGCAAAACATTTTGTGACATTAAAGTTTAATTTATTTTCGATGCTCCACCTTTGTGCATTTTCCAAGTCTTTTTGCAACTTATGTGCATCGTTTGGATCTTTCATTACTTTATACAATTTTAAGTCATCAGCAAAAAGTAAGCATTTTGAGTATTTAAAAATTGTGGGTAGATCATTGATGTATAATAGAAAGAATAATGGTCCAAGATTGGAGCCTTGTGTTACACCGGAACATATTTTGTAAGTGTATGACTTAGCTTGATTGTATGTCACAAATTGCATTCGATTGCATAGGTAAGAAGATATTAACGTAAGAAAGTTATGAGAGAGACCAAACTTAGACAATTTACTCAACAATACATCGTGATCAAGAGTATCAAAGGCTTTGGCGAAGTCCATATATGTTGCATCAACAGAATTCCTATCACAGAGGGAATCGGATATACTCTGTGTGAAATTGACCAGATTAGTTGAAGTAGACTTTCCAGGAGAAAAACCATGTTGATCTATTGATATATAGGGTTTAATATGGTTGTATATCCTGCCATATAATATATATTCAAATATTTTTGAAGGAGCTGAGATTAGTGAAATGGGTGGGTAATTTGTAATTTCGCATGGGTCTCCCTTTTTTAAAACAGGACAAATTTTACTGATTTTCCAAAGATCAGAAAAAATTTGAGTTTTTAAAATAATATTGTAATTATAACACAAAGGGGTGCATAATAATTTGGCACAACCTTTGAATATGTATGGTGGCTATTGGGCGGGACCACTAGATTTGGTTGATTTCAGTTTTTTTATGGCTTCATTGCATTCTGCGTTAGTGAAAGAATCTACCACCAACAACTGAGATACTATCATGTCAGAGGATTCAATGATGTTATATGTTGAAGGATTTGAAGCATACACTGTTTGAAAATATTCAGCAAAACCATTAGTAATTAATATGTTCGTTTCCAATCTATTACCCTTATATATCATATGAGCTAGTTTCCTATTTGTTTTTTCTTGTATCTTATAACATTTCAAAATGATTTAATGTTGCTTATTAAATTGTTCTCTGTTTCTGATATATATGTTTTATATGCTATATTTATCATTCTTTTCAGTTTTCTACGTAATTCAACAAATTTAGTTTGATAATAATCTGAATATTTCATCTTTCTTCTGTATGTTTCTTTTTCTTTTAAGTTTCTTATTATATCAGATGTAAACCAACATGGATAAGAACGTTTTTTACATATTGATCTTTTCGGCACATATATGTCTATCGCACCATTAATTACCTTGTAAAAATAGTCTAAGGCTTCATTGGGATTCTTGTAAGTAGCTAAATTGTCCCATTTTTCATTTTCCAAGTGTTTGTACATATTGTAGAAGTCTGCCCTTGCATAATTGTATACAGTAACTGGATTTGATTTAACACTAGTAACCTTTTTGTTTACAAAGACCTGAATAAGTAGTGACGGGTGGTGGTGGTCTTCCTCAAGCAACGGGTGTAAATTTCTAATAAGAGTCATGCTATCACTTTCAATAATAAATCAAGGGTTTTCCCATTTTTATTTTTTACATGATTGACAGATTTAAGATTTCCCATTGATAAAAAATTAGCAAGAGAGGTACTAATAGGTCCACCTTCCAATAAATTATATTGATCATCTATTATTGTGGTAATATTAAAATCACCAACAATAACTACTTTAAAACTATGCCGGTTAGCAATCTCCTCAACAAATTAAAAAAAAAATCCTGATACTTCTTAATTGGTGATTTTGGTGGAAAATATACTGATATAAAAAAAATAACTTGTGTATTCAAATATAAATTTGATACATACTATTTCTACATGTTCTATAGTGATTTCAAATTCCTCAATAGAATATTTGTTTGCTACAGCTCCCAAGACACCTCCCCCTCCCTTATGGACACGATCTTGACGATAAACATTGTACCGATTATCTATGAACTCTCCATCATATACACCTACATTTAACCAAGTTTCCGTTATATGAATACATCATAATTATCGAGGGATATACTAGAGTATAGTTTGTGTAATTTTGAATTTATTATGTTGTTACTATTTAAATACAATCGTTCCACAGATGCATTGTTCAAATACATTAAAAAATGAAGAAAACGACACCTATGGCTTTCAAAATTGGCACTTTGAATAGCAGAGAATTAGCATTAACCTCTCTGCAAAATATCCTCGACTTAACGATATTCTGGTCAGTAAACGAACTAGTAGGCAGCGTTTTATTTGCGTTTCCTTACGCTGCATCTTTACTACAGCCCGCTAAGCATTATGATGCTGCTCGCAAATATACCATGTATGCAAAAATATGTCCTAATGGAGACTTGAGGATTTAAAACGTGGCTTGGTTTATAGACCTAATGCTAACTTCTAATTCTCCATATCCAACAGTTTTGCCACCGTAGGTGGTCTAAACTCACGAGGAAATGAGGGACATGAGCTATCCAATTAATCGCGGTTGCTCTCAGACACGAAAGGTTCTCGTCGTTCTAAATCTTGGCAAAACTGTTCTCCCGGTGAGGACAGAACAGGACAGTAGTCACCATAGCGGTTTTACATTTTTGTTGACGTTTCAGTAACATTTGTTGTCCTGCCTGCTAGTTCAGTTATTTTTCACCTTTTCTCCCTGACTTGGTTTTCTTGTTTTGATATTTTCCCTTTCGCACTAATAGTGAAAGGGTATTTAACATTGTATTACATAGCAGAGGTTACATTATACTAGAATTAGGCTAATAGCTAGACCTGATCATTTCTATTATATTATATATATATTTGAATTTATATTTCTTCTCTCCTTGTCCTAAGAAGTTTACTCAATTTATTGTTGTATTTTGAACCTGGTATTGCAGAGGACACCCATCACAATACTCTCCAGCGAAGACGCTGCTTCACTTGTGTCCCATGAAGCCTGTTGCAGTATGTACTGTCTTATGCGATTTGCTGCTTCGTGTATTTATTACTTCTTAGTTAATCTAGTCTCAACATTTTATAAATCCGCCTTCTAGGATACCGTTGACCGATATTGCTGATGGTTGCGTTGGTATGGTGTGGCTGTCTCGCCCAAAACATTATCCTTTCGCGTTGTATGTAGTCGTACAATGTTTCTTGGTCCTGTATTTCTCGAATTTGCGTGTTAGGAATAAATCGATCGGCACCAAGATGTTTTTCTTAGTGCTTTAATTTGGACACTTTGTTGCGATCTTTGGTATGAACGCGCGCTATGCTGCCAGATTACGCTTGCATAAGTCATCATTGTTCTGATTAGCACATTGAAAATCGTCGTTCTGTTTCTAGTTATTAATGTATCATTTTAAAACAATGGGTACAGCTATCCAAGATGCATGTTTCCCTTGTATGCTAATTTTTTATGTATTCCTTAAACGTAAGGCCTTCACCTAGCAGTAAGTGGTGGCAGTTGGCACTTGAATTCTCCCTCACCGACTTGGAATTTTCCACTGTAATGGCTGTTTTCTGTCTTCTGTCTAAATATGATATAAATAATATTTCTACGTATAATAATTACGTATTTTTGTAGTCGCAGTGCAAAACAGTTCATAAATTAATTATATAAATAGTTGTAAATATTTTCAAACTATAACAAAGGAAGATGCCATACTTCAGGTAAGATTGTATTTATTGCAACATTCAATATTACAATACCATAAACATTACATTTCATATACTAAAAAAAAACATAGAAACGAATTTAATAGCATTTGGGTAGTTCCTTTAACCGTAGTAACCATATCCGTATCCAAGACCATATCCGCTGCCATAGCCAAGACCATATCCTCCATAGCCGTAGCCTAGACCACCATAACCGTAGCCAAGACCGCCGTAGCCAAGACCACCGTAGCCAAGACCACCATAACCATAACCCAAGCCGTGGGAAAGTCCTCTCTTGTCCCTGGAAGATTCTTCGGCGAAGGCCACGGCCACGAGGGCGTAGAGGATTACAGCCTGGAGGAACAGAAAGAAGATTTAACTAATTAGATGTGTCATTAAATACCAAACTTGTACAACTTCATGCAGCACTATGTTAGTTGTTCATATTTTATGAACGAATATTTGTCATTTGGGAAGACAATTCATGGATTGGATCGAAATTAAATATCGTGTACCTACTCTCAAATGAACTATTGAACTTCATTTGTGAAGCTTCTGTGATAACGAGACCATATTTAGCTACATGAATGGGTTATTTTGAACATTCTATTTTAGATGCTGATATTGTCACTTTGTTTTAAATTGTTATAAATTAATGACACAGATTTTCACCAATGTAGTTAACCAGATACTTGACAAATTTTCCTAATGCTCTTTCAATTGGGTGAAATCCTTATTCATCTCTTCATAATGTCTAATTTTGCTTTCTAAGACGTCGACTTAAATTCAGAATAGTACGTTCCATGTAATAACTATGGAATATATACTTCAATGGTAGAAAACATTTTAGCTAAATTGGATCAAATGTACTCACAATAAATTTCATTTTGATGGAAGGATTCGATGTCTTTCAGTTGTGAAGACTGAGTCGACAGAATGTCTTGACCAGCTTATGTACTCCATATTGAACCTTGTAGTCTTGCTTTGGAAGCCTTCTTTCACCTCAGGTTAACTATCGAAATGTGCTTTTTTATTACTTCCTAAGTTTTTCTGTTTCCGTTTGAATAATTTGTAAATTGGATATAATTTTATTCTTTATTGACTCATGTTAAGCTTGAATGCACTGCATTACAAAGCACTTTTACAAAGAGTTTTCTGATATATCACGAGAAGGTTTAAACTCCAAATGACTTTCCTACTGAATTGTTTCTTTTAACATTTTCAATGATTTCAAAGTACGAAAGAATAAATGTAATAAATTTCGTTTTTTGGATATAGGCAATATTTCGCAAAATTCGAATGTAGTGATTAAATACACTCAATATTTCCAAGATTATATTTAATACAACATAATTTTTCAACCCTGTCGACGTATCAGCTGCTCATGTTTTGCTGTCATATCTGCAAGTCTATTGTAGTCTTATTAACATGCAGGACTAAGTTGCCGAAATACTTGTTTACCTTTTCTGAAAGTAGTTACGTAGGCTATTTGTGTTAGATGTCCCTTAACTTAGACATTTTCCTACCCATGTTCGTCCAATGCCAACTTTCTTGCGAAATCGTTGGAAAAATCGAAAATTTGAAAGCAAATCTAATAAAAGTAAGAACTTTTAAAATGCGTACTTCTCATATGTATCCATCTCCAAAATTGGTACAATTAATTACATTTTGTAGTCGTGCCACTTATCTATCGCATGTCATTAAACCTTGTTTTTCTTTATTTAAAATATTTTTTTCATAACATAACGTAACAAATATAAATGAGCGAGATATGTAGCTGAGATGGGATAAAAGTAATTTTGCAAATATCCATACTGTTTGAAGTGAATGGTTGTGCATTACATGAATTTATTTCGAGCCAATTGGTAGGCTAAGCTTGGTTCTTAACGGTTTCGATAAGCATAGAACAATGATATTAAAACTGCAATGCTTTGGCTAATAAAAATTAACATTTCTTTGAAGTTCAATTAATTTGTTGAGTGAAAATCACTGTGGGAAGCTGTGTTCCGATATTCCCTTTAAATATTCAACCCTACTTGCCACATATAACAATATCAGGATGAGTCGATCAGTAAAAAAGATGGATTCTGCTTTATCCTTCTTTCTTTCTTAGTTGAGGCCCGTGGTTACTTCTTTTTTAACTTCAACCTCTACATAAATATCACAAATGAATGTGTAACTTGTAAACTGGCAGTATTTTGCTCAGAAAGTTAATTCATTTGAAACGCATTATCTTTTAGGTGATTTTTAGGTTTATTATATTATTTTATTACTATTGAAATACAATCTTTCCACAGATGCATTGTTCAAATACATTAAAAAAATGAAGAAAACGACACCAATGGGTTTCAACATTGGCACTTTCAATAGCAGAGAATTACCATTATCCTCTCTGCAACCTACCCTCGACTTGACGATAATCCGGTCAGTAAGCGAATTACTAGGCAGCGTTTTATTTGCGTTTCCTTACGCTGCATCTTTACTTCAGCCCGCTAGGCATTATGATGCTGCACGCAAATATACCATGTATGCAGAAATCTGTCTTAATGGAGACTTGAAGATTTAAAACGTGGCTTGGTTTTCTGTTTTCTGTCTAAATATGATATAAATAATATTTATACGTATAATACTTACGTATTTTTGTAGTTGCAGTGCAAAACAGTTCATAAGTTAATTATATAAATAGTTGTAAATATTTCCAAACTATAATTAAGGAAGATGCCAAACTTCAGGTAAGATTGTATTTATTGCAACGTTCAATATCATAAACATTTCATTTCATATACAAATGTATACAACACGAATTTTATAACGTTTGGGTTTTTCCTTTAACCGTAGTAACCATATCCGTATCCAAGACCATATCCGCTGCCATAGCCAAGACCATATCCACTCCCGTAACCATATCCACCATAGCCGTAGCCTAGACCACCATAACCGTAGCCAAGACCGCCGTAGCCAAGACCACCGTAGCCATTGCCAAGACCACCATAACCATAACCCAATCCATGGGCAAGACCTCTCTTATCCCTGGTAGACTTCTCGGCGAAGGCCACAGCCACAAGGACAAATAGGATTACAGCCTGGAAGAACAAATATATATATATTTTACTAATTTGATGTGTAATTAAAAACCAAACGCATACAACTTCAAGCAGCACTATATTAGTTGTTATTATTTGACGAATGAGTATTTAGCCTTTGGAGAAAGAACATAATTCATGGATTGGATCGAAATTAGATATCGTGTAGCATCTCACAAGTCAACTATTCAACTTCATTTATAAAACCTTATTGATAACGTGACGATTTTTAGCTACATGCGTGGGTTATTTACAACAGTTTTCCTTCTAGATATTCTTACTTGAATTTAAAGCATTACAAATTAATGTCAGATTCCTACCATTGAAGAAAACCACTAACATGATAAATTTTCTTAATGTACTTTCAATTGTGCGAATTCTATATTCATCCGATCATAAAATCTATAAGCTTGTTTTTTTATACGTCGACTAAAATGCCAAATAATATGCTCCATATGCTAGCAATGGAATATATGTATTGCAATAGTAGAAAACATTTCACCTAAATTGGAATAAATGTACTCACAATGAATTTCATTTTGATGGATGGATTGGATGTCTTTCAGTTGTGAAGACTGTGCCGATAAAACGACTTGATCAACTTATATACTCCTTATTGAACCTTGTAGTGTTGTTTTGGAGAGGTTGGAATCTTTCTTTCACTTCAGGTTAATTATCTAAGAAAGTGTTTTTTATTGCTTCCTCAGTTTTTTCTGTTTCCTTTGCGAGGTATCTTAATTGAAATAATTTGTAAATTTGATATTATTTTATTGAGCATCGACTCCTGTTAAGATTGAATGCACAGCATTAGAAAGAACTTTTGCAAAGAGACTTCTGAAGAAGGTTTACATTTATAGTAGCTTTCCTATTGAAATGTTTGTTTTAACGTCTTCAATAATTTCAAAATACGGGGGAATAAATATAATGAATTTTGTTTTCTTAATGTAGGCAATATTTTGCAAAATTCGTATGTGGTGATTAAATACACCAATTAATTCCTAGTTTATTTATAAAATAATATTATTTTTCATCCTTGTTGGCGTATTAGCTGCTCATATTTTGAGGTCATGTTAGCAAGTCTTTTATAGTTATACGTACTAACATGTGGGAATAGGTTGCTGAAATACTTGTATACTTCATCTGGAAGTAATCACTAAGGCTATTTGTGTGAGCTGGTCCCTTAGCTTAGATAATTTCCTACCCATGATCACCCAAAGACAACATTTTTGCGAATTTGTTTGAGTGAACGAAATTTTAAAAGCACAGCTCATAAAAGCGATCAATTTCAATAAGCATACTTCTTATAACATATATCCATGTGAGTAAGCTCATCTCGAAAATTAGAACAATTAATTAAATCTTGTAGTAGTGCCACTTTTCGCATGTCATTACGATGTTATATTTCATTATTTGAATTTAACATATTCTTTATAACACTTATACGTAAAATATAGATATACTAATATAAATGAGCGAGTTATGTACGCTGAGATGAATGTAATTTTCCAAATATCCCAAGTGGTTGAAAGGAAGTCTGATTTATATGAATTTATTTCGAACCAATTGTTGGTAATGCTTGGTTATTAACGTCTTCGATAGGTATTTGACTATATTCTTCATGAATACACCACACGGTATCCGAGGAACACTGATATTGAAAGCGTGAATGCATTGCCTCAGTTAAAAAAGAAAATAATAATATGTCTTCGAAATTAAATTATTTTCCTGAGTCAAGATCACTTCTGGAGGCTGCTTCCCGATATCCCACTTAAAGTATTCATCTCTGCCTGCCTGATATAGCAATATCAGGGTGAGTTGATCAGCGTGGATGGAATTGGAAGTCAGTATATTAAAACTCATCAGAATCAAAGTTTTGAGGTGATTGCACATTCTCGCCAGTGGTTTTATTTACTAGATGATAATTTGTAAGAATGAAAGGAATGATTGATTATCTCAATTTTAGGCGTTTGTTTATCCTGATTCCAAACTCGCTTACTTGCCCTGCATATTAATGTATATTTCATTATCATTACGTTTTGATTTGCTACCAAAAACATTGAAGATCGTTTTAATTTAGGTACGTATTGGTTAATTACAGGGAAGGCTTGTGACTTCACCATGCAAAACTGATAGAAACTGTGAGGTATCATGTATTCACAGGGATTCTCCGAAACTGTTATGTTTCGCAACGTATATATCTGCGAGATACAGAGATTGAAAAAATGATACATATCCCCCTGAAGATAGAAATTTTCTCCCGATAAATGATGTGGATAAAATTAAAGATATGAACTTTTAAGATACATTTTGGCGCGGCCTGTATGACAAGAAGAATGGGAAGAGGTGGTAATCACAGCCGAATTAGTTGATTTCCAAACGTTATGATCACAATCTAAAGTGTGTGTTTCTCTTAAAAATTTAATGGATGGTGTGTAGTGAGTAGTGTGTATATCTAATTAATCATTGTTCAGTCCATGGACACATGATGTGTCGGGGGAACGGCATTTAATAGGGGTTATAATATCTGCTGCTTTGGATATTCATTAGATATACACACTACCATGAGGACGGAGGCAGAAATCTGTCTCCGAGACGTAAGTACTTAAATATTTAATACAATGGTAAAAGGTCCGAGAACTCAAGATATAATTAAGGAAAATGTCTTACTTGGGATAAGAATGTATTTATTGCAACATTCAATATCATAAACCTTTCATTTCATATACAAATGTATACAACACGAATTTTATAACGTTTGGGTTTTTCCTTTAACCGTAGTAACCATATCCGTATCCAAGACCATATCCGCTGCCATAGCCAGGACCATATCCACTCCCGTAACCATATCCACCATAGCCGTAGCCTAGACCACCATAACCGTAGCCAAGACCGCCGTAGCCAAGACCACCGTAGCCATTGCCAAGACCACCATAACCCAATCCATGGGTAAGTTCTCTCTTATCTCTGGTAGACTCCTCGGCGAAGGCCACAGCCACGACGACAAATAGGATTACAGCCTGGAAGATCAAATATATATATTTTACTAATTTGATGTGTAATTAAAAACAAAACGCATACAACTTCAAGCAGCACTATATTAGTTATTCTTATATGACGAATGAGTATTTAGCCTTTGGAGAAAGAACATAATTCATGGATTGGATCGAAATTAGATATCGTGTAGTATCTCACAAGTCAACTATTCAACTTCATTTATAAAACCTTATTGATAACGTGACGATTTTTAGCTACATGGGTGGGTTATTTACAACAGTTTCCCTTCTAGATATTCTTACTTGAATTTAAAGCATTACAAATTAATGTCAGATTCCTACCATTGAAGAAAACCACTAACATGATAAATTTTCTTAATGTTCTTTCAATTGTGCGAATTCTATATTCATCTGATAATAAAATCTATAAGCTTGTTTTCTTATACGTCGACTAAAATGCCAAATAATATGCTCCGTGTGCTAACAATAGAATATATGTATTGCAATAGTAGAAAACATTTCACCTAAATTGGAATAAATGTACTCACAATAAATTTCATTTTGATGGATGGATTGGATGTGTTTCAGTTGTGAAGACTGTGCCGATAGAACGACTTGATCAACTTATATTTCCTTATTGAACCTTGTAGTGTTGTTTTGGAGAGGTTGGAATCTTTCTTTCACTTCAGGTTAAATATCTAAGAAAGTGTTTTTTTTTGCTTCCTCAGTTTTTTTCTGTTTCCTTTGTGAGGTATCTTAATTGAAATAATTTGTAAATTTGATATTATTTTATTCAGCATCGACTCATGTTAAGCTTCAAAGCACAGTATTAGAAAGTACTTTTGCAAAGAGGCTTCTCAGGTATCACCAGAATGTTTAAATTAAAAAAAGCCTTCCTATTGAAATGTTTGTTTTAACGTCTTCAATAATTTCAAAATACAAGAGAATAAATATATATATTTTTTAATATAGGTATTTTTGCAAAAATCATACATGTAGTGATTAAATACACATTAATTCCAATTTTATATTTAAAGCAGCGTTATTGTTAAACCTTGTCCTCATATCAGTTTCTGATGTTTTTTTGTCATGTCAACAAGTATTTTGTTATATTAACATGCAGGACTAGAATGCTAAAATACTTGTTTACTTCATCTAGAAGTAATCACTTAGGCTATTTGTGTCAGGTGGTCCCTTAGCTTATACAGTTCCTACCTATATTCGACCAAAGACAAACCTTTGTGCGAACTTGTTGGAATAAACGAAATTTTTAAAGCACAGCTCATAAAAGTGATAAATTTGATTATGCCTACTTCTCATAACTTGTGTGTGGCGTTACCCCCACACCCCCTATACGCCTTCATGGCGTGGTGTTATGCACAGGGGAACACTTTACCTTTACCTTTTTTACCTACTTCTCATAACTTGTATCCATGTGAGTAAGTTCATCTTGAAAATTAGATCAATAAAAATAAATTGTTAAGTTGTTCCACTTTTCGCATGTCATTAAGAAGTTATATTTCTATATTTGAATTTTAAATTATTCTTCATAACACACTAATACGGGAAAAATATAAATGCTAATATAAATTAGCGAGTTATGTACTCTGAGATGAATGTAATTTTCCAAATATCCCAAGTGGTTGAAGTGAATATTGGCGCATTATATGAATTTATTACAAACTAATTAGTGGGTTAAGCTTGGTTATTAACTTTTTCGATAAGCATGGGTTCATATTCTTGTAACGTGCCCACCGTTACATGGTGGTTTGGTATGGTATGGCATGGTATGGTATAATTTTGTATATATTTTTGAAAACATTCTGCTCGCACGCAGTCGATGGCTCAAATGTTGGTAACATTTCCAGTTCTGTAAGAAAGACGCTATTGTTGTTATGTTATCTTTTTCTGTGTCAAGCTATTGGTTAAGATCTGTCAAAGAATGCATTCTTCCCATTGTTGTTAGATTTGAACTGATAAAGATTTGTATATTTCTTTTGTATAGAATCAGTTTTTAGTCAGTTTTAGTGATTTTTATGTTTGAGGATTTTTACCGGTTAGGAATGAGAGAATTTCGTACATACAGTTTGTATCTGTGCATAAAAGAGTTTGCTACTATGACATGTATGACGACACAATATTTTGTTTCTCTTTCCTGCCACGATCAGCGCCAGTCTCAAATGGTATAAGAGAAGCGCAGAATAGCCAAGAGCGCAGTTGAGTGAAGGTTATTGGAAGTATAAGGTTGGGTCAATCCGTTGTTTACTCGTGATGACGAAACGACGGTAAGAAGTGAATTTATCCATGAGACGAATTCCAAATCTATGCACTATGCAGATAGGAAACTATGCCAGAAACTGAATACACGAAATGGAGTACACAATGAGCATTTCCTGATGTAAGATGCTCTCTTCTTTATAAGTAATAAACGGGCCTTCGATGCTAAAAAGGCTGGTGAGGTCAATTGTTTTAGGGAAATACATAGATGAATGAGCAAGTAATTCGAAAAACAGGTCGTGTAAATTATTTCGTAGTAAGATTAACAATTAAATTATTTAAAATGAATTCCAATCTTTCTCTTTCCCAATCCACCTGTACGTAAAATTTTCAAAAATTATCTTAAATTAGGAACTCGAACACGTACGTTTTAGCCCGACCCTGTGGCCGAGTGGTTAGCACATCGCGCTGCGACGCCAAGGGTCCCGGGTTCGAATCCCGGTCGGGCTTGGTTGTTTGTGAATGTCCATTCGTCAATTTCATCATTTCATCACTCATCCCCATCTTCGCAAATTAGCCAAGAGGCACAAAACGCGAAGTAAAATAAACTAAATCACAAATCACGTAAGTTTTATTACATAGCAATTAACGATATATGAACACTCAGAATTTTTTAAGGATTTAGAGAAAGATTCAAATGTTTGATACAATTTTAACTAATTTGAAAATAAAGGTAGATTTTGCAGAACTGTAAAGTTTGGACTTAACGTTTATCAATGGTATTTACGTATTTTCCAATGTTCTTGGAGGTGAAGATAAAGTCAACATTCTGAATTAATAAGAAAAAAGACGATTAGGTCAGATTACGCTTTTACAATGTTAAAAACGAGTAATAAGTTTTTTGTTTCAATATTTTATAATATAAACACAAAATGTAATACTCTACATTTAATTTTGTGAAGTTTAGTAAATCATTTTATAAGTTTCATGTTTGTCGCGGACTAATCGCCCGTTACTTATCCATAGTCTTGTAACTTACAGTTTCAGTCGAACTGTTTGATGACTCTAGTGACTTACACATTAGCTTTTCCACAGCCTACAGTACGCATCCTAATATAGACATTGTTCTTGTTCTGTTTTTTAATATCTGCTTTGTGCAACACTGTCGTTCTGTCACTTCATGTGACTTCACATTGAAGTGATACATTTATTTGGCCCATTCACGTCATCACACTCAAAAACCTCACCGTTACCATGGATATGGACTCGGGCTGAGTTGACTGCTAGATGCCAACTGCGGAAGGATCGGAAGATCTGGTCCCCAAGACCACGGTCTAGGGATAAGTCCCCAGCCAGATTTTCTCCAAGTGATGGACTTCTTATATCCTGTCCCAGCTAACTGTAAAGCAGGGCCGCGCATATCGGCAGACGAGGAAGAGGAAAATCGAGTGGTGAAAGCGCAGCGTTGTCAACCGTAGGGTCTAGACCTTAGTTCGTACGCTAAATGCACGACTTGTCAAAATTTGCTCTTGCAGTTTTATCCCTAATATTTCCATAAGAAATTCTTACCAATCGTACGGACCTGGAGACAAAAATACGGTCCGTTTGCCATGTGCGTTAGGTATTATCCTTCTCAAAAGTTTGCAACGCTGGAGGAAATGGGGAGGATTTCGGGAAAACTCCCGTCGCCCATTACACAATCCTGTTTCTCTCACTGTTCATTGGTAGAGCTGTCTCTCGTCACTACTTGCGTAGAGACTTGTTCTCGTTCGTCTGGTCTACAGTTAGCTGGTATGGATAATAGCTGGCCCGGTTCCAGGTTCAAACCTTGGAATAACCCCTGACCGGGTCCCTTCATCAAGAGAACCTTGGTTCCCAAGTTCAAGCCACGGGAAAGTCCCCGACCAAGGTACTGAAATGAATGAGTCCCGTACGAACTGGTTCCTAGGTGCAAACCTCGGACAACTCCCCGACCAGTTTCCGGCTCACGCCAAAAAGGGTACCCGCGGACTCTGTGCACCCTGTTTTCCTCATCTTCCATTTCGCCCCCGTTTTGTAGTTCTGATAAAGGCCCCGTTTAATCGGTCACATGTGTTTTGTTTATTTAGTCACGTGGGTTTCTATTATTTAATCACGTGGGACCATTTTTAACTGTTAATTGGGTTTTGTTAATAGTCACGTGACCAGGGTAATTACTAGTATATTATTGAACACGTGTAGTTGAATCAAGTGGGAAGCCGTAAGTGAGATAAAGTTGTGTAGTGCGCTGTTCCCATCTGAGATAAGGTTAGTATTATTGGTATTGGTTTCTAAGTTGTAGTCACGTGGGCACGAGAGCAAAATGTCCCCATCTGAGATATAACTTTGGCTATTTAGATCAAACTGGTATGGTAAATAACTGAAATAAAGATATACTTTTAGGCAGGTCTAACCGGGATAAAATTGTATGGAACCACCAGGGTAAATGTAATGCAGATCAATTTGTCATGTAATAAGTTTGTTATCGGGCCAATGCTTTTCCCCGGCTGTCGAACTGTTTAGCATTTTGCACTATATTTCTATAGAGACCTTGTATTCACTGTTTGGGTAATAAATATATAAATCATTTTAGTTCTCACTTTAAAGAGGATGTTCTTGCTTTTCATTTCGAGCATCACTGTTGTTCACGTTACACCCAGTAAGCCCTGAGATATCTAGAGTCTGTGCTCTCCAATTGATTTAATGAAGCTAGCACTTATGGGTAAGACTTTTGCCTCACCCCCCCTGCTTGTAGAGCTTTGTAGGGCTCTGTGTAGCCCCTGTGACTTGTGTAGTTTTTTGAGGGGGGAGGTTGCATTCTTCATGATTACACGACATAGAATCCGAGGAACACGGATATTAGAAACGTGAATACAATGCCTTAGTTAAAAAAATATGTTTCTTCGAAATTAAATGCATTTCTTGGGTCAAGATCAGTTCGGGAGGCTGCTTCTCGATAGTCCCCTTAGAATATTCAACAATATTCAGCAATATCAGGATGAGTTGATCAGCATGGATGAAATTGGAAGTCAGTATATTAAATTCATCAGAATCAAAGTTTTGAGGTGATTGCACATTCTCGCCAGTGGTTTTATTTACTGAATGATGTCAGAATAAAAGGCATGATTGATTATCTTAATTTTAGGCGTTCGTTTATCCTGATTACAAAGTCGCTTACCTGCCCTGCCTATTAATGTATATTTGATTATCATTACGTTTTGGCTATCAAAAACATTGAAGATCGTTTTAGTTTAGGTACGTATCGGTTAATTACAGGGAAGGCTTGTGACTTGAGCATGCAAAACTGAGAGAAACTGTGACGTACCATGTACACACAAGGATTCTCCGAAACTGTTATGTTTCTCAACGTTATATTTACGAGATACAGATTACAAAATGGTTAATACCCCTTGAATATATGCATTTTCTCCCGACAACTGATCCGGCAAAGAAGGAAGAGATGAACTCTAAAGGCACATATGGGTGCGGCCTGTAAGACAATAAGAATGGGAAGAGGTGGTAATCACAGCTGAATTGATTGTTTTTTCTAACTCTAGTGCATGTCAAACTCTTGTTATTGGGCTGTTTTTCATGTGCGACCACCCACCAGACTCCAGAAGGTTAGGGAATCGGGACTCTGCTATATGCAGTCATGTTCATACGTCGGAAAAGTTTATCTGAATATGATGATAATGTAATCGCTGAACACAATAATTGCTGTCACACCAAGCACATGTGTTAAATGCATTGCCGTCATATCCAGTTTCATCGCAACATGCACATGTTGCAAAATTAACATTTAATTAACACAGTGTAAAATGGACTACGAGTATTGTTGGTATCACAGTCATTTCCCGTGCATCATTTGTTAGTATCTTGGATAAGGTAACTGGTTATGTATCATCTGCGTAATGAGAATCCTGTCATAAAGTTTCTGCCTGACTTCTGATGCAGACACTGAGAATAATTTATATTGGGTTCCAATACGTTTGTTACAGTTTTCCCGCCATTGGTGCGATTTGTGTCATTTCGAACTTTCTGCATCGTCACAGTACTTCGTTTGCAAGATTTTCACAACTTTTCATACATTTATGAGTAGATGAACTTACACACCTTTCTTGTTAGATGATATTGCACCGATATGCATAACGAAGAAGTGAATTACACTACAAACGTGCTATTCGAACGTTGGACTGAGGTTTCAAGACTTTGGTTCAAGAACCATTGTAATTGATAGCTACGTTTAAACACAGTAAAAATTTTCATCTGTCTTTCCTCAAATCATGAACAAAAGAAATTACAAATTATGAATTTAATACAGCATTTTAAAATATAGCTATATATATTTGCATTAGGATTTGTGTAATATAAAAAACAATTTCCATCTGATAGTTTACCGATTTCTACTTCCTGATTTATTTGGTGTTAATTCTGAATAGAATGCTACTTCGAAATAGACCGCGAGAGAAATTTGCTGAGGACCATTCAGGCCCTATATTTATTGGAAGAACATTATATTGACCACTGCATCAAATTTTCATGTCCTTGTATACTCTCTTAGTGATATTAAAACAGAAGGATTAGTAAACCACATATTTCCTGAAGTAATTTTAGTAATACCTACATTTGTATCCCAGAAAGGGACCAAATTTGTGGTGTTTTGAATCGTGGACAGTGCAAATCCCTCTGGCACTCCCGAACTAATATTGTAATTCTAGCTCCGCTGCACCTCTGTGGAATAATTACTGTGCCCTGAGTGTTTAGAGTGGGCGTACCCGTAAATTTGTAATTTGTTCCTTCATCTACATTTTTATTTTGTCTGAATATCAAAGAAAGATGTTAGCATTTAGTTCTACTGTACTATGCTGCGGGATGACGTGTCAGCTTTCGCTCGCGAGTGGTTGTGTCGTTCCGGTATTCCGCGACGCGACCCTCGGGAAGGGTGGAAAACAGTTGTGTGTCGTCCGCCACTGAACATCATTGGGAGCGGGAATGTGTTTATTGATTACTGCCCAAATTTCATGAAAATTGGTCCACGGGGGCCTGAGATACGAGGAAAAGTTCGTCTATGAATCTAGAGAAAGTGCCATTATGCTTGGAAAGTGAAAAAGAAAGTGCACCTTGGTGTGAACAAATCCTCCCTGTGAACCCCCCAAGTGCGTTATATAGTGGTGACCCCCCCCAATTGTCAAGAGGAAACCCCAGAGGACTTTCTGACATCCCAACCGGCAGAAGGAGGGTAAGTACTGGCCTTCTATCAGGGGAAAACCACCCCTATGTTATCCTTATGGGGATATTGAACAATCGCGCCGGGAACCGAAAGTAAGCCCCTAAGGATACCAGAATACGAATCCTTATCCTTTGAAAGACCTTTAACCCACGTAGGAAGGATCAAGGATCATATCCAAAAAAACCGCATTGCGATACTACCCTTAATAAAGAACTTGTTGTGAAAAAACCTCCCCCATAGTAATCTTATGGACAAATTAGGCTTAACTTGATCGGAAGCGAATTTTGTGTTTCCAACTCAAATACTCCAAAACTAGACTTTGCTAAGGGGTGGGACTTATACCCCTGAAAGCCTCATCCCTCCCCTGTGTATTGGGACCATCACAACCCCCATACGTGCAAGGGTGTTTTTTCCAACCCCAGTAAAGTGACTGCATGTGTCGGTGCTGGCCGGCCATAGCGATCGAGCGTTGACACGGACGGCGACCCTGGTTCGACGTGTTTCTGTCATCCGGGGCGGTGACGTAGTGCCACGCGAGAAATGCAGGACGTTGTCTGACAGCTGCGGCACATGCAATAATAAAACAAACTCCACATGCGTTTTTGGTGGGAGCGCTGTATCTGTGTCTTCTGCGCGGGTGCTGAGCCGCTCTTGAGTGATTACGGTGTAGTGTGAAGGATGGCTCCTACGGGGGTCACCCCAAAGACAAACAACAATCGTTCCAACATGGAGCAGCCCCCCGAGCAAACCCCCGACCCCTTTAAAAGGGGTGGTTTAACACGTTCTCCCCTGCCCAAGAGGAAACACGTCCAGGATAGCCCAGAACAAACCTTCAGTGCGTTTGAAAATAGAGCAGCGACCAGCAACCCCTCTTCAACCCCCACCCCTTCTTTCACCTCCAACCCCTCTGGAAGTCAAATTTAAAAAATCCTGCCGGATTCAACGGAAGTACAATTAGGTGCCTTCCAGAAGGTGCAACTTGATCTTACTACCCTTGTATCAAAAGAAAAAAACTCTAAGTTCAGATAAAAAAGCTCAATTCCTGGAGTTAATTGCAAAAATGAGCCATTTGTACACTGAAAAAACTGCAGAAACTAAATCCCTAAGAACGGCGTGTCTCATCCTTGAATCAACCCCTACCTCAACGGAAACCAAGCCAACTTATGCCCAGACTCTCTCTGCACCAGCGATGCAAAGCACAAAAGTACAACAAATCCAAAAAGCAACCCAGAATGCAAAACACACAGTATTTATTACGGCGCAAGACAACCAATCGGGGAGAGAAATATGGGATAAATTCACCATGTCGGTAAATCCAGTCCGAGAAGGAATAAGAATACAGGGAATGCGGTCAACACCAAAAACACTAATCGTGGAAACAGCCACAAAAGAAGATGCAGAAAAGATTATAAACAATCCTAAGCTCAAAGATAAGAAATTGAATGCGGAGCTACCGAAAAAGAGGAATCCACTCATGATTATTTACGATGTACCAACAAGAAAGCCTGAAGAAGAAATAACTGAAGAATTTTACGTGCTAAATGAAATCGAGGGAATTATGTCTCCAGAGGAATTTTCAAGCAAATTCAAGTTTAAATTTAAAACTGGTCCAAGAAACAAAACGACATGCCACAGAGTCTATGAGGTGGACCCTGCTCTAAGAAGAACCATATTGAAGATGGAAAAGATCCATTTGGCCTACCTCTCATTGTCAATGAGGGACTTTCTGGTAGTCCCTTTCTGCTTGCTGTGTAGAGACTATGGACACGTCGCGAAACACTGCAAGGGTAACAAATGCTGTATCAGATGTGGATTGGAGGATCACGTAAGGGAGGAATGCAGAATAGACAAGTCAGTTGAAATTTGCATACCTTGCAAGAGAAGGAAGAGAAATTGCCACGAAAATCCGAAAGAGTGCCCTACATTAAAGTTTTTCCAACAGAGATTGATTGAAAAGACCAACTATGAATAGTGAAGTTAAAAGAAAAAGAAAAAATAGAAATACTCCTAGCCGTCGACGACGAAATTCGGGACGAGCGGCGGCCTACGCACTGAGAAAACAACAAGAATTAAAATACACTCTTGAAACTACTTTTACCATAGACTTAGCCCAACATTTAAATGACTTAAACCACAACAAACTGCATCAACTCTCCTCCACACCACCCCTAAATAACTACTCCTTCAACACTGTATCCCAACCTAACCAGGTTTATATACATTATCAACCCCTTCTTAGTAATTATATTCCAGGCCTAAACCCCTGCTCGATATTCTACCCCCAATACTTTCTACCTTCTCCTCCCTATTTGAGTCTTTCAACCCCAGAGCCCAGCCAATATGTATACAACTCACCCCCTCAATCTCCCATTTTAACTCAATCATTTCACACATCACCCTCTGAGTCTGTTCAATCCTTATTCATCTCACAATCTGATTTGTCGCCAGTACCCACTCTCTTGGAGACTTCCTCATTTTCAGAAACAGAATCATTAAACCCATCACCAATTGCTACTCCTATGTCCTTCCTTACGGACATATCTCCGACTGTAGCCACACACCCACCCCTTATTACAATTCCCACACCCCCGGACAGCCCTGCATACCAAACGGAGGACTCCTGCACCTCAAACAACCAACCCCAAAGAATTGCTCCTTCAACTGCTGGGCTCAACCTACCACGTCCAGCAACCTCAATCCGGAAGCACCACCGTACCATTACCAAAATAAGTACCCAAACTTCACGGCACCTACACTAATGACATCCCCCAAACCTGACACTCCAGATCTACATAACACTGATATAAACCATGAAGCCATTTACCAAAACTTTGAATTGAACCTAAGGTTAAGCCGACTAGAAGAAAGGGACAACCTCGTTGCGGCGCTGCGCCTACTGGTCAGAATGAAACATGAAAACGGAAACTTCATCACCTTTCCTTTCCCGGCGATAGTGGATAAAATGCTCCTGAGATGCAGCAATATCCCCGTGGATCCAGATGAACTGCAGGATTTACTAGAACAGGCACTACAGCGTAGAGATCTAAAATTGGACCTTGATGAGGTATACAAGGACTTTGCCAGGGGATATGGAAGAGTTGTTCAGGACACCAGTAAACCATGGCCATCGTGGACTTCGATATTAAGGCATTGAAGGAAAATAAAATAGGCTGCCTACAGGTGAACTTAAATGGGGCTGAGCTGGCCACAGAGGAAATTTTCATCTATGCCAGAAGAAACAATGTGGATTTACTAATGTTGCAAGAACCCTACACTCGAAATGGTAAAATAATTCATGCACCACTTAGTGCCACAGCAATATACAACCCATCTTTAAACGCAAAAGCAGCAATAATCTCACTGGACAAGAAAATTAAAATCTTAAAAATTGCTCAATTATCAGACTCCCATGTCAATTGTGTGGAAATTTGCTATGAAACAATAAACTTTATAATAATTAACTGTTACTGTCAATACAGTCACAATATTGACAAGTACATCGCCTGTATAAAAAGAGCCTATGAAGCCTACCCTAACAGGAAAATTTTGATCACACTAGATAGCAACTCTTCCTCCCCCCTATGGTTTGGTAGGGTAATCGATGCCAATGGAGAGAAGATGATGGATCTCATTGCTGAAACTAACCTAAATATAGAAAATCAACCAGACAATCCGCCAACTTTTAGAGGTAGAGCTGGAGCATCCAGCAACATCGACCTAACACTATCAAATAGAAGTATGTGTCCATTAATAGAAGGATGGCAGGTACTGGACATGATCACTACCAGTGATCATAATGCCATACATTTTAATATAAGACTGGATGCTATTCCAAACATCCCAAATGCTCCAACAGGGCAAAATCTTTCGTACAACTGGAAGAAAACAAACATGGAAACCCTCCTCGATAGTATTGTGTTGCCGGATTATCCTGGACCTGAGCATAGTCTGGATGAATGGGCAGAGATACTTACTAAAGAACTCCAAACTGCAATACAAACATCCACCCCAATGAGAGGTATGGCAATACAAAAGAGACCATGGAGAGAAAAACTCACAAAATTAAGAGCAAACATGCGAAGATGTAGGAAGGCATATCAAAAATCAAATATTCCAAACACTAGAGCGATCCTACTCGATGACTACCGCAGGGCCAAGGCTAGGTACGCAGAGGAGCTCAAGGATTTTAGGAAGAAAAATTGGCAAAAATTTGTAAATAAAAATCTCAATAAGGACAAATGGGGAATACCGTACAGGATTGCAACAAATAAAATTAAACAGGATTCAGGAATTACTACTCTCAGGAAACCTGATGGGTCCATAACCATGGACTTAAAGGAAACTGCCATAGCATTGCTGTATGGACTATTGCCAGATGATGATGAAGACACGGACAACGAGGTTAATGCCATAATTAGAAGCGAGATGGGAAGATACCCAAATAATAACCCAATTCTTCCTTTTACACCTGAAGAAGTGTTGAGCGAACTGGCTACAGTAAGAAATGGCAAAGCTCCAGGCCCTGATGGCATTCCGGCTGAGATATTAAAAATGTCTCTCCCTAAGACGCTTCAATTCATTACGTCACTCTTCAACTTGTGCCTAATTGAGAAACAATTCCCTACCCCATGGAAGGAAGGGAGATTGATAGTAATTAAAAAGGAGGGAAAACAAGATGAGCTGGCATTAAAAACCTATAGACCTATCTGTCTGTTAAATAGTATTGGTAAACTACTGGAAAAGCTTATAAATAGAAGACTTCAGGACTTCCTCAAAATGATTGGTAACACTGGAAATCAGTACGGCTTCACGAAGGGTCGCTCCACCGAGGATGCCGTAAATGCACTAACAAAAGCAACAAGGGAAATAGATGGAAAATATATCATAATTATTTTTGCCGACATCAGTGGAGCGTTCGACAACTTATGGTGGCCGCACCTTTTCTCCACACTATACAAAATGAATTGTCCCGTGACCATAATCCAAATCCTGGAGAGCTATTTCAAAGACAGGAAAGTTAAATTAAATTTAAATGGCGAAACTGTGTCCAAAATGTCAACAAAAGGATGCCCACAAGGATCAGTGTTGGGACCACATTTGTGGAATATAAACCTCGAGCCCTGTTTGAGACTATTAGGAAGGAACAATAATGTCGATAGAGTCATAGCCTATGCAGACGATGTTGCCTTCATTTGTTCGGGAAACACGAGAGCTCAGTTGGAGAGAAAAGCAAATAACGCTCTAAGTGAACTAAACGGGTGGTGCCGTAATGCTAAACTTGAGATATCGGCTGCTAAAACAAAGTATCTGATCGTCAAAGGTCGCCTCAGCAGAAGTAGAAATCCAACAATCAGAATATCAGGAAAATCTATACAGCGAGCAAATGCAGTAGAATATCTGGGAGTAACATTGGAAGAGGGGCTAAAATATGGAGCTCATATACAATCTATTACAAGTAAAGGGGAGCTAGCCATGAAAAAACTGACAAGGTTCGCCTCCCAGAATTTTAATCTACATCCTAGCATTATACAATCTTACATTAAATCCATATATGCACAAATAGTAACATATGCGGCTTCAACGTGGGTAGATGGCCTAAACAACCAAAAAAATTTAAGGACACTAAGAGGCTCACAACGAAGGATACTTTTAAGAACGACAGGTGCCTTTGGTACAACATCGACTGAGGCGCTTCTGGCTGTCACAGGACACCTGCCAATGGATCTGGAAGCGAGATGGAGAGCCACTAAATACCATTTCAAGAAGGGCAATGAAAGAGACATAATAAGAACTATAGGGACCTTCCACCCGACACTCCAAGAAATTCACGACAAAATAACCACGGACTGGCAACGAGAATGGGAAAGAGCGAAAAACGGGAGAAGAACATATGAATTCATCCCGAACATAAGAGCCAAAATTCCTACTGGTGATCTCCCCATAAGAGGACTTATTCACCTGCTGACAGGCCATGGTCCTTATGGAGTTCACTTGCACCGAATTGGCAGCAGGCAAACAACAGTATGCGCCACATGCGGAGAGACAGAGGATACTCCAGAACATAAGGTCTTCTTCTGCCCGGCAGCTGGAGACTACATCAAGAATCTGAGGAAGGAACTACCAACGACGAATATCAAAATCCTTCTCTGTCAGCAACAAATAGACAAATTGAAATGCTTGACAAACGCAGTTTCCTTGGAGGAAATGAAACGGTTCAACTCACAGCTGCAGACTCGACCTACTACACCTCTCATTACTCCCAGCCAGCCTCAAGATAGAAGGGTGACGAGGTCCCAAAATGCTCTCTCGACGCGTAGAGATCACCCACAGTAGTTCCCGGGGAGAAGAGCGATAAGGAGGACGCACCCGTAAATGCCCCCAGAAGGAAATTCTTCGTGACATCTACAGGCAGAAGTGAAGCAGCCGAAAGAAGAAGATTTCGTCTCATGTGAATGCAAGGAGAAATACACAAGGACTACCTTCTGAGGGAGACAGCCTCAAAACAACACAACCCAAATTCATAAAATTATCAAATAAAACCCCTCTGTAGATACACGTACTGGTACGCCAGTAAGAACATAGCACCGGAAATCCGGAGCTTCATAAACCATTGTATTCATTATTAATACTCATAATAATATAGTATCTTATTTTTGTATTATCATTGTTATTTTCATTAATATTTTATTAAAAGTTATTTTACTTTACATTTACTAGTTATCTGATTGTAATCATACACGTCGCCATGAATTAGCTGAAGTGCACACATTTCGGCCTACACATACACAACATGGCGACGATCTTTTCTTTTATTTTATCTACAACTTCTGTTTTTTTTTTGTTGTTTTTTTTTCTTTCTCACTACAAATTGCAATACTCCACTATAGTGATGGAACTCGAGTGCTCTATACCTTGTCCACTTCCCCCTAAAGGAAACGGGACGGGACACCGAGGGCGGAACACCTAGCCTCTGGGGTGGAGCAAACGACGAAACAATACAAACTAAAATGGTCTTCAACCATCAACTCACCCTCTCTCGGTGGCTGGTCCAGGAGCCTAATCATACCTTTAAAAACCAATTATATTAAATAGAGCACTCGAGCCATACAAATCCTCAATTTCTTAGATTCTGGTACCACAGAATCCGGTACTTACAGCCATACCAAACTACAATAAACTGCAAACACTTTCATACAGAATCTCCATCTCACGAAGAAATAATTGTGTACTGTAATACTGTGTCCATACACTATTTTATGTAATAATTTCATGTATGTAGTAATGTTATTTTCTTGTATACTTTCAAATATTGTAATGGGAAATTTAATAAAGTGGTAGAGCAAAACAATAACGGGGGAACCGTAATTCGAGCAAAAGACGTCCCAGTTTATTCACAGAGGCACTGGGACAAAGCGTATGCCCTCGAATGCATACGGGTGGAGGTTTGGTAACATTCGGGGGTTCCCCCTTTATTGTACTATGCTGCGGATCTTATCGAAGTTTAGAGATAAAATACCTATTCTTGTTACTACAGAACCAAAATAAATTCAAATTCTCATAAAGGTATTTTCTTTATTGTGACATTCAATATTACAACCATTGCATTTCGTATACAAATGTACTTAAGAAGAATTTTACGAACTTATCCTTCTTACACCTAACCATAGTAGCCGTTTCCGTAGCCAAGACCGTAACCACTTCCAAGTCCATAGCCTCCGCCGTAGCCAAGTCCAGAACCATATCCACCATAGCCGTAGCCAAGACCACCATAACCGTTGCCAAGACCGCCATATCCGTAGCCAAGACCACCATAACCGCTGCCAAGACCGCCATATCCGTAGCCAAGACCACCATAACCGCTGCCAAGACCGCCATATCCGTAGCCAAGACCACCGTAACCCAAGCCGTGGGCAAGTCCTCTCTTATCTCTGGAAGTCTCCTCGGCGAAGGCCACAGCCACCAGGGCAAAGAGGATTACAGCCTGGAAGAAAAAAAAATACATTTTTTAAAACTAATTTTATGTGTAATTAAATACAGAACTTGGAGGTAATCAGTAAGGACACTTAGTAATATAATTTCTATTGATTTATTCGTATATGATGAATGACTCTGTAGTTGTACCAAATTGATTGAATCTTACAGAACGTAAATTGATCTGGAATTCTAGAATTCCAGTATTAGCATGAGTAGATATGGCGACAATATAATATAACTTTGCTTAGTTTGTCGCAATATATATAAAACTATTTTAATATTATTTTAATCACTATAAATTAACCATCCCTATTTGTACCATTAGAAAGGCCTCTTCGATGTGGGTGTTGTAACGTCGCCTTGTAATCAAGGGATCCAAGGTTCGCAACCCCTTGGTGGTACATTAGTGGTTCGGATCCCAGTTTAAACTGTAGGTCCTGTCCCGATTTGCCTATCTGTGCATAGAGTGGACTTGAAGCAAAAAATAAAATAAAATTTGTACCACTAAACTAACCGCTTACAATGAGAGGTCATTTAATGCAATTTCAATTATTGAAATTCAGAACATGTCTACGTAATCCCAATCTATATTTTTTGGAACATATTCCCAAATGCTTCATAAATTGATACACTCATTTGCAATGATACAATGTAAGGTAGTTACTGCAATACTATTAGCTGGTAATATCAACGCGAAATTCAAATTAGAAAGAAATATACTTACAATAAATTTCATTTTGATGGATAGAATTTGATATGTTTCAGTGGTGAAGACTATGCTCAGAGAACGCACTGACTAGCTTATATACTCCTTATTAATCCTTGTACTATTTCGTTAGAAAGGAATGATATCCCCTTTCACTTACCGCTGTGTCTGGAAAGGGATTTTTTGATTACTTCCTTGGTTTTTCCGTTTCCTTTGCTAGATATTTTAATTGAAATTGTTTAGACATTTCAGAAGTGCCAGGACATAATTATTTTAAATGTATATTTTAAGATAGCAACGTGGAGGAGCGCGTTAGGTGGTTGACTTTCGATCTCACTTCCAAAGTGTCCGGGTTCGAGTCCCGACATTGGTTTCTACTATCGTGTCTCTTCATTAATTTAATCTAATCACCACTAATCTAATCCTCATTCGCCAAGTATGGGAGAAAAGTGACGTAAAAATAACAAAAAATAAAATGTGTATCATAAAAGTGTTTAATAATGAACTTAATTAATTAATTCAAATAATGTAACAGCATTTCAAACCTGAATACTGATTTTTTGGAAACCATGTTCTGCCAGTATAACTTAATGATTGTCCTGTTGCCCGTTTATATTTTTTTTCAAAAAAAGTTTCGTTGTAACTCTGAACTATCCCTTTTTTTTAATTTTGAAGTTTTTCTGAACACAACTAAAATATCTTAATGTTTACATAAATACTTCGACAGTTCGGTATGCTTCATTGGGCTACACAGAAATTCAAGATATCTCTTTATAAATACGTGAAATTTGATTCGTTTAGCAACATCTAGGAATAGGGAAATTGGTAATTAAAACACAGTAAATCGCAAAAAGTAAATTTGAATTGGTCTTTGTGTAAAGGTTTACATCACACAAGGACATGTTTATATTGTTAATATGCAAAAAATGAAGTATTTTAATAGTATTTGTTACTGGAAGAACAAACCCATGCCTGCCTAAATGGAGTGATATGGTTACGAATTTATGTCGGGCCAGAAGGGTGCAAAGAATACCAAGGTAAATAAGTGATATTTCTGCTTATAATGGCTATTTTTTTTTTATATTCATGAATATACGTATTAATTGTGAACCTCCCTAGTGCCTCCCTGCTCATGTTTTGGGAATTTTTTTTATAAAAAGTAGTTTCCACTCTATCATTGCATAGCACTGTACCCTATGACTATCGACAATGAAACGGAAGGCTAAATGTATTTTTCAAGGAAGATATCGAATTTTACAAAATCAATTACAACGAACACACGATAAATGTAATTAGTGTCTTGGATAAAAAAAGTGGCGCATTTCAAAATTCCGTTCCCTTTTGGTCTAATTCAAAACTACTGGAACTAGATAACTATCCTTATGTGTGCTTTAAAATCAGACTTTACGGTATAACCTTGCAAAATTGCAAACATCTAACTATAACATTTTTTCTGGGTTCATCGGTGAACAAAAGCTGTTTTGGACACTGCCCTGAAACGATGCGTTTTACTGTCGAGGACAAACGTACCGTGATCATGATTTCATCTACAAGCTGTCGATATTAATCATTAGTTGAGCGATGTTTGTGGAGATAATTCCTTTTCTGATTGTACAGTTAGGAAGATTTGCCCATTTGTGCCACCATGGCAGAAAACCTCGCAGTGTTGAATCACCGGTCATGGGTGACGGATAGCAAACTGTTGAGGATCTCTTTAATCTTACAGGATTGTCTCATGGCACTGTCGAAAGAATTTTGACAGAACGTTTGAAGTTGTCCAAGACCAGCTCGCGTTGGATATCTTGGCAGCTGGATGAAGAGGTTTCCAGGAAAAAATTTAGTAGTCTTCTGACAAGGAACTAGGCCAATGGGAAATTGTTGGAGTCTGTGATCACAACGGACGAAATATTTTCCCCATGTTCGACCCAGAAAGAAAACACGACAGTTCAAACAGCAGAAACACTCCTCTTCCTCTCCACCCAAGAAATTTCATCTGGTTCCTTTGAAACGAAGATTTTTATACCATCTTCTGGGACAAGAGAGTATTAATTCTGACTGATCATGTACCAAAGGGATCATGTACCAAAGGGACAAACGATCAATCTTCTTCAACTTATGGATAAGCGATTGCTCCTGAAGTCAATGCATCAACTCACACATCCATAATTGATATGGACTTTTTACAGGATAAGAACATCGAAGTGCTGTTCTACCTAACCTACTAACTGTATCTTGCAAGTCAGAAGTCGCCGTATGCAAACGTGAATAATTCATTTCGGAGCAGATATTTTGCATCTAGGGATCCCTTGGAAAGTGTCATTTTCTAGTGTCTAATACACATCCTCAAAAAGGATTTCTCAGACAACTTTGATAACTGGGGAAGAATATGGCAACGGTGTGTAGACTCAGACAGGGATTATGTTGACAAGTGACAGAACGGTAAGTATCATTTAGAGCTAAACTACTTTGGGATATTTGGAAAAACAGTACGAACTTTTTTCGTAGACCTCGTAGAATAGACAGATTACTCGTAGATAGTAAATCGTTTCAATTTTTCACTTTCAAAATTGTTCTATCTGATTTTATGGCTTTGATTTTGCTCTGATTTTCAGTTCTTAGCCTTGGCATGAAAATTTATTGAAATTCATATCAGTGTGTGTGTGTCTGAGAGTGTTTACGTAATGGATAATGTATAATGGGCAATGTTGACTGAGAGTCAACAATACATTAGAAGTATGCAAAGTTTGCTACAGCGAACTTCCGACTGACTGACTGTAAAATTATAGATATATTCTTAGCCTAAAGTTATTATCATTAGATTTTCCATCTGTCTGATGCTGAATCATAAAGAAGTATTTGAAAATAATAATTTGTTATTTTTAGTTATATAGAATTAACTACAATATCTTTTAGAACATATTTTCTGTTCAGATTTCGTATCCATGCTCGGAGAAAGAACTAATATTTTTCATGAAACAATGTGATGTATTTTCATGAATTATTTTGAGTTTTATCCGTCTTAGAATGCTACATTCTTCAGATGACGAAATTTAATAGTGATGTAACCTAGTACAATGGAGAACAAACTAACTGTAGATGCGATAGAAGAAAAATGTGTTGATCACAACACCAACTAAGACGGTTATCGCATAATTTTTCAAATTATATATACCAGCAACGATCTGAACAGCTCGGCTAGCCATCTGCATCATGCTACTTTATGACAGCAGTACTGTTACAGAAAAGTCTTCCATATTAGGA
Source organism: Lepisma saccharinum (assembly GCF_977018435.1). Classification (NCBI taxonomy): domain Eukaryota; kingdom Metazoa; phylum Arthropoda; class Insecta; order Zygentoma; family Lepismatidae; genus Lepisma; species Lepisma saccharinum. The sequence goes on along the minus strand of NC_139256.1, from coordinate 21,538,073 downwards.
AATATGGCGAGTTTGACGCTCTGGATTAATTTACAAATTAGCACCCACAATGTTAGAAATAGACTTGAAAATAATTTTGTTTCTCAGAATGTTTCAAAGTGAGATGTTTGTTTCACTCGTGAGACCTGTTTTACATATAATGTTTGAATACTTTGGTTCCCTTCACCAATGATTAAAAATCCAAATGGTAGATTGGGCTTTATTCATTCTATAACAAAGGAAAAGTTCATATTTGAAGGTAAGAATTATATTTATTGTATCATTCAATGGTACTGTATCACAATCGTATCTCGTATACACATTTGTACACCTGGAATTTTAACAGAATATTGTTCGTTCCTTTAACCATAGTAACCGTATCCGTATCCAAGACCGTATCCGCTGCCGTATCCAAGACCGTATCCACGTCCATATCCGAGACCGTAACCATATCCACCGTAGCCGCTGCCTAGACCACCATAGCCCAGACCACCATAGCCATAGCCTAGGCCACCATAGCCGTATCCCAAACCGTGTGCAAGTCCTCTCTTATCCCTGGAAGATTCTTCGGCGAAGGCTACAGCCACGACAGCGAAGAGGATTACAGCCTGCAATAAAATATTTGTTATTAAACAATTTAAATAATTAATTTGTGGAGGTGGATGACTTTCTTTATTTATTTATTTATTTATTTATTTTCAATAATGAACTCAGCAGGCTGGCGCCCAGTTAGAGAGTTCAGAGATACAGGTTTTTATACATGCTTCAGTGACTGTTATTTGATATTGTTTTCATTACACAGTTTTTAAATTGTATATATGGTATAGATAACAAATCAATATTTTTGTTACGCTTTTCCAAGGCATTGTAGAGAATACTCATTCTCCAGATAGGGGATTTCTTGACAATGTTTGTTCGCGCTCTATTCACAAAAAAGGTTTGATGATTGGGTCGCGTCTTATTGTTAGGAACACGTAATTTAAATTGTGAGATACAAAGAGGAGAGCGAAGTTTTCCATTATATATTTTCCAGAGCAGCAGCAGGTCGCGCACTGTCCTTCGATCGTCAAGCCTGTGCATTCGGAGCTCCTCTATTCGATTACTGTACGAATCAAATTTGGGATAAATACCTTCAAGTTTATACTTCATATAACGTAACATCTTTGATTGTACTCGCTCTATTTTTGTAGTCTGTACTATACAGTCAGTGTTCCATACAACAGACCCGAATTCAAGTTTTGAACGCACTAATGAGTAATATAATACCTTAAGTGTTTGGGTGTCTCGAAAGTCTCTGCCCATTCTAATAATGAACCCGATAAGTTTGTAAGCGTTGCCTATTACTTTGTTAATATGGTGAGTGAAAGTTAGCTTAGAGTCAAAATATATTCCTAGGTCCTTTGCTGTTTCAGATTTTTTTAGATTGGTATTATTAAGTTTATATTGAAAATTTAAGATAGTTTTTTGTTTAGAGTAAGTAACAGAATAGCATTTTGCTGCATTAAGAGAAAGACCGTTGCACAAGCACCACGCACTCAACCTATTTATGTCTTGTTGTAGACAGACACAGTCTTCAATATTTTTTATTCTTTGAAAGAATTTCAGGTCGTCTGCAAATAACAGTTTTCTAGAATTAATCAAATGCTCTGGTAAATCATTGATTAATAGAAGAAAGAGAAGAGGTCCTATGTTCGACCCTTGAGGTACTCCGGAACGTACTAGAAATTCGCTGGATGTGTGGCCTTTATACGAAATATATTGTTTTCTATTCATTAAATATGACGCCACAAGTTTCCTGAGGGGAAGGGAAAAGTTGAAAGTGCCCAATTTACTTAGTAGTACATCATGATTTACAGTGTCAAAGGCTTTGGAAAAATCAGTGTATATTACATCCACCTGCCCCCCATCATCTAGCACCGTGCTTATATAATGCAGTTTCTCGCCAAGGTTTGTTTCTATTGAGCAGTTGGGCAGAAAGCCATGCTGGTATTCAGAAAAAGTTTCTCTGACATGGTTATATATGTGGCAATATAAGATTTGCTCAAATATTTTAGCAGGGGCAGATAAAAGAGCTATAGGACGATGGTTTTGTATGTTTCTGTTCTCCGAGGATTTCGGTACTGGACATACAGCAGTAACTTTCCACCGTTCGGGAAACTGCATAGAAGATAATATCGCATTGAAGATAATAAAGAGTGGAATTTTTAAAATGTCTACACATCCTTTGAAGATGTAGGGTGGGATTTTGTCTGGCCCCGCCGACTTCTTTGGCTTTAATTTTTTTACAGCTGCTTCAATTTCAGACATACTGATCATCTGAATGTTGAGTGAATCTAACGTTTTGCACTCTGTGTGCCCCGCCATGATCTCGAGGTTATACTTTGCCGTATTGTTTGCATACACAGATTGAAAGTATTTCGCAAATTCATCAACGACGGTATTCAGGTTTAATATGGGTTCACTGTTTGAAGAAACTGGAAACTGTTTGTTTTGCCTGTTGCGATTTATGTACGACCAGAAAAGTGACGGGTCACTTTGAATATTGCTTTCGATGTCGAACAAGTAATTATTATGGGCGGCTGATATTTCTTTTTTGATTGCTTTTCTGAGTTCTTTAAATTTGTTGGCATGGTGAACTGGGTTACCTACGTTTTGCTTCCATTTTTGGTGGTGGTGAGCCTTTGCTTTTATTTTTTTAATTATATTGGCGGTAAACCAGCATGGATATTTAGGAGGGGTTAGGCGTCTTAAGGGGATGCACGCGTCAAATGCTTCGTATATTATGTTATAAAACATATCTGTCATTTCGTTTACGTTATCACAGAGTTTTAGTGTATCCCAGTTAACGACCGATAGTTTGTTGTATAGTTTGTTAAAGTCAGCTTTTTTGAAATTGTACGAGAGGTTGTTTGGTGGATGGTTACTCTGTGTCCTTTTTCTGTGCTTTATTTCGATTACGAAACAAGGATGATGCTTATCCTCAGGCACGAGTGGCTGAGTTTCTCGTGTCAACTGCATGCCAAAAACGTTACTTAGCACAAGATCGAGAGTTTTGCCGTTACTATTTTGAATGTTATTTACGCTGCGTAATTGAAAAAAGCACATTTGATTGTATAATTCGCGACATACAGGAGTGGCGTTAACGAGGTTGTATTCGTTGCTTGTTATGCAAGGGATATTGAAATCCCCTATGAGGAGAATGTTATGTGCGGGTCTACAATGCCTTTCAAGAAAATTATAAAATAAGTTGTAAGACATGTCATTACAGCATGGAGTAAAGTAAACAATACAGATGTATAAGGTAGGTAGTCCATGAATTACAATTTTCACAAGCAATGAGTCGACGTTAGGGTCGTCGTTAAATTTGCCTACGAGCGTCGCTGCGTATTTGTTATGAATTGCCAGAAGAGCACCCCCGCCCAGATTTTTCCCAGAGTCAGTCGGGTTCCTGTCAGATCGGAACACGTTATAGCGATCATCAAAAAGTTCCGTGCTTAGATGGTTTTCATTAAGCCAAGTCTCTGTAATTGCTACGATGCTGTAATTGTTAGATAATATGTTCTGAGAGAACACTTGCATTTTGGTACGCATCCCGCGAACATTTTGGTACACTATGCTAAATATTTTAGTCTGAGAACTTACGTGTTTATGTTTGTGGGAGTTGCCCCCGGGCTGACATTCTTCCTCCGTTGCTGTCACTGCTACCACGTCACTTGGGGGAGGGGTGGGATTTGGGAGGGGGTGGGGATTTCCAAGCCCAAGATGAAAGTGACCACTTTCAGATATCTGGTCCAAACTGGCACATGCACTTGCTTGTTTACATTTCCCGAGTCCGCGTTCCTCCCTTCAAATTCTCTGTAGGTTGTTGCCTTGGCGCCTGGGGTACCGTTGAACTAGAGGAGGGGTGGAATCTTGACCTATTTGTCCAAGATGGCCATTGTCCTCTTCCTTTCTTGTCACAGGTGGGTGATTAGTGGAGGGGGGAGCCTGTTGCTTGCACTGGTTTGCAGACGGAAGTGTGGACGCTGTCGCTCTTGCTTCCTCCGATGTTGTCAGATTTCCAATGTTGAGGGGGGAGGGGAGAGCCTGGTTCTTGGAAAACGAAGTGTCCGAAGAAATTTGTGTCTCAGGAACTCCTACATAATCGCTCTGGTTGTCTTCCAGGTCCCATATGGAATACTTTTTACCGTTTACATTGAGGTACTTGTACGTGAGATGGGCTTTGCATCCTTGTTGCCTGGCTTCGAAGAGATGCTTCTTCAGTCGCTGCCTCTGTTGACGAACAGCAAAGGAGTAGTCCTGTTCGATATAAATGTTGGTGCCTTTGAGTTTGTTGCTATGTTTTAGAACTTCCTTCTTGGTTGTATCCCGCAGAAACTTACACACGATGGGCCGGGGTTTTCCTGAGTGCGCTCTCCCTGTACGATGGGCTCTTTGGATGGAGTCCGACGGTAAGGAGAGATGGAGTCTGTTTGTTATTAAGTCTCGCACCGCGTTTGCTGATTCATCCCACGTTTCGCGTTCTTTTTCCGGAACACCATGAAAAACAAGGTTCTGCCGCCGTGACCTGTTCTCAAGGTCATCTATATGATCCTCCAGAGATCGAACATAAGACTGCACTTCACTTACATCTAACTTGAGTTGGTCTGTTTCGGCCTCGATTTTTTCCATTCTTCCTACCAGTCTGCTCACAGTGACAGATAGTTGCTTCACTTCGCACATAATAGCTTCATTCGAGCTTTTTACCTGGAGCATAACCTGCTTCAGTTCAGAAAGTTCGCTCTGGACATCAACGTTCTTACGTGGGCCTGGATTCTGCTCAATTCCGCCTATAAGCAATAGCGTTAACACCACCAATCCATATGCGACGTAGCACGTATTTCTCCGTAAATCACTTCCTACTTTGCCTTGGGAGCCTGATCGCCAAGCAGCTCGGAAGAGGCCGATCGCCTGCCGCCACTGCATCACTGAGATCCCCATCTCGTTCCACTTGACTGGCCGCTGGAGACAAACGAAAACACGTCCACTCGCTTTCGTTCCATTATGTGAGCCGAAATACGTTATTGTTTCCTAAACAATTACTTCGATCATGAGTATGTAAAATGTCCTTATTTCGACCTAATGATACATATTCCATCAACCGCAATTGTCATATGGGAACGATTTTAGTAGGAGATCCGTATGAAGCATTCTTTCACATATTATTCTATTATCATTTCAAAATCAAAAATTATACCTTTTCATTTTAAATTTTAGGTAAACTTAAATTAGTTGAGATTGTCATATTGTTCCTATATCATTGTTATGGTTCAGTATATCTTAAGGTCACAGATTCGAACAATTACGTAACACCTTTGAAAAAGGCGGAGTTAAATTCTTAAAGTATCTGAAATCATGATTCTATCTTCTGGAACCTTTTATCGAAATCCGATAATTTACTGTGCGCGCCTACAGTAAATCTATTTCAGTGGTGCATGATACACTTATACATTGAATACTTACAACGAATTTCATTTTGATAGTAAGATTCACCTTTGTTCAGCTGTGAAGACTGTGATTATCGAATGTCTTGAACGTCTTATATAGAACCATACTGAACCTTGTAATTTTACAATAGAAAGGAACATAACTCACTCTCACTTCCAGTTTTGTCGTAAAATGTAATTTGTTCCATAGCTTCCCCGAGGTTCAGCTATTTCCTGCCTGAAACATATTAATTGATTGAATTTTAAAATTGTGCATTTTTAGTATTGCATTATTGTATTTAACTTTTAATTTTAAATTGGATATAAGAAAAGTCACGAAAAATGTTTAAGAAACAAAGTTTTGCTAAAGTCAACAACGTTTCATTATTTTTTCGGGTGTTACAACTGCTAAAGAAATTGCGAATTTTAACTCTGTTGTTTATAATACTATTGTGTCTTGAAATATGGTGAATTTAATTGTTCATACTGAGAGAAACAGTATTGGTAAATTATATTTAATTATTAGTTTTACTTCACAATCGCATTAATGATATTAGATTTATCAGAAATCGACCTCTGTGGCGAGCAGTTAGCACAGCACGCTACGACACTAAACGTCTGGTGTTCGAATCCTGGTATAGGTGTGTTTCTTGATTGTCCCTTCATTAATTTGATCATATGTATCATCACTCATCATCATCAACGCGATTAGCCAGAAGTGGTAACAAATGACGCTAAACAACGAAAATCAATTAAATATATTTTTCGAACCCATCAATCAACCGAGACGGATGCTGGGATGGTACTTCATTTACAATATCTCTTAAGTATTGTTTATTTCTACAGATGTCTATAAGTAAATGCACATTAACGAGCATGGGAGCAAAATATGAATATACACTGGTCAAAAAAATTAGGGGAGCAAGCAAGAAATCCCAAAACCAAAGTTGGTAAGTCAAAAGTAGCAATGTATTTTGATTAGGTGAGTGTGTCCTCAACCAGTACAATACATGTCTATTGAGTCATTAGCACAACAGAGTTCTAGGGGTGATTTCTGCAAGGTACTGCACAAAATCAGGAGAACATCACGGTGATAAGACAACAGAAATGGACAGATACGCAACAGATCCATACCTCTAATAAGGCGTGTGGTCGCCATGAACTGCTATGACAGCTGCACATCTGTTTTGCATGGAACCAATAAGGTTATCAACGACAGCCTGCGGGATATTCACCCATTCCTCCAGAAGGGCAATTTCCAACTGTTGCAGAGTTGTAGGCGGCGCTGGCCGAGCAGCAATGCGTCTTCCGAGTGTGTGTCACACATGTTCAATGGGATTCAAATCTGGGGAGAACGCTGGCCATACCATTCGTTCGATACCCTCATCCCGTAGCATGGCGTCAACCAGACGTGCTCGCTGAGGTCGGGCATTATCGTCCACAAAAATGAAACGATCACCGATATCTGCAGCCATTGGGACAACATGAGGCCTGAGGATCTCATCCCGGTACCGTAAGGCTGTCAAAGTACCGTTCCGGATAATGTGCAGGGGGGTACGTCGACCCACACCGATCCCTGCCCATACCATTAAGCCACCGCCACCATACTGAGACACTTCGCGCACATGTGCGGGTTAATTGCGAGTCCCACGTTCCCTCCAGATAAGAATGCGTCGATTATCTGACTGGAGACTGAAACGCGACTCATCCGAGAAGAGAACTGAACTCCACTCTCCATGTCCCCACTCACGATGTTTCACAGCCCACTGGTTGCGGGGCCTACGGTGTTGGGCATTCAGAGGGACACACACCATTGGTCTTCTTGCATAAAGACCCCTTTCTCGCAGGCGATTTCGTACAGTCTGGCCCGAGACTCTTCGTCCTGTTGCCAAAACAAGGCCGCGTTGCAAGTCAGTTGCAGTTTGCTGCCTATTCCTGCGAGCCGACAATGCTAAGTACCGGTCTTCCCTAAGTGTTGTTGACCGTGGGCGACCTTGCCCAGGCCTCCTTCGTACTGTACCTGTCTGTTGAAATCGTGTCCAGAACCTGGAAATGACACTGCGTGACACACCAAGGGCTGCAGCCACCTCACGTTGTGTTTGCCCTGCTTCCATCCTCCCAATGGCTCTCCATGCGCTAGATTCCCCTAAATCGTGTTGTTCTGCCATCGTTCCTATTCAACACTACTCAACTGAATCCCACCTGCACTTACGGTCTGCCAGCACCAAACAACCGGTGTTCCCAAGTGACCTCGTGATTACTCCTCATATCACAAATTCTGCCACGTGCCTTATGGTGTCACTAGAGAGCTCTTCATGCTGATGATTCATCACAAATGAATTGTACTGGTTGAGGACACACTCACTTCATCAACATACATTGCTACTTTTGACTGTCCAACTTTGGTTTTGGGATTTTTTGCTTGCTCCCCTAATTGTTTTGACCAGTGTATTTTGAAAATAGCTGCCTTCAAAATCATTGCCTTCTTCTTGTTTCGGCTTCTAGCGGCACTTCAGCTTTGAACCTTAAACTAGTATATAAACGGTGAAGAAGGAGCTACCCATTTGACGAGATGGTTTGGCGTAAAAAATCATGGCGCTCTTATTCCCAATAAATTTTAATCTTGCATCTGTAGAAACAAACTCACAAGAAATTTCATGTCAGCTAATGAAGTTTCAGTTGCGATGTACTCGACCAATCCTATGTGTACACGGTTACTAATCTTGTGTTGATACATTAACATGCATACATTTTAGTTCTAACTTGAATTTACTATCAGAATTATTATACCTTTATTATTTCACCTTTGAACTGACAAACACGCTATAATTATTAATTTTCTAAAAATAATTGACTTGCATATTTTTATATGAATAAATGAACATTTTATTCAAGTCACTCCTGACAATGAATATTGATTGATCTTTGTGGATTTAGAATTGTAACAATAAAATATTATTTTCACATGAATATGTGAATCGGAGCTTTGTTTAACATCACTGCAATAATATTTAACAAATCTGAAGTTCCCACACACAAACACGCCACGGATTTTATAACACTGAACGCCGATACATTTATATAACACTTCATAAATACACTAACACAAGGATTTACACCACTCTGGTTCTTCCATGAACCAGACAACAAGACACGTTGTTCTCTTAATCACAGTTTATACCCTTTTAATCTTCATCGTCTATTTCAGAGCCATCAGTAATACTCTGTAAGACTTTATTGCAGTTTTTCTTTTCATTGTCTCAGTTCCAAGATAAACAATAACTCTTCTGGTCTATTTTGGTATGGGCACATGTAACCTTTTCTTTTAACCAACATCTTTCAGAACATACATACTTTTCGGTTTTTCGTATCGATGCTCGAAGAAAGAACTATAATATTTTTCATGAAACAATATACTGTTTTTCCTGAATTATTTTGTGTTTTATCCATGTTAGAATGCTACATTGTTCAGTTAGTGTTGTGACGAAGTACGGTGAAGAACAAATTAACCGTACATACGTTCGAAGAACAATTTGTTAATCACAATACCAAGTAAGGCGTTTATCGCATTATTTTTCAAATCATATATCTCAGCAACGATCGAAAGTATTGTTTAACTATGAGCAAAATTTGTACATAAAACTTTCGTTAACCTATACAGAATCGGATATCAGGCTCCAGGAATGCAATACACAGCGAACCCTCTTGGTGAACTTCCATATAGACATAGGCTGTTAATAACTCGGCTAGCCATCTGCATCATGCTGCTTTAGGAAAGCAGTACTGTTACAGAAGAGTTTTCCATATTGGGAATTATAGTAGGTTTGACACTCTGGATTCATTTATAAATTGGTACCCACAATGTGAGATATAGATTTGAAAATAATTTGTTTTTCAGATGTTTCAAAGTGAGATGTTTCAGTTTCACTCGTGAGACCTGTTTTACATATAATGTTTGAACACTTTGGTTCCCTTCACCAATGATTAAAAATCCAACTGGTAGATTGGGTTTTATTCATTCTATAACAAAGGAAAAGTTCATATTTGAAGGTAAGAATTATGTTTATTGTAACATTCAATGGTACTGTATCACAATCGTATTTCGTATACACATTTGTACACCTGGAATTTTAACAGCATATTTTTCGTTCCTTTAACCATAGTAACCGTATCCGTATCCAAGACCGTATCCGCTGCCGTATCCAAGACCGTATCTACTTCCATATCCAAGTCCGTAACCGTAACCACCGTAGCCGTATCCTAGACCACCATAACCTAGACCACCATAGCCGTAGCCCAAACCGTGGGTAAGTCCTCTCTTATCCCTAGAAGATTCTTCGGCGAAGGCCACAGCCACGAGGGCGAAGAGAATTACAGCCTTCAATATAAGAATATGTCTTGTTAAACAATAATTAACATTCCTCTTCAATGTATATTTCATTCTATTATGTGTGCCAAAATATTGATCCCTAAACAATTACTTCGATTATGAACATGTGTAATGTCGGTATTATGTTTAATCTAATTTTACACATTGCCTCAATTGCAACTTATGTGAAGACTTTATTTCGTAGGTAGAATCGTATGAATCATTTATTCACATACTATTTTTATTATCATTTCAAAAACAAAAACTGTACCTTTTCCTATTAAACTTCAGGTGAGCATAAGTTAGTTGAGGTGTCATATATTATATTGTTTGTACATTATTGTTATGGTTCACTATAATTTAAGGTCACAGATTCAAAGAATTACGTAACAACTTTGAAGAAGATGGAGTTAATTAACGTATCTGAAATCATTAATGTATGATTTGGTACCTTTTATCGAAATCCAATAAATTCATGTGTACACTTACATAAAATAAATTGCAGTCGTTCATGTACTACATCAATGGTACTTACAATGAATTTCATTTTGATGGAAATATTCACTTGTACTCAGTTGTGAAGACTGTGGTTGTCGAATGTCTTGTACGTCTTATATATAGAACCATCCTGAACCTTGTAATTTCACATTAGAAATGAACATAATTCTCTCTCACTTCCAGTTTTGTCGTGAAATGTAATTTCGTTCATAGCTTTCTCGGGATTCAGCTATTTCCTGCCTGAAACATTTTAATTCGTTGAATTTTAAATTTGTGCATTTTTATTATTGCATTATTGTATTTAACTTTCATTTTTTAAATTGAGGATCAGAAAAGTCACGAAAATGTTTAAGATTCAAACATTTTCTAAAAACTCAAATTATTGTGAATTTGCTTGTTCAGTAAAGTTACATATTTTTACGAGATATTTCATGCAACATAATTGTTCCCACGGAGAGACACAGTATTGGAAAATTATATTGTATTATTAGTCTAACCTCACAATGGCAATGATGATATTAGATATATTAAAACCCGACCTCCGTGGAGAGTAGTTCCCAGCGCGCTACGAAACCGGAGGTCCAGGGTTCGAATCTCGGCATGGGTGATATTTATAAGTGTCCCTTCATTAATTTGATCATATTATCACTCATACACATCATCGGGATTAGCCAAAAGTGGTAACAAATGACGGTAAATAACAAAATCGAATCAATTTGGTTGCATTTCTGACATATCTTCGAATCATCAATCAACCGAGAAGAATGCTGGGATGGTACATATTTTACAGTATCTCATAAGTATTGTTTATTTCTACAGATGTCTATAAGTAAATGTATATTAACCAGCATTTGGAAGCAGAATATAAATATATTTCAAAATAGCTGGCCTGTAAATTTAGATCAAATATCTTATATCATTTCCCCCTTCTTGTTTCGATTTCTAGCGGCACTTCGACTTTGACCATTAAACAAGAATGTAGGATGAAGGAGGAACTACCCATCTATCGAGAGAAAATCAAATCTTGACGCTATTATTCCCCATAAACTTTAATATTGCATCTACAGAAACAAACTTAATAGAAATTTCATGTCGGTTGTTGAGGTGTCAGTTGCGATGTACTTGACCAATCTTACCTTGTGTTACTACATTACCATGGAAGAATTTGATTTCTACTCTTCATTCCTTCTGAGAATTGTTATATCTTTATTATTTTCCCTTTCAACTGACAAACACTAATTATTAAATTTATATAAATAATTGCACATTTTATATGTATAATTGAACATAAATGAATATTTTATGTAAGTCCCTCCTGACAAAGAATAGTGATTGATCATTGTGGAATTAGAATTGCAAGAATGATATATTCTTTTCGAATTGACACATGACTGCAATAATATTGCACAAATCTGAAGTCCACACCTACAACACGCCACTGATTTTATAACATTGAACGTCGACATATAACACTTCATAAATACACTACCACTACACTACACAACAGGAGAAGTTGTTCTCTCAGTCACAGTTTATACACTTTTAATCCCCACCTTCTATTTCACAGCCATCTGTAATGCTCTGTAAGATTGTTTCTTTATTGCAGTTTACGATTTATTGACTCAGTGCTGAGATGACTATATTTTACGTTTATAATTGACCCAGATAAACAATAACTTTTCTGGTCTATTTTGGTGACAAAGCACTGTAACCTTTTTAAAAATAACATGCTGATACTTTGATGAAGTACAGGAATATGTTAGATAAGTTTTCGCAATTCTGTATCACATCTTTAAGATTGTGTTTATATTATTGTAACCATGTAATTGATGCATCTTATGGCATTTCATACTTTTCATAAATTTTTGGGTGCAGAAATCTTTACAGTTATGGCCCCCTTTTATTGTATGATGACGTAATAAATTTAAATAAAGAATTATTTAATTATAATTAATAATAATATAATTATAATTAAAATGTTCCCATTTAAGAAGTGAAAGATTCTTTAGTTCCTTTAATCTGCAAAAAAATAATAAAAATTCAGTTAGATATTGTTTGATTGATACAGTAAAAGAATATGAAGTTTGCAAAAATATAAACATGTTTGAACACTGAAGTTTGCAAGAATATGAAAACATGTTTGAACACTATTCTTAATTTGTGATGTAGTTCTCAAATTCCCGCCTAAGTTTTCCAAGTAAGTGCCCTACTTGTTGATTTTGGAGATATACTTAATAGACAAAGACGATGGTTTGTTTGTTGTTAAAAAGAAACACATGCAACCTGGGATTTGTTGGACCTGAAAGAAATTTACCTTAATAATTTCATTTGTGGTAAGTGGTAATTTTATTTAAAGTACTTTATTTCAAAAAGCTTGTTAATATTTGCGTTTTATTGAATTCCCTTCAAAACTTGTATTCTTACGCTTATAATAATTTCACCCCTCATTTTTTTTTATAAGAAGTGGCGAAACCTGGTTTATAATATATGTGGAATATGATGTAACATGATCTTAATTGGAAAGGGTAAAACGTTTTTGGTGAATTCTTAAATCTCAACATTCACCTGTATGTCTGTAATTTGCAATATTTGTAGATATTTACAGTAGCGTAAATAAGACATTCTTATATTTTTACTATACTCGCTCAGATAGTATAGTAATACGGAAATTGCCACGAAAATGTTAGTAGCTCAAACGGAAACATAGAAAAGATACATTGTTATCTGATGTTATATCTTGTTTTTTAGCCATTGGCTTTCATTTTTCTGTTTTCTTCCTTTAGTTGTTCTAGATATAAAATAAATAAGGGCATATCCTAACTTTTATGCCTCCAAATTAAAAGCAAACTTACAGATTACTCTTTGATAAATACCAACAAACAATTTCAATTCCCTTGCTTGGATATCAACTCCTCCTTACAGGGTAATTATTTTAGATGTCGAAATTTGTGGCGCAAACTAACCGAAATGTAAATATGCGTTTTTGTCAATTCGCGATGGCTTAATTTCTGAAATATAGCCTATATGCGTGTGTATTATTAGTGTAACATTATAGTATAGGGGTGACGGATTTCTTCAAATTTACAGGAGAAAGTACTTACGGAAATCATTTTCTGTAGCGTTGTGGAAGCGTGAATGCAGTTTTGATCCATTTTAATGCGAATGCATGTTGTTTTCTGCGAAAATCTCTGTCCGACACGCTGTTTCTGCTGCCGCCATTTGCTTTCTGCAAGAGAGCACAATGTTCCGTGTGTTAAGATGACGTAACCCCATAGTCAATGTTTCAAACTCGCCGTGTTTTCTCTAGAACATGACGTGTCGAGTATTTTTAATTTTTTTAACTATGCTTGCCTAACCTAACTTAACCTAACCTTACGGAAAATGTTTTTTGGGGCTAACGTGAATGGTTTTTGGGGCTAACGTGAATGGTTTTTGGGGCTAACGTGAATGGTTTGTGGGGCTAACGTCAATGGTTTGTGGGGCTAAAGTCAATGGTTTGTGGGGCTAACGTCAATGGTTTGTGAGGTATTAGCATAATTTCAAATCCGGGCACGAAAGTAGGTATTTTCCGGTGAACGAGGCTGCAACACTGCATATATCGACAAAACACTCGCACAACGCGCCCTGAACCAGTACGCTATCGCCCGCCATAATGTGTTACAGAATCGAAATAACAAGTGACAGTAAGTACTCGTTAATGACATTAGACATTATCTTAGTAAGACATGCATTATTTCACCTTAGGAAATGTTCCGCATTCCAAAATAGTAAGTTAGCAATGTAAAAGAGTGCGAAATATATGATTTATAGGTGTCACCCCCATACTATAATAGTACTATTATTAGTATATTTTATTATTTTTTGACCAAGAGATGACACTACAAAAACTATTAGAGTTGATGAACTATTATTGATTTTACCTTATGTACATTTTTCATCTTATCTTCCAGTCCAATGAATATAAGTATGAAGGGCTTAAAACCGTACTAATTTGTAATTTGTTTCTTGAATTGACTCGGAAAAGTTGAATTAAAAGAAGCTACTCGTGTATATTTTAAGAATTATATTTAAACTATTGATTGTTACCAGAAGAATAAGATTCTTCTTTGGGATTCTGATCCTAACAGACGTATTGTTTGCCAAGGGCAACAAGAAGAGAGGAGACCAGATGCAGAGAAACGTTTACGAGCAACGCAGAGGACCGCCTTTTGTTCGACCAAGAAATTCAAACAAGCCATTGACCAAAGAACAAAGAGAAGCCCATGAACTCTGGAAGCAGGAGAGGAAGAAAATAAGAGACAAGACAGAGAGATGGAGGAAGAGAGGAAGCGAGAAGAAGAGAAACAGCGTCAAGAGAAGAAACAGGCACAATCAACACCACGTCCTGGCCAGCCTACCAGAGGAAAGGAAGAAAACTTCACGTCACAGTCCAAGGAAGAACAGCTAAAACCAGAAACTCCAAGCGAGATGCAAACCACGAAAAGGGAATACCCCTGCAATTCTTCTGACGACGAAGAAGACATGGACGAACCATTTATTTATCCTAAAAAGCCAGTACGTGCTAGAACACCACCGATAGTAAAGCCAATTGACACATTTTGAAAAGTTACTGTGCAGCTACGTCCGGTCAGGAAGGTGCTCACCTACATGTGCAATGAAATACACACGATAGCAGTACACACACATATTTACTTGACTCTAGTATAACTACACTGAAATTTATGATCCCTGTAACCTTTTTTTTTCTAATAACCTCACATACTTCCCATGACAGATAGACAGAAGAATATTTTCTTTAAATGGCAAATATTTATAGCCAATATAATATAATGCCAGAGGCAATGTGAATGAACTCTGTAATTCTCCCTCACTGTGATACATTTTAAAGTAGTCTAAACAGAAAAACAGTGTGTTGATATTGAACATTTTTATTGCTTTAAGATATTATTTTACTTCATGGTAATATTTTGCATTGAATGCTGGGTAAATCTGTAAAGGTAGTCTTGTTCCACCTAGGTTGTGTTTCAGATCTGTAATGCAAAGAACAAATTCTTGATGAGAAAGTAACATTTGAATTTGGATAAAATACAATTTATAAGTTCAGAGAAGGGATTTTCTAAACCTAATATTACTGTAGAATTTAATATATAGATAGTTTTAATGATAGTTTTGAAACCTTTACCCCATAATATGACAGCAAAGTTCCAATTTGCTGTGATAGTAGTAAAGCTCTACATCAGCACCTTTTATCACTAATAACGTCGAGACGTTATTCGATTTTCTGTCACGATCTTTCCAACTTTTCTGCAGGGATTGTTGTGATGGCAGATGCAGTCGTGTGCTTCAGCTCATCCAAATTGCCTTACCTTAGTTCTGTACACAATATCCTTAATATAGCTATACAAATAAAAGTCTAGGAGTTAAAGTGAGGCGAACGTGGAGGGCAACGAATAGGACCAACCCGTCCAATCCATCAATCAGGAAAGGTTTCCCAAGAAACCCACTAACACAAAGTGTACAGTGCGGTTGTTTAGCGTTCTCCTAAGTACAAGTACCAAAAATTTCTTATCTTGTTTCGTTTAGGTTTAATTGAGAGCCAGAGTTGTAATTCTATTTTTGGAACACCATGTACATACTTTTGAGGAAAATGTAAATCTGGAAACTGTTTTGATGTTCACGTGAAATATTAATTGTTAAGGTATTTCAGTGAATAAGACAAGGTGATATGAATTTTTGTTTACCTAACCGTAATATCCGTAGCCGTAGCCAAGACCATATCCACGACCATATCCGATACCATAACCAAGACCACCGTATCCGTAGCCGAGACCACCATAACCATAGCCAAGTCCACCGTAGCCAAGACCGCCGTAGCCAAGACCACCATAGCCGTAGCCCAACCCGGAGACAAGTCCTCTCTTGTCCCTGGAGGATTTTTCGGCGAATGCCACAGTCACGAGTGCGAAGAGGATTACAGCCTGGAAGCAAACGTATATTTACATTTTAATTTGTGAAACTTGACGATAGCTATCATTATCTATTATTTCTAATAACGACCCAACGAACAGTTAATTTTTACTTAAGATTAAATGTAAAATATTTAATTTTTGAGCTCATTAGTTTAATAAACTTGATTCTAAATTTATTGAATAATTCTGTATATCTTGTTGAGTATGCGAACCATTTCATCTTAGCTGTTTTGGACTGATTGATAAATTATATTAAAGAAAACAATTTTTATAATTTAAGCGTTTTAAGGAATATTACATGCTGTCACCTCGCATTTTTACTGGACACAAATTCAGTAATTGTAATGCATAGTTTTTGCACTTGTGACATTACCATGTAAAAATTCTGCTCTACACTTTTTATAATCGGCTTATATTTACACATTTCTGTTCATAGCACATTATTCTACTGGTTGTATCACTGATACATGATTATTTTTACTGTAAAAAATAAATATTTCTGAAATATCTTCGTTTTAAGGCATGATTTATAAAATACACGTTTCTGGGCTATCTCTGAAAAGTCAAGTTTTTGAACAAAATATTCAACACCTTGAAATTTACTTAGCTAATGTGTATATAAATCCAAATACATAAGATAGGAATGTTTTTTTAAGGTGTTAAGTTGGTGTTTTCTTGTTATCATAATAAAAATAACATTTGCTGATTTGCTGTATTATCATATTGTCTCTTTGAATGACGAGCAATATGAATTAAATAAAAAGCAAGTACCACAACAACAAAAATTAAATATCACACACTATTACAAGAATAATCGTGCGGTTGAAACAAAAATAAACTTTGAAAATCAAAGTGAATGATTAAAATAAAGTTTGATGATTTGCACATGTGTACACATCAGAAAAATTAACTCACAAGGAATTTCATGTTGGTTGTTGAAGAGTTAGTTGCGATGTACACAATAATTGAAGAACTGCTCTATCAGTCTTATATACACATTTAACAACCTTGTTTTGCTGCATTAGCATAGAAGAATTTCACTTCCGTTCTCTGTTTCCTGTAAGAAATGTTTTGTATTTTTTAAGTGACAAAACATTTACACTTTGTTCCCCACTCTCTTCATTACGATTTATTCAATAACACAATTTTATAGCGGTATTAAAGAATGCTAAACTGAGAAATTGTTTCATGCTACAGAGTTCTAGTGTAGAAACACTTGTTTAAAATATTTATTTGTTGGGGAGTAAGTTATTTTAAGGTTTTTGAGAAAAGAAGTAAGCCGTTTTGCGTACATTCTAGATGCAATATCTTGTAATCACTTACAGAATACAGGTCACTCTGGTGTGCTAAACCGAGTGAAGTAACGATAAACAACGGATACATTTTTCTAATCCAAAGTATATGTCATTTCAAATAACGTCATACCGTGAAAAGACTTCATTAGGATCAGCATGTATTACAGTTATTTGACCAAGGAACGAAGGTTAACATTAGCTTACATTAGATTTTGTCAGGCTAGAACATGTTAGCTTAAGACTGGTTAGATTATACCAGATTTGATGTTTGCAGGATTTAAATGATGATGAAAATATAAATGAAACAGACGTAAATGAGAATTGGGAGCACATACGTAATGCAATAGAATCAGCAGCTGAAGAAAGTATAGGATACCATAAACCGAGAAAAAGTAAGCCATAGTTTGATAATGAATGTCATAATCTAATAGAAATAAGAAATCAGGCTAGACTTAGGGGTTAAGTAACTCTGATGATACAAATCTAAAAAATTATAATAGAATAAAACGAGAAGTTAACCGCACGTTTAGAAGTAAAAAAGAGATTACGTGAAAAGCAAAATTAACGAAATTGAAACAAACAGCAAAAATAAAAATATCAGAGATTTATATAAAGGTGTAAATGAGTTTAGAAAGGGGTGGCAACCTAAATTAAACTTGATAGAAGATAAAGACGGTGATTTTCTAGCTGACCCAAACGATATTCTAAATAGATGGAAGAACTACTTTAATGACCTTTTAAATGTCCATGTAGGAGATAAATCAGAAGTAAATGAAGTGCACACAGCAGAACCTTTAGTTCCAGAACCTAACTTGACTGAAGTTAAAGATGCTATTAAAAGGCTAAAGAATAACAAAGCACCTGGTATTGATTTAATACCAGCTGAGTTAATTAAATATGGTGGAAATTCATTAATATGTCAAATTCATAAATTAATTTGTTTAATATGGAATAAAGAAGAAATCCCTCAACAGTGGAAAGAATCCATAATTGTTGCTGTGTTTAAAAAAGATGATAAAATGAACTGCAATAATTACCGTGGAATTTCTCTACTCTCAACAACATACAAAATATTGTCTAACATTCTTGTAACAAAACTAACCCCATATGCTAATGAAATTATAGGTGATTATCAATGTGGATTTAAACGTAACAGATCAACTACAGATCAAATTTTTCACATCAGACAGACACTTGAAAAAAAGTGGGAATATAATCAAAATGTCCATCAGCTATTCATTGATTTCAAGAAAGCATATGATTCGGTGAAAAGAGATAAATTATATAATATATTAATAGAGTTTGGAATACCTAAGAGTCTTGTTAGTATGATAAAAATATGCACCAGTGAAACAGAAAGTAAAATTCGTGTGGATATTAATAAGTCTGACAAATTTACAATTCATGATGGGTTAAAACAAGGAGATGCATTATCTCCATTGTTCTTTAATTTTGCCTTAGAATATGCTGTTAGGAAGGTAAAAGAAACTAAAGAAGGACTAAAATTAAATGGTGTGACTCAGTTGTTAGCATATGCAGATGATGTAGACTTACTGGGGGATGATGTGAATACAATTAAGAATAATGCTAAAATATTTTTCAAAACTGCTAAAGAGATAGGTTTGGAAGTTACCAAAGACAAAACTAAATATATGCTTACAGGCCGAAACCAAGTGTTAGGTAATAATCAAAATCTAAATATTGATAACAACTCGTTTGAACCAGTTTCCAAATTCAAATACTTAGGAGTAATATTAACAAATGAAAATTATATTAAAGAGGAAATAAAAAGTAGGCTTAATTCAGGAAATGCATGTTACTTCTCTCTTCATAAACTTTTATCTTCTCGTTTAATATCTAAGAAACTAAAAGTTAAAATATACAAAACAGTAATTTTGCCTGTAGTATTATATGGATGTGAAACTTGGTCCCTTACATTGAAAGAGGAACATAAATTGAGAGTATTTGAAAATAAGATCCTTAGGAAAATCTTTGGACCTAAAAGGGATGAGGAGACAGGTGAGTGGAGAACTACATAATTTGAATTCATGTCCAGATATTATTAGAATGATTAAATCAAGAAGACTTAGGTGGGCAGGCCATGTGGCACGAATGGGAGAGGAAAGAGGAGTTTACAGGATTCTTGTTGGGAAACCTGATGGCCTGTAGGAAGGCCAAGACGAAGATGGAGGGACAACGTTGAGATGGACCTAAATGAAATCGGTAGGGATGGAAAAGAGTATATAGAACTTGCTCGAGATAGGGAAAGATGGAAGGTCTGTGTTGCTGCAGCCATGAACCTTCGGGTTTAAGAAGGCTTGGGAGTTAGTTAGTTAGTTAGTTAGTTAGATTTTGTCAGACTAGAACATGTTAGCTTAAGACTGGTTAGATTATACCCGACTTCAACGTATCTTAACTATTACATTTATTTCCTAAGAATAAAGAATCTCATCCAGTAGTGCCAAATTGAAATAAATTTGATGGGGAGAGGACAAAATTGACAGAAACAATTTTTTGTTTATAATTGTAGTATATATAACATATGTTCCCCTAAAGTCGTACCTATTTAGGAAATACCAAGTGAATGGATGATATTCAGTGAACAGCTTGTCCCATAATTCATTCGGCGAAATCACGCTCCGCCGCCATATTTCGGGCAAACAGGTGATATCCTGCGTTTAAAGCATACCTGGTAAGCTTAGTGCTTATGACTTTCGCGGAAGTGGTTCAAGGTATGATTATCATGATCATATGAGGAATGTGTGTATATAAAATGTCGAAAATTTTTCACTGTAAGAAGGCTTCTCATAAGCTATCCTCAACACGTTCAAATCTGTTTGCCGGACTTCATGCTGTTTTGTCCCAAAGTGCACTGCGTGATGACGTCTAGTTGAATATCATCCATTGTACTTTGTGCAGATTTGTATAGTTAATTTATTTCCGTTCTTGCAAATGGCCACGTTTGAAAATAATATAATGTTACCAACTTATTATTCTCTAAGAACTCGATATTCCCCACAGAAAGTTCCATGTTCGAGTCGTTATGAGAAGTAGCGAAACCTGGTCTATAATATATGTGCAATATGATGTAACGTGATCTTAATTGGAATGGGTACAACTTTTTTGGTGAATTCTTAAATCTTAACATTCACCTATGGCAGTAATTTGCAATGTTTATAGGTATTTACAGTGGCGTAAAGAAGACATTTCAGACCCTATGTTTTTGCTATACTCGCTCAGGTAGTAGTAATACGGAAATTGCTGCCAAAATGTCAGTAGGTCAAACGCAAACATAGAAAAGAAACGTTGTTATCTGATGTTATATCTTCACTTGTTTCTTAGCTTTTATCTTTTATTTTTCTGTTTTCTTCCCTTAGGTGTTCTAGATATAAACTAAATAAGGCCATTTCCTAACTTTTGTGCTTCCAAA
Source organism: Lepisma saccharinum (assembly GCF_977018435.1). NCBI lineage: Eukaryota > Metazoa > Arthropoda > Insecta > Zygentoma > Lepismatidae > Lepisma > Lepisma saccharinum. Next base: position 21,517,068 of record NC_139256.1, on the reverse strand, counting down.
TTAAAAGCACACTTACAGATTACTCTTTGATAAACACCAACAAAGAATTTCAATGCTCGGTCCCTTGGATATCAATGATTTTAATGTCGAAATTTGTGGCGCAAACTAACATGCAAATATACGTCTTTGTCGATTTACGATAGCTTAATTTCTAAAATATAGCCTACCTCTGTGTGTGTATAATGATATTATTAGTATATTTTATTATATTTTGACCAAGAGATGACACTGCAAGAACTGTTATAGTTGATGATGTTTTATTGATTTTATCTAATGTATATTTTCTTCTCTTCTAGTATTATGAATGTAAGTATGAAGGACTTTAAAGAAGTACTAAGTTGTAATTTGTTTCTTGAAATGACTCGCAAAAGTTGAATTAAAATAAGTCACTCGTGATGTATATTTTAAAAATTATATTTAAATGTAAACTATTGATGGTTACCAGCAGACTTAATTAAAATCATCGCATACTAGCCAATATTTTTGTATCACTCACTTTTGTAATAGTTTCATGTGAAGCAGTATTTATATCACTTCAGTACAGAAATGTCAACGATTTCTATTTTGAGTTTCTTGCGTGACCAAACCCGTCGAATTCTGGACTCACATTCTCGCCACCGACTGTCCAAGGTTTGAGTCCTAGCATGGACATTTATGTTTCTTTACAATGTATTTTTTTGAAATTGCATTTCAAATGATCTTCAGCGTTCCGATTTGTCTTAAGTATAAGAAAACTGGCGCTAAATCAGAGAAATACAAAATTTTTCTATTTATATAATTATTGGTGGAATACTTAATTCAATATTTATTGAGTACATTATTTTGGCTAGTGAAAAATAAAGCCTTTTTCGGAAAGTAAGTCGGGTGATCAGAGAAAATATTTCAACGGCTGTAAATAACATTGTACAATGGACAAATGCGTTTTTTTGGGTGAAAATGGCTACATGGCAATACTGCTTCACATAATCACCGTTCCTGTTCAGACATTTACCACAGCGTTAGATTAAGCTGTTCGTGCCGGCCTCACAAATTTGTGTTTCAAGTTTTCGGAGTTGTTACCTAATTCAGAATTACGGGTCTAATCACCTCACATATTTCCCACGACAGTTCGACAGAAGAATATTTTCTTTAAATGGCAAATATTTTTAGCTCACTGTGATACATTTTAAAGTAGTCTAAACAGAAAAACAGCGTGTTGATATTGAACATTTTTATTGCTTTAAGATATTATTTTACTTCATGTTAATATTTTTACAACGAATGCTGGGTTAATCTGTAAAGGTAGTCTTGTTCCACCAAGGTTGTGCTTCAGATCTGTAATGCAAAGAACAAATTCTTGATGAGAAAGTAACATTTGAATTTGGATAAAGTACAATTTATAAGTTCAGAGAAGAGATTTTCTAAACCTAATATTACTGTAGAATTTAATATATAGATAATTTTGAAACCTTTACTCCAAAATATGACAGCGAAGTTCCAATTTGCTGCGATCGTAGTAAAGCTCTACATCAGCACCTTTTATCTCTAATAACGTCGAGACGTTATTCGATTTTCTGTCACGATCTTTCCAACATTTCTGCAGGGATTGTTGTGATGGCAGGTGTAGTCTTGTGCTTCAGCCCATCCAAATTGGCTTACATTTGTTCTGTACACAATATCCTTAATATAGCTCTACAAATAAAAGTCTAGGAGTTAAAGTCCGGTGAACGTGGAGGGCAACAAATAGCACCAACCCGTCCAATCCATCAAGCAGAAGAGTTTCCCAAGAAACCCACTAACACAAAGTGCAATGTGCCGTTGTTCAGCTTTCTCCTGACTACAAATACCAAAAATTTCTTATCTTCGTTCGTTTAGGTTCAATCGAGAGCCAGAGTTGTAATTCCATTTTTGAAAACACCCTGTACATAAGTTTTAGGAAAATTTAAATCTGGAAACTGTTTTGATGTTCACGTGAAATATTAATTGTTAAGGTATTTAAGTGAATAAGACAAGGTGATATGAATATTTGTTTACCTTTAACCGTAATATCCGTAGCCGTAGCCAAGACCATATCCACGACCATATCCAATACCATAACCAAGACCACCGTATCCGTAGCCGAGACCACCATAACCGTAGCCAAGTCCACCATAGCCAAGACCGCCGTAGCCAAGACCACCGTAGCCGGAGACAAGCCCTCTCTTGTCCCTGGAGGATTCTTCGGAGAAGGCCACAGCCACGAGGGCGAAGAGGATTACAGCCTGGAAGGAAACGTATATTTACGTGTCATTTTGTGAAACTTGACGATATCTATCATTATCTATTATTTCTTATAACGACCCAAAGAACAGTTAATTTTGACTTAAAATTAAACGTAAAATATTTAATTTTTGAGCTGATTTGTTTAATAAACTTTAATCTAAATTTATTGAATAATTCTGTACATCTTGTTGAGTGTGCGAACCATTTCATCTTAGCTGTTTTGGAGTGATTGATAAATTATATTAAAGAAACCAATTTTTATAATTTAAGTGTTTTAAGGAATATTACATGCTGTCACCTCGCATTTTTACTGGACACAAATTCAGTAATTATAATGCATAGTTTTTGCACTTGTGCCATTATCATGTAAAAATTCTGCTCTACTCTTTTTATAATCGGCTTATATTTACACATTTCTGTTAATAGCACATTATTCTACTGGTTGTATCACTGATACATGATAATTTTTTCTGTGAAAAATAAATATTTCTGAAATATCTTGGTCTTAAAACATGTTTTTTTTAAAAATATATCGTTTTTGGACAATATCTGAAAAATCAAGTTTTTGAACAAAATATTCAACATCTTGAAATTTACTTAGCTAATGTGTATATAAATCCAAATACATAAGATAGGAATGTTCTTTTAAGGTGTTAAGTTGGTGTTTTCTTGTTATCATAATAAAAATAACATTTGCTGATTTGCTGTATTATCATATTGTCACTTTGAATGACGAGTAGTTTGAATGTACTAAAAAAGCAAGTACCACAAGAACAAAAATTAAATATGACACACTATCACAAGAATAATCGTGCGTTTGAAACAAAAATAAACTTTGAAAATCAAAGTGAATGATTAAAATAAAGTTTGATGATTTGCACATGTGTACACATCAGAAAAATTAACTCACAAGGAATTTCATGTTGGTTGTTGAAGAGTTAGTTGCGATGTACACAATAATTGAAGAACTGCTCTATCAGTCTTATATACACATTTAACAACCTTGTTTTGCTGCATTAGCATAGAAGAATTTCACTTCCGTTCTCTGTTTCCTGTAAGAAATGTTTTGTATTTTTTAAGTGACAAAACATTTACACTTTGTTCCCCACTTTCTTCATTACGATTTATTCAATAACACATTTTTATAGAGGTATTAAAGAATGCTAAACTGAGAAATTGTTTCATGCTACAGAGTTCTAGTGTAGAAACACTTGTTTAAAATATTTATTTGTTGGGGAGTAAGTTATTTTAAGGTTTTTGAGAAAAGAAGTAAGCCGTTTTGCGTACATTCTAGATGCAATATCTTGTAATCACTTACAGAATACAGGTCACTCTGGTGTGCTAAACCGAGTGAAGTAACGATAAACAACGGATACATTTTTCTAATCCAAAGTATATGTCATTTCAAATAACGTCATACCGTGAAAAGACATCATTAGGATCAGCATGTATTACAGTTATTTGACCAAGGAACGAAGGTTAACATTAGCTTACATTAGATTTTGTCAGGCTAGAACATGTTAGCTTAAGACTGGTTAGATTATACCAGATTTGATGTTTGCAGGATTTAAATGATGATGAAAATATAAATGAAACAGACGTAAATGAGAATTGGGAGCACATACGTAATGCAATAGAATCAGCAGCTGAAGAAAGTATAGGATACCATAAACCGAGAAAAAGTAAGCCATAGTTTGATAATGAATGTCATAATCTAATAGAAATAAGAAATCAGGCTAGACTTAGGTGGTTAAGTAACTCTGATGATACAAATCTAAAAAATTATAATAGAATAAAACGAGAAGTTAACCGCACGTTTAGAAGTAAAAAAGAGATTACGTGAAAAGCAAAATTAACGAAATTGAAACAAACAGCAAAAATAAAAATATCAGAGATTTATATAAAGGTGTAAATGAGTTTAGAAAGGGGTGGCAACCTAAATTAAACTTGATAGAAGATAAAGACGGTGATTTTCTAGCTGACCCAAACGATATTCTAAATAGATGGAAGAACTACTTTAATGACCTTTTAAATGTCCATGTAGGAGATAAATCAGAAGTAAATGAAGTGCACACAGCAGAACCTTTAGTTCCAGAACCTAACTTGACTGAAGTTAAAGATGCTATTAAAAGGCTAAAGAATAACAAAGCACCTGGTATTGATTTAATACCAGCTGAGTTAATTAAATATGGTGGAAATTCATTAATATGTCAAATTCATAAATTAATTTGTTTAATATGGAATAAAGAAGAAATCCCTCAACAGTGGAAAGAATCCATAATTGTTGCTGTGTTTAAAAAAGGTGATAAAATGAACTGCAATAATTACCGTGGAATTTCTCTACTCTCAACAACATACAAAATATTGTCTAACATTCTTGTAACAAAACTAACCCCATATGCTAATGAAATTATAGGTGATTATCAATGTGGATTTAAACGTAACAGATCAACTACAGATCAAATTTTTCACATCAGACAGACACTTGAAAAAAGTGGGAATATAATCAAAATGTCCATCAGCTATTCATTGATTTCAAGAAAGCATATGATTCGGTTAAAAGAGATAAATTATATAATATATTAGTAGAGTTTGGAATACCTAAGAGTCTTGTTAGTATGATAAAAATATGCACCAGTGAAACAGAAAGTAAAATTCGTGTGGATATTAATAAGTCTGACAAATTTACAATTCATGATGGGTTAAAACAAGGAGATGCATTATCTCCATTGCTCTTTAATTTTGCCTTAGAATATGCTGTTAGGAAGGTAAAAGAAACTAAAGAAGGACTAAAATGGTGTGACGCAGTTGTTAGCATATGCAGATGATGTAGACTTACTGGGGGATGATGTGAATACAATTAAGAATAATGCTAAAATATTTTTCAAAACTGCTAAAGAGATAGGTTTGGAAGTTACCAAAGACAAAACTAAATATATGCTTACAGGCCGAAACCAAGTGTTAGGTAATAATCAAAATCTAAATATTGATAACAACTCGTTTGAACCAGTTTCCAAATTCAAATACTTAGGAGTAATATTAACAAATGAAAATTATATTAAAGAGGAAATAAAAAGTAGGCTTAATTCAGGAAATGCATGTTACTTCTCTCTTCATAAACTTTTATCTTCTCGTTTAATATCTAAGAAACTAAAAGTTAAAATATACAAAACAGTAATTTTGCCTGTAGTATTATATGGATGTGAAACTTGGTCCCTTACATTGAAAGAGGAACATAAATTGAGAGTATTTGAAAATAAGATCCTTAGGAAAATCTTTGGACCTAAAAGGGATGAGGAGACAGGTGAGTGGAGAACTACATAATTTGAATTCATGTCCAGATATTATTAGAATGATTAAATCAAGAAGACTTAGGTGGGCAGGCCATGTGGCACGAATGGGAGAGGAAAGAGGAGTTTACAGGATTCTTGTTGGGAAACCTGATGGCCTGTAGGAAGGCCAAGACGAAGATGGAGGGACAACGTTGAGATGGACCTAAATGAAATCGGTAGGGATGGAAAAGAGTATATAGAACTTGCTCGAGATAGGGAAAGATGGAAGGTCTGTGTTGCTGCAGCCATGAACCTTCGGGTTTAAGAAGGCTTGGGAGTTAGTTAGTTAGTTAGTTAGTTAGATTTTGTCAGACTAGAACATGTTAGCTTAAGACTGGTTAGATTATACCCGACTTCAACGTATCTTAACTATTACATTTATTTCCTAAGAATAAAGAATCTCATCCAGTAGTGCCAAATTGAAATAAATTTGATGGGGAGAGGACAAAATTGACAGAAACAATTTTTTGTTTATAATTGTAGTATATATAACATATGTTCCCCTAAAGTCGTACCTATTTAGGAAATACCAAGTGAATGGATGATATTCAGTGAACAGCTTGTCCCATAATTCATTCGGCGAAATCACGCTCCGCCGCCATATTTCGGGCAAACAGGTGATATCCTGCGTTTAAAGCATACCTGGTAAGCTTAGTGCTTATGACTTTCGCGGAAGTGGTTCAAGGTATGATTATCATGATCATATGAGGAATGTGTGTATATAAAATGTCGAAAATTTTTCACTGTAAGAAGGCTTCTCATAAGCTATCCTCAACACGTTCAAATCTGTTTGCCGGACTTCATGCTGTTTTGTCCCAAAGTGCACTGCGTGATGACGTCTAGTTGAATATCATCCATTGTACTTTGTGCAGATTTGTATAGTTAATTTATTTCCGTTCTTGCAAATGGCCACGTTTGAAAATAATATAATGTTACCAACTTATTATTCTCTAAGAACTCGATATTCCCCACAGAAAGTTCCATGTTCGAGTCGTTATGAGAAGTAGCGAAACCTGGTCTATAATATATGTGCAATATGATGTAACGTGATCTTAATTGGAATGGGTACAACTTTTTTGGTGAATTCTTAAATCTTAACATTCACCTATGGCAGTAATTTGCAATGTTTATAGGTATTTACAGTGGCGTAAAGAAGACATTTCAGACCCTATGTTTTTGCTATACTCGCTCAGGTAGTAGTAATACGGAAATTGCTGCCAAAATGTCAGTAGGTCAAACGCAAACATAGAAAAGAAACGTTGTTATCTGATGTTATATCTTCACTTGTTTCTTAGCTTTTATCTTTTATTTTTCTGTTTTCTTCCCTTAGGTGTTCTAGATATAAACTAAATAAGGCCATTTCCTAACTTTTGTGCTTCCAAATTAAAAGCACACTTACAGATTACTCTTTGATAAACACCAACAAAGAATTTCAATGCTCGGTCCCTTGGATATCAATGATTTTAATGTCGAAATTTGTGGCGCAAACTAACATGCAAATATACGTCTTTGTCGATTTACGATAGCTTAATTTCTAAAATATAGCCTACCTCTGTGTGTGTATAATGATATTATTAGTATATTTTATTATATTTTGACCAAGAGATGACACTGCAAGAACTGTTATAGTTGATGATGTTTTATTGATTTTATCTAATGTATATTTTCTTCTCTTCTAGTATTATGAATGTAAGTATGAAGGACTTTAAAGAAGTACTAAGTTGTAATTTGTTTCTTGAAATGACTCGCAAAAGTTGAATTAAAATAAGTCACTCGTGATGTATATTTTAAAAATTATATTTAAATGTAAACTATTGATGGTTACCAGCAGACTTAATTAAAATCATCGCATACTAGCCAATATTTTTGTATCACTCACTTTTGTAATAGTTTCATGTGAAGCAGTATTTATATCACTTCAGTACAGAAATGTCAACGATTTCTATTTTGAGTTTCTTGCGTGACCAAACCCGTCGAATTCTGGACTCACATTCTCGCCACCGACTGTCCAAGGTTTGAGTCCTAGCATGGACATTTATGTTTCTTTACAATGTATTTTTTTGAAATTGCATTTCAAATGATCTTCAGCGTTCCGATTTGTCTTAAGTATAAGAAAACTGGCGCTAAATCAGAGAAATACAAAATTTTTCTATTTATATAATTATTGGTGGAATACTTAATTCAATATTTATTGAGTACATTATTTTGGCTAGTGAAAAATAAAGCCTTTTTCGGAAAGTAAGTCGGGTGATCAGAGAAAATATTTCAACGGCTGTAAATAACATTGTACAATGGACAAATGCGTTTTTTTGGGTGAAAATGGCTACATGGCAATACTGCTTCACATAATCACCGTTCCTGTTCAGACATTTACCACAGCGTTAGATTAAGCTGTTCGTGCCGGCCTCACAAATTTGTGTTTCAAGTTTTCGGAGTTGTTACCTAATTCAGAATTACGGGTCTAATCACCTCACATATTTCCCACGACAGTTCGACAGAAGAATATTTTCTTTAAATGGCAAATATTTTTAGCTCACTGTGATACATTTTAAAGTAGTCTAAACAGAAAAACAGCGTGTTGATATTGAACATTTTTATTGCTTTAAGATATTATTTTACTTCATGTTAATATTTTTACAACGAATGCTGGGTTAATCTGTAAAGGTAGTCTTGTTCCACCAAGGTTGTGCTTCAGATCTGTAATGCAAAGAACAAATTCTTGATGAGAAAGTAACATTTGAATTTGGATAAAGTACAATTTATAAGTTCAGAGAAGAGATTTTCTAAACCTAATATTACTGTAGAATTTAATATATAGATAATTTTGAAACCTTTACTCCAAAATATGACAGCGAAGTTCCAATTTGCTGCGATCGTAGTAAAGCTCTACATCAGCACCTTTTATCTCTAATAACGTCGAGACGTTATTCGATTTTCTGTCACGATCTTTCCAACATTTCTGCAGGGATTGTTGTGATGGCAGGTGTAGTCTTGTGCTTCAGCCCATCCAAATTGGCTTACATTTGTTCTGTACACAATATCCTTAATATAGCTCTACAAATAAAAGTCTAGGAGTTAAAGTCCGGTGAACGTGGAGGGCAACAAATAGCACCAACCCGTCCAATCCATCAAGCAGAAGAGTTTCCCAAGAAACCCACTAACACAAAGTGCAATGTGCCGTTGTTCAGCTTTCTCCTGACTACAAATACCAAAAATTTCTTATCTTCGTTCGTTTAGGTTCAATCGAGAGCCAGAGTTGTAATTCCATTTTTGAAAACACCCTGTACATAAGTTTTAGGAAAATTTAAATCTGGAAACTGTTTTGATGTTCACGTGAAATATTAATTGTTAAGGTATTTAAGTGAATAAGACAAGGTGATATGAATATTTGTTTACCTTTAACCGTAATATCCGTAGCCGTAGCCAAGACCATATCCACGACCATATCCAATACCATAACCAAGACCACCGTATCCGTAGCCGAGACCACCATAACCGTAGCCAAGTCCACCATAGCCAAGACCGCCGTAGCCAAGACCACCGTAGCCGGAGACAAGCCCTCTCTTGTCCCTGGAGGATTCTTCGGAGAAGGCCACAGCCACGAGGGCGAAGAGGATTACAGCCTGGAAGGAAACGTATATTTACGTGTCATTTTGTGAAACTTGACGATATCTATCATTATCTATTATTTCTTATAACGACCCAAAGAACAGTTAATTTTGACTTAAAATTAAACGTAAAATATTTAATTTTTGAGCTGATTTGTTTAATAAACTTTAATCTAAATTTATTGAATAATTCTGTACATCTTGTTGAGTGTGCGAACCATTTCATCTTAGCTGTTTTGGAGTGATTGATAAATTATATTAAAGAAACCAATTTTTATAATTTAAGTGTTTTAAGGAATATTACATGCTGTCACCTCGCATTTTTACTGGACACAAATTCAGTAATTATAATGCATAGTTTTTGCACTTGTGCCATTATCATGTAAAAATTCTGCTCTACTCTTTTTATAATCGGCTTATATTTACACATTTCTGTTAATAGCACATTATTCTACTGGTTGTATCACTGATACATGATAATTTTTTCTGTGAAAAATAAATATTTCTGAAATATCTTGGTCTTAAAACATGTTTTTTTTAAAAATATATCGTTTTTGGACAATATCTGAAAAATCAAGTTTTTGAACAAAATATTCAACATCTTGAAATTTACTTAGCTAATGTGTATATAAATCCAAATACATAAGATAGGAATGTTCTTTTAAGGTGTTAAGTTGGTGTTTTCTTGTTATCATAATAAAAATAACATTTGCTGATTTGCTGTATTATCATATTGTCACTTTGAATGACGAGTAGTTTGAATGTACTAAAAAAGCAAGTACCACAAGAACAAAAATTAAATATGACACACTATCACAAGAATAATCGTGCGTTTGAAACAAAAATAAACTTTGAAAATCAAAGTGAATGATTAAAATAAAGTTTGATGATTTGCACATGTGTACACATCAGAAAAATTAACTCACAAGGAATTTCATGTTGGTTGTTGAAGAGTTAGTTGCGATGTACACAATAATTGAAGAACTGCTCTATCAGTCTTATATACACATTTAACAACCTTGTTTTGCTGCATTAGCATAGAAGAATTTCACTTCCGTTCTCTGTTTCCTGTAAGAAATGTTTTGTATTTTTTAAGTGACAAAACATTTACACTTTGTTCCCCACTTTCTTCATTACGATTTATTCAATAACACATTTTTATAGAGGTATTAAAGAATGCTAAACTGAGAAATTGTTTCATGCTACAGAGTTCTAGTGTAGAAACACTTGTTTAAAATATTTATTTGTTGGGGAGTAAGTTATTTTAAGGTTTTTGAGAAAAGAAGTAAGCCGTTTTGCGTACATTCTAGATGCAATATCTTGTAATCACTTACAGAATACAGGTCACTCTGGTGTGCTAAACCGAGTGAAGTAACGATAAACAACGGATACATTTTTCTAATCCAAAGTATATGTCATTTCAAATAACGTCATACCGTGAAAAGACATCATTAGGATCAGCATGTATTACAGTTATTTGACCAAGGAACGAAGGTTAACATTAGCTTACATTAGATTTTGTCAGGCTAGAACATGTTAGCTTAAGACTGGTTAGATTATACCAGATTTGATGTTTGCAGGATTTAAATGATGATGAAAATATAAATGAAACAGACGTAAATGAGAATTGGGAGCACATACGTAATGCAATAGAATCAGCAGCTGAAGAAAGTATAGGATACCATAAACCGAGAAAAAGTAAGCCATAGTTTGATAATGAATGTCATAATCTAATAGAAATAAGAAATCAGGCTAGACTTAGGTGGTTAAGTAACTCTGATGATACAAATCTAAAAAATTATAATAGAATAAAACGAGAAGTTAACCGCACGTTTAGAAGTAAAAAAGAGATTACGTGAAAAGCAAAATTAACGAAATTGAAACAAACAGCAAAAATAAAAATATCAGAGATTTATATAAAGGTGTAAATGAGTTTAGGAAGGGGTGGCAACCTAAATTAAACTTGATAGAAGATAAAGACGGTGATTTTCTAGCTGACCCAAACGATATTCTAAATAGATGGAAGAACTACTTTAATGACCTTTTAAATGTCCATGTAGGAGATAAATCAGAAGTAAATGAAGTGCACACAGCAGAACCTTTAGTTCCAGAACCTAACTTGACTGAAGTTAAAGATGCTATTAAAAGGCTAAAGAATAACAAAGCACCTGGTATTGATTTAATACCAGCTGAGTTAATTAAATATGGTGGAAATTCATTAATATGTCAAATTCATAAATTAATTTGTTTAATATGGAATAAAGAAGAAATCCCTCAACAGTGGAAAGAATCCATAATTGTTGCTGTGTTTAAAAAAGGTGATAAAATGAACTGCAATAATTACCGTGGAATTTCTCTACTCTCAACAACATACAAAATATTGTCTAACATTCTTGTAACAAAACTAACCCCATATGCTAATGAAATTATAGGTGATTATCAATGTGGATTTAAACGTAACAGATCAACTACAGATCAAATTTTTCACATCAGACAGACACTTGAAAAAAGTGGGAATATAATCAAAATGTCCATCAGCTATTCATTGATTTCAAGAAAGCATATGATTCGGTTAAAAGAGATAAATTATATAATATATTAGTAGAGTTTGGAATACCTAAGAGTCTTGTTAGTATGATAAAAATATGCACCAGTGAAACAGAAAGTAAAATTCGTGTGGATATTAATAAGTCTGACAAATTTACAATTCATGATGGGTTAAAACAAGGAGATGCATTATCTCCATTGCTCTTTAATTTTGCCTTAGAATATGCTGTTAGGAAGGTAAAAGAAACTAAAGAAGGACTAAAATGGTGTGACGCAGTTGTTAGCATATGCAGATGATGTAGACTTACTGGGGGATGATGTGAATACAATTAAGAATAATGCTAAAATATTTTTCAAAACTGCTAAAGAGATAGGTTTGGAAGTTACCAAAGACAAAACTAAATATATGCTTACAGGCCGAAACCAAGTGTTAGGTAATAATCAAAATCTAAATATTTATAACAACTCGTTTGAACCAGTTTCCAAATTCAAATACTTAGGAGTAATATTAACAAATGAAAATTATATTAAAGAGGAAATAAAAAGTAGGCTTAATTCAGGAAATGCATGTTACTTCTCTCTTCATAAACTTTTATCTTCTCGTTTAATATCTAAGAAACTAAAAGTTAAAATATACAAAACAGTAATTTTGCCTGTAGTATTATATGGATGTGAAACTTGGTCCCTTACATTGAAAGAGGAACATAAATTGAGAGTATTTGAAAATAAGATCCTTAGGAAAATCTTTGGACCTAAAAGGGATGAGGAGACAGGTGAGTGGAGAACTACATAATTTGAATTCATGTCCAGATATTATTAGAATGATTAAATCAAGAAGACTTAGGTGGGCAGGCCATGTGGCACGAATGGGAGAGGAAAGAGGAGTTTACAGGATTCTTGTTGGGAAACCTGATGGCCTGTAGGAAGGCCAAGACGAAGATGGAGGGACAACGTTGAGATGGACCTAAATGAAATCGGTAGGGATGGAAAAGAGTATATAGAACTTGCTCGAGATAGGGAAAGATGGAAGGTCTGTGTTGCTGCAGCCATGAACCTTCGGGTTTAAGAAGGCTTGGGAGTTAGTTAGTTAGTTAGTTAGATTTTGTCAGACTAGAACATGTTAGCTTAAGACTGGTTAGATTATACCCGACTTCAACGTATCTTAACTATTACATTTGTTTCCTAAGAATAAAGAATCTCATCCAGTAGTGCCAAATTGAAATAAATTTGATGGGGAGAGGACAAAATTGACAGAAACAATTTTTTGTTTATAATTGTAGTATATATAACATATGTTCCCCTAAAGTCGTACCTATTTAGGAAATACCAAGTGAATGGATGATATTCAGTGAACAGCTTGTCCCATAATTCATTCGGCGAAATCACGCTCCGCCGCCATATTTCGGGCAAACAGGTGATATCCTGCGTTTAAAGCATACCTGGTAAGCTTAGTGCTTATGACTTTCGCGGAAGTGGTTCAAGGTATGATTATCATGATCATATGAGGAATGTGTGTATATAAAATGTCGAAAATTTTTCACTGTAAGAAGGCTTCTCATAAGCTATCCTCAACACGTTCAAATCTGTTTGCCGGACTTCATGCTGTTTTGTCCCAAAGTGCACTGCGTGATGACGTCTAGTTGAATATCATCCATTGTACTTTGTGCAGATTTGTATAGTTAATTTATTTCCGTTCTTGCAAACGGCCACGTTTGAAAATAATATAATGTTACCAACTTATTATTCTCTAAGAACTCGATATTCCCCACAGAAAGTTCCATGTTCGAGTCGTTATGAGAAGTAGCGAAACCTGGTCTATAATATATGTGCAATATGATGTAACGTGATCTTAATTGGAATGGGTACAACTTTTTTGGTGAATTCTTAAATCTTAACATTCACCTATGGCAGTAATTTGCAATGTTTATAGGTATTTACAGTGGCGTAAAGAAGACATTTCAGACCCTATGTTTTTGCTATACTCGCTCAGGTAGTAGTAATACGGAAATTGCTGCCAAAATGTCAGTAGGTCAAACGCAAACATAGAAAAGAAACGTTGTTATCTGATGTTATATCTTCACTTGTTTCTTAGCTTTTATCTTTTATTTTTCTGTTTTCTTCCCTTAGGTGTTCTAGATATAAACTAAATAAGGCCATTTCCTAACTTTTGTGCTTCCAAATTAAAAGCACACTTACAGATTACTCTTTGATAAACACCAACAAAGAATTTCAATGCTCGGTCCCTTGGATATCAATGATTTTAATGTCGAAATTTGTGGCGCAAACTAACATGCAAATATACGTCTTTGTCGATTTACGATAGCTTAATTTCTAAAATATAGCCTACCTCTGTGTGTGTATAATGATATTATTAGTATATTTTATTATATTTTGACCAAGAGATGACACTGCAAGAACTGTTATAGTTGATGATGTTTTATTGATTTTATCTAATGTATATTTTCTTCTCTTCTAGTATTATGAATGTAAGTATGAAGGACTTTAAAGAAGTACTAAGTTGTAATTTGTTTCTTGAAATGACTCGCAAAAGTTGAATTAAAATAAGTCACTCGTGATGTATATTTTAAAAATTATATTTAAATGTAAACTATTGATGGTTACCAGCAGACTTAATTAAAATCATCGCATACTAGCCAATATTTTTGTATCACTCACTTTTGTAATAGTTTCATGTGAAGCAGTATTTATATCACTTCAGTACAGAAATGTCAACGATTTCTATTTTGAGTTTCTTGCGTGACCAAACCCGTCGAATTCTGGACTCACATTCTCGCCACCGACTGTCCAAGGTTTGAGTCCTAGCATGGACATTTATGTTTCTTTACAATGTATTTTTTTGAAATTGCATTTCAAATGATCTTCAGCGTTCCGATTTGTCTTAAGTATAAGAAAACTGGCGCTAAATCAGAGAAATACAAAATTTTTCTATTTATATAATTATTGGTGGAATACTTAATTCAATATTTATTGAGTACATTATTTTGGCTAGTGAAAAATAAAGCCTTTTTCGGAAAGTAAGTCGGGTGATCAGAGAAAATATTTCAACGGCTGTAAATAACATTGTACAATGGACAAATGCGTTTTTTTGGGTGAAAATGGCTACATGGCAATACTGCTTCACATAATCACCGTTCCTGTTCAGACATTTACCACAGCGTTAGATTAAGCTGTTCGTGCCGGCCTCACAAATTTGTGTTTCAAGTTTTCGGAGTTGTTACCTAATTCAGAATTACGGGTCTAATCACCTCACATATTTCCCACGACAGTTCGACAGAAGAATATTTTCTTTAAATGGCAAATATTTTTAGCTCACTGTGATACATTTTAAAGTAGTCTAAACAGAAAAACAGCGTGTTGATATTGAACATTTTTATTGCTTTAAGATATTATTTTACTTCATGTTAATATTTTTACAACGAATGCTGGGTTAATCTGTAAAGGTAGTCTTGTTCCACCAAGGTTGTGCTTCAGATCTGTAATGCAAAGAACAAATTCTTGATGAGAAAGTAACATTTGAATTTGGATAAAGTACAATTTATAAGTTCAGAGAAGAGATTTTCTAAACCTAATATTACTGTAGAATTTAATATATAGATAATTTTGAAACCTTTACTCCAAAATATGACAGCGAAGTTCCAATTTGCTGTGATCGTAGTAAAGCTCTACATCAGCACCTTTTATCTCTAATAACGTCGAGACGTTATTCGATTTTCTGTCACGATCTTTCCAACATTTCTGCAGGGATTGTTGTGATGGCAGGTGTAGTCTTGTGCTTCAGCCCATCCAAATTGGCTTACATTTGTTCTGTACACAATATCCTTAATATAGCTCTACAAATAAAAGTCTAGGAGTTAAAGTCCGGTGAACGTGGAGGGCAACAAATAGCACCAACCCGTCCAATCCATCAAGCAGAAGAGTTTCCCAAGAAACCCACTAACACAAAGTGCAATGTGCCGTTGTTCAGCTTTCTCCTGACTACAAATACCAAAAATTTCTTATCTTCGTTCGTTTAGGTTCAATCGAGAGCCAGAGTTGTAATTCCATTTTTGAAAACACCCTGTACATAAGTTTTAGGAAAATTTAAATCTGGAAACTGTTTTGATGTTCACGTGAAATATTAATTGTTAAGGTATTTAAGTGAATAAGACAAGGTGATATGAATATTTGTTTACCTTTAACCGTAATATCCGTAGCCGTAGCCAAGACCATATCCACGACCATATCCAATACCATAACCAAGACCACCGTATCCGTAGCCGAGACCACCATAACCGTAGCCAAGTCCACCATAGCCAAGACCGCCGTAGCCAAGACCACCGTAGCCGGAGACAAGCCCTCTCTTGTCCCTGGAGGATTCTTCGGAGAAGGCCACAGCCACGAGGGCGAAGAGGATTACAGCCTGGAAGGAAACGTATATTTACGTGTCATTTTGTGAAACTTGACGATATCTATCATTATCTATTATTTCTTATAACGACCCAAAGAACAGTTAATTTTGACTTAAAATTAAACGTAAAATATTTAATTTTTGAGCTGATTTGTTTAATAAACTTTAATCTAAATTTATTGAATAATTCTGTACATCTTGTTGAGTGTGCGAACCATTTCATCTTAGCTGTTTTGGAGTGATTGATAAATTATATTAAAGAAACCAATTTTTATAATTTAAGTGTTTTAAGGAATATTACATGCTGTCACCTCGCATTTTTACTGGACACAAATTCAGTAATTATAATGCATAGTTTTTGCACTTGTGCCATTATCATGTAAAAATTCTGCTCTACTCTTTTTATAATCGGCTTATATTTACACATTTCTGTTAATAGCACATTATTCTACTGGTTGTATCACTGATACATGATAATTTTTTCTGTGAAAAATAAATATTTCTGAAATATCTTGGTCTTAAAACATGTTTTTTTTAAAAATATATCGTTTTTGGACAATATCTGAAAAATCAAGTTTTTGAACAAAATATTCAACATCTTGAAATTTACTTAGCTAATGTGTATATAAATCCAAATACATAAGATAGGAATGTTCTTTTAAGGTGTTAAGTTGGTGTTTTCTTGTTATCATAATAAAAATAACATTTGCTGATTTGCTGTATTATCATATTGTCACTTTGAATGACGAGTAGTTTGAATGTACTAAAAAAGCAAGTACCACAAGAACAAAAATTAAATATGACACACTATCACAAGAATAATCGTGCGTTTGAAACAAAAATAAACTTTGAAAATCAAAGTGAATGATTAAAATAAAGTTTGATGATTTGCACATGTGTACACATCAGAAAAATTAACTCACAAGGAATTTCATGTTGGTTGTTGAAGAGTTAGTTGCGATGTACACAATAATTGAAGAACTGCTCTATCAGTCTTATATACACATTTAACAACCTTGTTTTGCTGCATTAGCATAGAAGAATTTCACTTCCGTTCTCTGTTTCCTGTAAGAAATGTTTTGTATTTTTTAAGTGACAAAACATTTACACTTTGTTCCCCACTTTCTTCATTACGATTTATTCAATAACACATTTTTATAGAGGTATTAAAGAATGCTAAACTGAGAAATTGTTTCATGCTACAGAGTTCTAGTGTAGAAACACTTGTTTAAAATATTTATTTGTTGGGGAGTAAGTTATTTTAAGGTTTTTGAGAAAAGAAGTAAGCCGTTTTGCGTACATTCTAGATGCAATATCTTGTAATCACTTACAGAATACAGGTCACTCTGGTGTGCTAAACCGAGTGAAGTAACGATAAACAACGGATACATTTTTCTAATCCAAAGTATATGTCATTTCAAATAACGTCATACCGTGAAAAGACTTCATTAGGATCAGCATGTATTACAGTTATTTGACCAAGGAACGAAGGTTAACATTAGCTTACATTAGATTTTGTCAGGCTAGAACATGTTAGCTTAAGACTGGTTAGATTATACCAGATTTGATGTTTGCAGGATTTAAATGATGATGAAAATATAAATGAAACAGACGTAAATGAGAATTGGGAGCACATACGTAATGCAATAGAATCAGCAGCTGAAGAAAGTATAGGATACCATAAACCGAGAAAAAGTAAGCCATAGTTTGATAATGAATGTCATAATCTAATAGAAATAAGAAATCAGGCTAGACTTAGGTGGTTAAGTAACTCTGATGATACAAATCTAAAAAATTATAATAGAATAAAACGAGAAGTTAACCGCACGTTTAGAAGTAAAAAAGAGATTACGTGAAAAGCAAAATTAACGAAATTGAAACAAACAGCAAAAATAAAAATATCAGAGATTTATATAAAGGTGTAAATGAGTTTAGAAAGGGGTGGCAACCTAAATTAAACTTGATAGAAGATAAAGACGGTGATTTTCTAGCTGACCCAAACGATATTCTAAATAGATGGAAGAACTACTTTAATGACCTTTTAAATGTCCATGTAGGAGATAAATCAGAAGTAAATGAAGTGCACACAGCAGAACCTTTAGTTCCAGAACCTAACTTGACTGAAGTTAAAGATGCTATTAAAAGGCTAAAGAATAACAAAGCACCTGGTATTGATTTAATACCAGCTGAGTTAATTAAATATGGTGGAAATTCATTAATATGTCAAATTCATAAATTAATTTGTTTAATATGGAATAAAGAAGAAATCCCTCAACAGTGGAAAGAATCCATAATTGTTGCTGTGTTTAAAAAAGGTGATAAAATGAACTGCAATAATTACCGTGGAATTTCTCTACTCTCAACAACATACAAAATATTGTCTAACATTCTTGTAACAAAACTAACCCCATATGCTAATGAAATTATAGGTGATTATCAATGTGGATTTAAACGTAACAGATCAACTACAGATCAAATTTTTCACATCAGACAGACACTTGAAAAAAAGTGGGAATATAATCAAAATGTCCATCAGCTATTCATTGATTTCAAAAAAGCATATGATTCGGTGAAAAGAGATAAATTATATAATATATTAATAGAGTTTGGAATACCTAAGAGTCTTGTTAGTATGATAAAAATATGCACCAGTGAAACAGAAAGTAAAATTCGTGTGGATATTAATAAGTCTGACAAATTTACAATTCATGATGGGTTAAAACAAGGAGATGCATTATCTCCATTGTTCTTTAATTTTGCCTTAGAATATGCTGTTAGGAAGGTAAAAGAAACTAAAGAAGGACTAAAATTAAATGGTGTGACTCAGTTGTTAGCATATGCAGATGATGTAGACTTACTGGGGGATGATGTGAATACAATTAAGAATAATGCTAAAATATTTTTCAAAACTGCTAAAGAGATAGGTTTGGAAGTTACCAAAGACAAAACTAAATATATGCTTACAGGCCGAAACCAAGTGTTAGGTAATAATCAAAATCTAAATATTGATAACAACTCGTTTGAACCAGTTTCCAAATTCAAATACTTAGGAGTAATATTAACAAATGAAAATTATATTAAAGAGGAAATAAAAAGTAGGCTTAATTCAGGAAATGCATGTTACTTCTCTCTTCATAAACTTTTATCTTCTCGTTTAATATCTAAGAAACTAAAAGTTAAAATATACAAAACAGTAATTTTGCCTGTAGTATTATATGGATGTGAAACTTGGTCCCTTACATTGAAAGAGGAACATAAATTGAGAGTATTTGAAAATAAGATCCTTAGGAAAATCTTTGGACCTAAAAGGGATGAGGAGACAGGTGAGTGGAGAACTACATAATTTGAATTCATGTCCAGATATTATTAGAATGATTAAATCAAGAAGACTTAGGTGGGCAGGCCATGTGGCACGAATGGGAGAGGAAAGAGGAGTTTACAGGATTCTTGTTGGGAAACCTGATGGCCTGTAGGAAGGCCAAGACGAAGATGGAGGGACAACGTTGAGATGGACCTAAATGAAATCGGTAGGGATGGAAAAGAGTATATAGAACTTGCTCGAGATAGGGAAAGATGGAAGGTCTGTGTTGCTGCAGCCATGAACCTTCGGGTTTAAGAAGGCTTGGGAGTTAGTTAGTTAGTTAGTTAGTTAGATTTTGTCAGACTAGAACATGTTAGCTTAAGACTGATTAGATTATACCCGACTTCAACGTATCTTAACTATTACATTTATTTCCTAAGAATAAAGAATCTCATCCAGTAGTGCCAAATTGAAATAAATTTGATGGGGAGAGGACAAAATTGACAGAAACAATTTTTTGTTTATAATTGTAGTATATATAACATATGTTCCCCTAAAGTCGTACCTATTTAGGAAATACCAAGTGAATGGATGATATTCAGTGAACAGCTTGTCCCATAATTCATTCGGCGAAATCACGCTCCGCCGCCATATTTCGGGCAAACAGGTGATATCCTGCGTTTAAAGCATACCTGGTAAGCTTAGTGCTTATGACTTTCGCGGAAGTGGTTCAAGGTATGATTATCATGATCATATGAGGAATGTGTGTATATAAAATGTCGAAAATTTTTCACTGTAAGAAGGCTTCTCATAAGCTATCCTCAACACGTTCAAATCTGTTTGCCGGACTTCATGCTGTTTTGTCCCAAAGTGCACTGCGTGATGACGTCTAGTTGAATATCATCCATTGTACTTTGTGCAGATTTGTATAGTTAATTTATTTCCGTTCTTGCAAACGGCCACGTTTGAAAATAATATAATGTTACCAACTTATTATTCTCTAAGAACTCGATATTCCCCACAGAAAGTTCCATGTTCGAGTCGTTATGAGAAGTAGCGAAACCTGGTCTATAATATATGTGCAATATGATGTAACGTGATCTTAATTGGAATGGGTACAACTTTTTTGGTGAATTCTTAAATCTTAACATTCACCTATGGCAGTAATTTGCAATGTTTATAGGTATTTACAGTGGCGTAAAGAAGACATTTCAGACCCTATGTTTTTGCTATACTCGCTCAGGTAGTAGTAATACGGAAATTGCTGCCAAAATGTCAGTAGGTCAAACGCAAACATAGAAAAGAAACGTTGTTATCTGATGTTATATCTTCACTTGTTTCTTAGCTTTTATCTTTTATTTTTCTGTTTTCTTCCCTTAGGTGTTCTAGATATAAACTAAATAAGGCCATTTCCTAACTTTTGTGCTTCCAAATTAAAAGCACACTTACAGATTACTCTTTGATAAACACCAACAAAGAATTTCAATGCTCGGTCCCTTGGATATCAATGATTTTAATGTCGAAATTTGTGGCGCAAACTAACATGCAAATATACGTCTTTGTCGATTTACGATAGCTTAATTTCTAAAATATAGCCTACCTCTGTGTGTGTATAATGATATTATTAGTATATTTTATTATATTTTGACCAAGAGATGACACTGCAAGAACTGTTATAGTTGATGATGTTTTATTGATTTTATCTAATGTATATTTTCTTCTCTTCTAGTATTATGAATGTAAGTATGAAGGACTTTAAAGAAGTACTAAGTTGTAATTTGTTTCTTGAAATGACTCGCAAAAGTTGAATTAAAATAAGTCACTCGTGATGTATATTTTAAAAATTATATTTAAATGTAAACTATTGATGGTTACCAGCAGACTTAATTAAAATCATCGCATACTAGCCAATATTTTTGTATCACTCACTTTTGTAATAGTTTCATGTGAAGCAGTATTTATATCACTTCAGTACAGAAATGTCAACGATTTCTATTTTGAGTTTCTTGCGTGACCAAACCCGTCGAATTCTGGACTCACATTCTCGCCACCGACTGTCCAAGGTTTGAGTCCTAGCATGGACATTTATGTTTCTTTACAATGTATTTTTTTGAAATTGCATTTCAAATGATCTTCAGCGTTCCGATTTGTCTTAAGTATAAGAAAACTGGCGCTAAATCAGAGAAATACAAAATTTTTCTATTTATATAATTATTGGTGGAATACTTAATTCAATATTTATTGAGTACATTATTTTGGCTAGTGAAAAATAAAGCCTTTTTCGGAAAGTAAGTCGGGTGATCAGAGAAAATATTTCAACGGCTGTAAATAACATTGTACAATGGACAAATGCGTTTTTTTGGGTGAAAATGGCTACATGGCAATACTGCTTCACATAATCACCGTTCCTGTTCAGACATTTACCACAGCGTTAGATTAAGCTGTTCGTGCCGGCCTCACAAATTTGTGTTTCAAGTTTTCGGAGTTGTTACCTAATTCAGAATTACGGGTCTAATCACCTCACATATTTCCCACGACAGTTCGACAGAAGAATATTTTCTTTAAATGGCAAATATTTTTAGCTCACTGTGATACATTTTAAAGTAGTCTAAACAGAAAAACAGCGTGTTGATATTGAACATTTTTATTGCTTTAAGATATTATTTTACTTCATGTTAATATTTTTACAACGAATGCTGGGTTAATCTGTAAAGGTAGTCTTGTTCCACCAAGGTTGTGCTTCAGATCTGTAATGCAAAGAACAAATTCTTGATGAGAAAGTAACATTTGAATTTGGATAAAGTACAATTTATAAGTTCAGAGAAGAGATTTTCTAAACCTAATATTACTGTAGAATTTAATATATAGATAATTTTGAAACCTTTACTCCAAAATATGACAGCGAAGTTCCAATTTGCTGCGATCGTAGTAAAGCTCTACATCAGCACCTTTTATCTCTAATAACGTCGAGACGTTATTCGATTTTCTGTCACGATCTTTCCAACATTTCTGCAGGGATTGTTGTGATGGCAGGTGTAGTCTTGTGCTTCAGCCCATCCAAATTGGCTTACATTTGTTCTGTACACAATATCCTTAATATAGCTCTACAAATAAAAGTCTAGGAGTTAAAGTCCGGTGAACGTGGAGGGCAACGAATAGCACCAACCCGTCCAATCCATCAAGCAGGAAAGGTTTCCCAAGAAACCCACTAACACAAAGTGCAATGTGCCGTTGTTCAGCTTTCTCCTGACTACAAATACCAAAAATTTCTTATCTTCGTTCGTTTAGGTTCAATCGAGAGCCAGAGTTGTAATTCCATTTTTGAAAACACCCTGTACATAAGTTTTAGGAAAATTTAAATCTGGAAACTGTTTTGATGTTCACGTGAAATATTAATTGTTAAGGTATTTAAGTGAATAAGACAAGGTGATATGAATATTTGTTTACCTTTAACCGTAATATCCGTAGCCGTAGCCAAGACCATATCCACGACCATATCCAATACCATAACCAAGACCACCGTATCCGTAGCCGAGACCACCATAACCGTAGCCAAGTCCACCATAGCCAAGACCGCCGTAGCCAAGACCACCGTAGCCGGAGACAAGCCCTCTCTTGTCCCTGGAGGATTCTTCGGAGAAGGCCACAGCCACGAGGGCGAAGAGGATTACAGCCTGGAAGGAAACGTATATTTACGTGTCATTTTGTGAAACTTGACGATATCTATCATTATTTCTTATAACGACCCAAAGAACAGTTAATTTTGACTTAAAATTAAACGTAAAATATTTAATTTTTGAGCTGATTTGTTTAATAAACTTTAATCTAAATTTATTGAATAATTCTGTACATCTTGTTGAGTGTGTGAACCATTTCATCTTAGCTGTTTTGGAGTGATTGATAAATTATATTAAAGAAACCAATTTTTATAATTTAAGTGTTTTAGGGAATATTACATGCTGTCACCTCGCATTTTTACTGGACACAAATTCAGTAATTATAATGCATAATTTTTGCACTTGTGCCATTATCATGTAAAAATTCTGCTCTACTCTTTTTATAATCGGCGTTTATTTACACATATATGTTAATAGCACACTATTCTACTGGTTGTATCACTGATACATGATAATTTTTTCTGTGAAAAATAAATATTTCTGAAATATCTTGGTCTTAAAACATGTTTTTTAAAATTTCCGTTTTTGGACAATATTTGAAAAATCAAGTTTTTGAACAAAATATTCAACATCTTGAAATTTACATAGCTAATGTGTATATAAATCCAAATACATAAGATAGGAATGTTCTTTTAAGGTGTTAATTTCTGTTTTCTTGTTATCATTTGCTGATTTGCTGCATTATCATATTGTCACATTGAATGACGAGTAGTTTGAATGTAATAAAAAAGCAAGTACCACAACAACAGAAATTAAATATCACTCACTATCACAAGAATAAACGTGCGGTTGAAACATAAGATAAACTTTCAAAATCAAACTGAATGATTAAAATAAAGTTTGATGATGTGGACATGTGTACACATCAGAAGAATTAACTCACAAGGAATTTCATGTTGGTTGTTGAAGAGTTAGTTGCGATGTACACAATAATTGAAGAACTGCTCTTTCAGTCTTATATACACATTTAACAACCTTGTTTTGCTGCATTAGCATAGAAGAATTTCACTTCCGTTCTCTGTTTCCTGTAAGAAATGTTTTATATTTTTTAAGTGACAAAACATTCACACTTTGTTCCCCACTTTCTTCATTACGATTTATTCAATAACACAATTTTATAGAGGTATTAAAGAATGTTAAACTAAGAAATTGTTTCGTGCTACAGAGTTCTAGTGTAGAAACACTTGTTTAAAATATTTATTTGTTGGGGAGTAAGTTATTTTGAGGTTTTTGAGAAAAGAAGTAAGCTGTTTTGCGTACATTCTAGATGCAATATCTCGTAATCACTTACAGAATACAGGTCACTCTGGTGTGCTAAACCGAGTGAAGTATCGATAAACTACTGATACATTTTTCTAATCCAAAGTATATGTCATTTCAAATAACGTCATACCGTGAAAAGACTTCATTAGGATCAGCATCTATTACCCTTATTTGACCAAGTGACGAAGGTTAACATTAGCTTATATTAGATTTTGTCAGACTAGAACATGTTAGCTTAAGACTGGTTAGATTATACCCGACTTAAACGTAGCTCTTAACTATTACATTTCTTTCCTAAGAATAAAACATCTGATCCAGTAGTGCCAAATTCAAATAAATTTGATGGGAGAGGACAAAATTGACACACACAATATTTTTTGTTTAGAATTGTAGTATATATAACATGTGTTCCCCTAAAGTTGTACCTATTTAGGAAATGCCAAGTGAATGTATGATATTCAGTGAACAACTTGTCCCACAATTCATTGCCCGAAATCACGCTCCGCCACCATATTTCGGTCAAACAGGTGATATCCTGCGTTTAAAGCATGCCTGGTAAGCTTAGTGCTTATGACTTTCGCGGAAGTGGTTCAAGGTATGATTATCATGATCATATGAGGAATGTGTGTATATAAAATGTCGAATATTTTCACGTAGGTTTCTCATATGCTATCCTTAACATGTTCGAATCTGTTTGCCGGACTTCATGCTGTTTTCTCCCAAAGTTCACTGCGTGATGACGTCTAGTTGAATATCATCCATTGTACTTTGTGCAAATTTGTATAGTTAATTTCATTCCGTTCTTGCAAACGACCACGTTTGAAAATAATGTAATATTACCAACTTAGTTACATACTTTTGCCAGGAGTCGAAAGGAGGAGCTACATTTTATAACCTGTACGCCACAATAGTCCCCTCATAGGCATTATACGTGTCTATTTCGAGGAGTGTTTCAGAAAGTTGTATTTCCTGAGTTTGACAGTGCAAATTCAAACACATTACTAATGATATTATTCTCTAAAAACTCGATATTCTCCACAGAAAGTTCCATGTTCGAGTCGTTATGAGATGTAGCGAAACCTTGTCTATAATATATATGAGAAATATGATGTAACGTGATCTTAATTGGAATGGGTACAACTTTTTTGGTGAATTCTTAAATCTTAACATTCACCTATGGCAGTATTTTGCAATATTCGTAGTTATTTACATTAGCATAAAGAAGACGTTTTAGACCCTATGTTTTTAATATACTTGCTCAGATAGTGGTAATACGAAAATTGCCGCCAAAATGTCAGTAGGTCAAACGCAAACATAGAAAAGAAACGTTGTTATCTGATGTTATATCTTTACTTGTTTTTTAGCTTTTGTCTTTTATTTTTCTGTTTTCTTCCCTTAGGTGTTCTAGATATAAACTAAATAAGGCCATTTCCTAACTTTTGTGCTTCCAAATTAGAAGCACACTTACAGATTGCTCTTTGATAAATACCAACAAAGAATTTCAATGCTCGTTCGCTTGGATAACAACTACTTACGAGCTATTTTAATGTCGAAATTTGTGGCGCAAACTATCATGCAAATATACGTCTTTGTCGATTTACGATATCCTAATTTCTAAAATATAGTCTACCTCTGTGTGTGTATAATGATTTTATTAGTATATTTTATTATATTTTGACCAAGAGATGACACTGCAAGAACTGTTACAGTTGATGATCTTTTATTGATTTTACCTAATGTACATTTTCTTCTCTTTTAGTCCTATGAATGTAAGTATGAAGGACTTTAAAAAAGTACTAATTTGTAATTTGTTTCTTGAATTGACTCGAAAAAGTTGAATTAAAAGAAGTCACTCGTGATGTATATTTTAAAAATTGTATTTAAATGTAAACTATTGATTGTTACCAGCAGACTTAAATAAAATCATCGCATACTAGCCAATATTTTTGTATCGCTCACTTTTGTAATAGTTTCTTGTGAAGCAGTATTTATATCACTGCCGTACAGAAAAGTCAACGATTTCTATTTTGAGGTCCAGTGCGTGACCAATCTCATTGAATTCTGGACTCACATTCTCTCCACCGACGGTCCAAGGTTTGAGTCCTAGCATGGACATTTATGTTTCTTTACAATGTATTTTTTTATGAATTGCATTTCCAATGATCTTCAGCGTTCCGATTTGGCTTAAGTGTAAGAAAACTGGCGCTAAATCAGAGAAATACAAAATTTTTCTATTTATATAATTATTGGTGGAATACTTAATTCAATATTTATTGAGTACATTATTTTGGCTAGTGAAAAATAAAGCCTTTTTCGGAAAGTAAGTCGGGTGATCAGAGAAAATATTTCAACGGCTGTAAATAACATTGTACATTGGACAAATGAGTTTTTTGGGTGAAAATGGCTACATGGCATTACTGCTTCACATAATCACCGTTCCTCTTCAGACATTTATCACAGCGTTAGATTAAGCTGTTCGTGCCGGCAGAACAAATTTGTGTTTCAAGTTTTCGGATTTGTTACCTAATTCAGACTTACGGGTGGGGATGGGATGGTCTAAGGTTTCCCAGTGATACCTTAGAGAACAAGCGAAGTTTTGATTGCGTATAGGGACGTGAATTGTCATGAAGAATGAACACTCCACTGCGTAGAAGACCTGTCCGTTTTCTTCTTATGGTCTACCGTAAAAGCTGAAGAGTCTGCCAGTAGCCACCACCATTAAAAGTGCATCCACTTTCGAGGAATTTCACCAATATACGCCAGACGCATCCCAGAAACAGTGTCCAGAATCTTCCTGGCTGATGGGATCATCTGGAACTTCTTACTGCGTCGTTTCAAATGCACGCCATGTTGCCTTGACATCACATATTCATCATAAACATCTACCAGTTCGCTATAAATATTGGCAACTTGAACATTCTGGCCCACAAGAAACGAATCACAACCCTCATTTCCGCTCTTCACCAATTTTCCAAACGCACGGCCATTTTGAACAGTTACTGTGCAGCTACGTCCGGTCAGAAAGGTGCACACCTACATGTGCAATGAAATACACACGATAGCAGTACACATACATATTTACTTGACTCTACTATAACTGCACTGAAATTTATGATCCCTGTAACCTTTTTTTCTAATCACCTCACATATTTCCCTTGACAGATCCACAGAAGAATATTTTCTTTAAATGGCAAATATTTGTAGCCAATATAATCTAATGCCAGAGACAACGTGAAAGAACTCTGTAATTCGCCCTCACTTAGATACATTTTAAAGTAGTCTAAACAGAAAAACAGTGTGTTGATATTGAACATTTTTATTACATTAAGATATTATTTTACTTCATGGTAATATATTTACATTGAATGCTGGGTAAATCTATAAAGGTAGTCTTGTTCCACCTAGGTTGTGGTTCAGATCTGTAATGCAAAGAACAAATTCTTGATGAGAAAGTAACATTTGAATTTGGATAAAACACAATTTATAAGGTCAGAGAAGAGATTTTCGAAACGTAAGATTACTGTAGAATTTAATATATAGATAGTTTTAATGATAGATTTTAAACCTTTACTCCAGAATATGACAGCAAAGTTCCAATTTGCTGTGATATTAGTAAAGATCTACATCAGCACCTCTTAGCACTAATAACGTCGAGACGGTATTCCATTTTCTGTCACGATCTTTCCAACATTTCTGCAGGGATTGTTGTGATGGCAGGTGTAGTCTTGTGCTTCAGCCGATCCAAATTGACTTACCTTAGTTTTGTACACAATATCCTTAATATAGCTCTACAAATAAAAGTCTAGGAGTTAAAGTCCGGCGAACGTGGAGGGTAACGAATAGGACCAACCCGTCCAATCCATCAATCAGGAAAGGTTTCCCAAGAAACCCACTAACACAAAGTGCACTGTGCCGTTGTTCAGCGTTCTCCTGACTACAAGTACCAAAAGATGTCTTATCTTCTTTCGTTTAGGTTCAATAGGGAGCCAGAGTTGTAATACTATTTTTGGAAAACCCTGTACATAATTTTGAGGAAAATTTAAATCTAAAAAAACAGTAAAGTGCTCCCTTGTGCTTAGCACCACGCCATGAAGACGTATAGGGGGTGTGGATGTAACGCCCCACACTTTCTTGATCCGGTCATGAGTGTGGGTGATGTGGTCAGTATCTCGCCCCTGACCAGCTTTACCCCCCAGGGTTTCCCCCAGGTACCCATGTTATTCGACGCTGGCTGGGCGCCGGGGCCGCTTCCAACATTAGAAAAGTTCCCGGATTTAAACCGGGCGGGGATCGAACCCGGGACCTTGAGCATGGTAGTCAGACGCGTTACCGACTGAGCCACCGCGGCCAAATTTAAATCTGGAAACTGTTTTGATGTTCACGTGAAATATTAATTGTTAAGGTATTTCATTGAATAAGACAAGGTGATATGAATTTTTGTTTACCTTTAACCGTAATATCCGTAGCCGTAGCCAAGACCATATCCACGACCATATCCAATACCATAACCAAGACCACCGTATCCGTAGCCGAGACCACCATAACCGTAGCCAAGTCCACCATAGCCAAGACCGCCGTAGCCAAGACCACCATAGCTGTAGCCCAACCCGGAGACAAGTCCTCTCTTGTCCCTGGAGGATTCTTCGGCGAAGGCCACAGCCACGAAAGCGAAGAGGATTACAGCCTGGAAGGAAACGTATATTTACGTGTTATTTTGTGAAACTTGACGATAGCTATCATTATCTATTATTTCTAATAACGACCCAAAGAACAGTTAATTTTTACTGAAGATTAAACGTAAAATATTTAATTTTTGAGCACATTTGTTTAATAAACTTGAATCTAAAGTTAATGAATAATTCTGTATATCTTGAAGAGTGTGCAAACTATTTCATCTTAGCTGTTTTGGACTGATTGATAAATTATGATAGAGAAAACAATTTTTATATTTTAAGTTTTTAACGGATATACATGCTGTTATCTTGAATTTGTACTGTACACAATTTCAGTATTACATAAACTATATAATTATAATGCATAGTTTTTGCACCTGTGCCATTACAACCATGTAATAATTATGCTCTACACTTTTTATAATCGGCGTATATTTACACACTTCTGTTAATAGCACATTATTCTACTGGTTGTATCATTTATGCACGATTATTTTTACTGTAAAAATAAATGTTTCTGAAATATCTTGGTTTTAAAACACGTTTTTTAAAATATACGTTTTTGGGCTATCTCTGAAAAGTCAAGTTTTTGAAGTATTCAAACATCTTGAAATTTACTTAATGTGCATGTAAATCGAAATACATAAGATAGGAATGTTAATATAAGGTGTTAAGTTGGTGTTTTCTTGTTATCTTAATAAAAATTACATTTCCTAATTTGGTGTATTATCATATTGTCTCTTTGAATGACGAGCAATATGAATTTAATAAAAAAGCAAGTACCACAACAACAAAAATTAAATATCACACACTGTCAGAAGAATTGACTTGCGTTTGAAACAAATTATAAACTTTGAAAATCAAACTGAATGGTTGAAATAAAGTTTGATCATGTGTACATGTATACACATCAGAAAAATCAACTCACAAGGAATTTCATGTTGGTTGTTGAAGAGTTAGTCGATGTACACAATGATTGAAGACCTGCTCTACCAATCTTATATACACATTTAACAACCTTGTGTTGCTGCATTAGCATAGAAGAATTCACTTCCGTTCTCTGTTTCCTGTAAGAAATGTTTTGTATTTTTTAAGTGACAAGGCATTCACATTTTGTTCCCCACTTTCTTTATTACAATTTATTCAATAACACATTTTTTTATAGAGGTATTAAAGAATGCTAAACTGAGAAATTGTTTTGTGCTACAGAGTTCTAGTGTAGAAATACTTCTTGAAAATATTTCTTTCTTTGGGAGTAAGTTATTTTAATTTTTTTTAATAAAAGATGTAAGCGATTATCTACGTTCAAGTTGTGCGTACACTCTCTAGATGCAATATCTTGTAATCACTTTTAGAATATTCGGTCACTATGGTGTGCTAAACAGAGCGAAGTAACGATAAACAACGGATACATTTTTCTAATCCAAAGTATAGGTCGTTGCATAACGTCATATCGTAAAAACTTCATTATATCATCATATATTACACTTATTTGACCAAGTAACGAAGGCTAACATAGCTTGGATTAGATTTTGTCAGACTAGAACATGTTAGCTTAAGACTGATTAGATTATACCCGACTTCAACGTAGCTCTTAACTATTACATTTCTTTCCTAAGAATAAAGCATCTCATCCAGTAGTGCCAAATTCAAATAAATTTGAGGGGGAGGGGACAATATTGACAGAAGCAATTTTGTTTATAATTGTAGTATATAATATGTATTCCCTTAAAGCGAACAACTTCTCCCACAATTCATTGCGCGAAATCACGCTCCGCCGCCATATTTCGGGCAAACAAATGAGATCCTGCGTTTAAAACATGACTGGTAAGCTTATTGCTTATGACTTTTGCGGAAGTGGTTCAAGGTATGATTATCATGATCATATGAGGAATGTGTGCGTATTAAATATCGCAAATTTCTCACTGTAAGAAGGCTTCTCATATGCTATCCTTAACACGTGCGAATCTGTTTGCCCGCCTTCGTAATATTTCTTCCCAAAGTGCACTGCGTGATGACGTCTAGTTGAATATCATCTATTGCATTTTATACAGATTTGTATAGTTAACTTCTTTCCGTTCTTGCAAACGGCCACGTTTGAAAATAATGTAATATTGTAAAATTAGATGCTTACTTTTGCCAAGACTCGAACGTGGGTTCGTCGATAGGAGGAGCGACATTTTATAACGCGTACGCCACAATAGTTTCCTCATAGGCATTATACGTATCTAATTTGAGGAGTGTTTCAGAAAGTTGTTTTTTCCTGACTTTGACAGTGCAGTCAGTGAAAATTCAAACGCATTAGTAATGATATTATTCGTTAAGATTTCGATCTGCCCACCGAAAGTTCCATGTTCAAATCCCGTGTTTTCCTTTTAATGCTCGTTTAACAATTTTCTTTAAATCATCTTAGATCCTAATATTTACGACAATTAAATCGTTGATAAGCAGCCCAACATGGCTCCCTGTAATTTCATGCGGCTAATGTATATAATTTCCCCAAATGTGTTACATCAGTTTGAATTGAGCTACCAATTTTGCATTCTGAGGGGAACATTAAATTTAGTGCGTTGATGGAACTGACTTGTCTCTGTAGACTGCAATAACGTACATTTTTTAATGCAGGTATTCCGGATTGAAAGTTTGAGCGAGAATGTGCTAGCAACATTAATCTATTTTGTGATTGCATTTAATTACACTTGAGGGTTCACCCATCTGACAAAAATCCTGAGTTCATAATAACTGGCTTGTGAAAGCTCTTTCATTCATTCATGAAAGCCTATGTAAAACAACTCACATAAAATATATCACAACACTGCACAGAAAGCCCATATGCTGAACAACAGATTTATTTCACAAAAGGAAATAAAATGAAAACATAGTACACGAATACTACAGCTTTACGAGTACCAACAGCCAGCCCATTCGAAACACGGATTGCACACCAAACATCGTGCACCGCTCACAGTCTGTACAGCAAGTGTCTGACGTGAATCACTCGACCCCGCCGGTCAGCTGTTGCCACTTGGCAGTGCTGCCCTCACACAATGGCGGAATTTACATATACTACACACCTTATCTTAAGATGGTAATAAATATAATGATTGGAAGAATACAAGAAACAAATTTCCTGTACTAGTACAAAGAAATTTAAAATTTAAAGGAAACAACAATGGAATCATGCTTTGCTAAGTAAAAAAAAATTGGAGGTGAAATTCATCCATGGTAATGTACCAACACAAGGTTGATATATGTGTATATATATTAGATTAAAGAAGCAGCTCACTAATCATTGCATCTACTACGACTAGTAATTACAACTCTTCTGCAAATATGAAATTCTTGGTGAGTAAACTTGTTGAGAATTATTATTCAATCTATGTGCATAACGCTTCAGGACCATCTGTCAATAGTCTGATTTATTCTTTAAAATAGGCATGTGAAACATTGTGCCAAGTAGGATAATAAAGTGAAGATGTATATTTTAATGAAACTTGTACAAGATCACATGTTTGACAGTCATAGAAATTTTCAAATTAGCTCTAAGGAATGAACAAATGAAATCTTGCAGTTTTCGAAATATTAATTTCTTTGTAATAGGTATTTTTCTAATAACCGAAGCTTGTTTTTCAAGTTTTCATACAAGAGAGGATGGAATGAATATTCCATTACAATTTGTGACGAATTATATTGTGCCCACATTCTAAAGATGAGCTCACTAGTTATAATTTTACCACTTAAACAGTTGGGACGTCTTCCATAATTTGAGAGATTGGTTGAATATAATTTTTTATGTGTATTTTTATTGTTTGTCCTTTAGGAACTTTTAGTTCTTTTCGTCCTCGTGGCTGTGGCCTTCGCCGAGGAATCTTCCAGAGATAAGAGAGAACTTGCCTACGGCTACAGTGGCCTTGGCTATGGTTACGGTCTTGGCTACGGACATGGATATGGTCTTGGCTACGGTCTTGGTTATGGCTATGGCTGCTATGGATAAAGATATAATGAATTTGTGAATGTCAATCTTTACATTATTATTTTGTTATCACACTGAATTGTGAAAAGTTGCTTGTGGATGTTGTTTCACATTGCTTGACTACTTTTTTATTTTACATGTTTACTTTGACAGAGCCGGAACATAACGACAGAATAGTAGAGGCTGGTACTTTCCACTTCACGTGGTCAAGTTTGACTGTCTAACAAGCATTTGTTTCCATCAAACATGAATCTCCTTGTAAATTAATTTTAATATCTGCTGCAATAAAAATATTCTGACTTTATGCATAATGGTTTCCTTATCAGTGACGTATTATAAGAAATAACATCAAGTATAGAATTACTTCTATTGTTTTTCTATATATTTATGGGATATTTTAAATAGGATTTGTTAGCATTTACTCATTTCTAGTCTCATGAAATATGAATACTATCTTGGACCAGTTTAAAAGCTTCCTCTTTGTTCCCTTGGCTGCGAAAGACTTACGATAATTAAGTCGAAAAAACTTTATTTAGTCTTTTACTAATTGAGAATGTCGGCTGATCATTGTCTCAGGAGAATCCTGAATTGTTACACCCCATCTTCGCTTGATGCCTTCCCACCCATCATATCACACCGTTCTGTATCCGTGCAGACGATATCCTTTCAGCACTTGGTGTCATTAGCGATCTGCCTTGTGTGTCTCCGTTTATTTCGTCTCTCCCACACTTGGGTATTTTCTGTACCTTTGGATAACATGTCTCCAACTGCCCTCCCAATGTCAGAAAAGCCTATTGTTCGCAGCAACGGTTTCTACAGCTTCGACTCCAGTAACCTAGTTTTACTGTCTTTGTTTTATACGGATAGGTTCAAATCGGTCGAATCAGTTGGTTGTGTCTTTGTTGTCGAATCTCAGAATTACTGTTATGCTTACTCTCTGCTTGCTCTATCTACACGGTAGAACTGTATGCTTGACTTTGTAGAAGATTACACTTTTCAAAGGTCCTCATTTGTTGTATAACCCTCTGCCCACGAAGTGAGTTGGTATCATTGTATGACGTCTTGCCTCATTTTGATTAGCTAGCATGCTCAGAGCCATGAGGAAGAATCAAGCTTGCTCAGTCGGGAGGCATCCGTTAAGGGGGAAAGAGTGGAGAGACTCTTACTGTACACGTGAATGGTGAGTGTGGCTATCCGATGGGAGATGTAAGTAGATTGGGGTTCCTTCTAATTCTTTAGTTAGATATTTATTTATTTGTTCAATATTAGATTTGTTAATTTCAATGGATAATTAGATTATTATTAGAATCAGTATCCAGGAACCTAATCTATAATTCTCAGTCGTATGGCCGCGTGCACTACTCACGTATTGTCCCCCAATTATTAATCTATTAAGTATTAGGATATTAATTTATTTGAATTTGATATAAAAAGAAAGGGAAATATAAACTATTTGTTTATTAGAATTCTATATTCTGGCATTGTTAAAAATAAAATTTGAAAGATCTAAGTTCTGGTTTGAATTCGTAAAAATAATTTCCTAGAAGAATGGACTGGGACAACAGCTTACTTTCACTGGTACTCTGTATACAGTAGATCCTGTTTTCATGCAGTTGAGTTTGAGCGTGACTACAATGAGATGGGCCTTTTTTTACAGCTAAGTTGCAAGAGAGCATGGTTCTAGTTCTAGGAAATTTTTGTTACGAATATTTGTAATTGATAGTATCTTTAATTGCAGATTGGTTTGATCAAATTTGAAAATCAGAAGGTGGATAGTTGGTTGTTCGAAAGCATTAAAGATGAGTCATGCGACCGGAAATCCCTTCCACACGGTCGACTTGACTGGTGTGCCAGACACATTGCTGCCACTTGCTGGTGATTGCACTATGTACCAGGGCTTACCTATAAGTTCCACACTTTATGAAGGTCAGTCATTAAACCCGTTTTCACCTGCCTTGCCAAAACCTCCTTTGCAATTTGGTGATATCCGAAAGGAGGAAACTTCAGTCAAACAGACTTATAGTAGATTTCCCCATAAACCATGTTGGGTGAATAAAAGACCGTCCCAGAATTTAATAGATTTTTCTGCTGAATCGTCTTCTGACGACGATTCCAACTGTACTTCCGTATTCTCTGGAAGAGCTATGAATAAGTTGTCTAATAATATGGCACAATATACTTTGAATCACTTTCTGCGAAATATTCCCAATTTGAACGATGAAAAGGCTGAAAATATCTTTAGATTTATGTATTCCGTTCAAATGCTTATAGAAAAGAAAATGTTTCCGGTAAAAGATATTTTGATTGCTGTAATATCTAAAGTTCAAGGTAGAATTAGTAAAATATGGTTACAACATATTCAACAAGGTTCCAAGTGGGACGTAATTCTAGACAGTATTGTAAAACAATTTTGCAATAGTCTAAGTGTGCATAGTTTAATATCTGAAAAGGTATTAAGAAAGCAAGAAATTTCAGAAGACCCGGTGGATTTCTTGGATACTAGGTTAAGAGGAGCCAAGATATTGCGAGTGAAATTTTCAGAAGAAGAGTTCGTTGGACTCATGATTGATAGACTTCATCCCTCTCTGTCTCAACAATTGTTATTTTCGAACACTCCTACTTCAATTCACGAGTTGAGAAATAAACTTAAGATATTTCAAAAACATGCTTATCTTTGTCGTGAATATTT
Source organism: Lepisma saccharinum (assembly GCF_977018435.1). Taxonomy (NCBI): domain Eukaryota; kingdom Metazoa; phylum Arthropoda; class Insecta; order Zygentoma; family Lepismatidae; genus Lepisma; species Lepisma saccharinum. Next base: position 21,481,356 of record NC_139256.1, on the reverse strand, counting down.
CATGGAATGTAAGAACTTTAGTAAGACACAAACTGGGAATTTGGTTAGAGATGGGAATTTATTAAGAAACAATCAGTGCCTTCCTGTAGTTCCCCAGCAAAAACAAAGTTTTTCTAAGTATAAGAACACTTATATGATGCCTCAATATAACAATAGAGACCTTTCCGTTAAAGTAAAAGCATTGTTTGTCGAAGGAAAATTGGCTAACATTCCAACTCCGCTGTGTTTAGATACAGGGTGTTCTGAAAATGTTATAAGCCAAGGATTTTTAGATCGCATTCAACAAATTTGTAAAGTGGAAGTAAGAGAAAAGAATCTAAACGTCATCCTAGGGAACGATGAACAGTTAAAGTTGACGCAAGTAGTGTGTGTGCCTGTTCAACTGGGGCCCCTCACGTGGCCAGTGGAACTGTACGTGTCTCCGACGTTACCTGTAAATGTGATATTGGGAGTAAAGTTTCATATCAGAACGAAGATGGTGTTTCGTATGGACAAAGCCTTGTTAGAATTTGAAACTCTGCCTCAAAAATTTCCTATTATGTGGAACTGTGACAGCATTTTTAATACTGGACGTGTTTTTCAGGAAAATTCCCCCTCTACTTCTACAGTAAAATCCCGTTTCCATGATCGTACTACTAACAAGTTTTCTTCAAATGCATCAAGAAGAGGACCAGGACGACAACTAGGCAAGAAGACTGCTGTACCCAGTGATAGATCCAGTGATGGAGATTGGAAGAATCCACCTACTCGGGAGATTATTCCTGATGTGACATCGCAAGACGAGAACTATTTTGCACATCAACTTGGTGAGTGTAAGAATCAATTTCGTGATGTCATTTGTGATAAGATTGGCGTTATAAAAGATTTTGTGTACCATATTCACATGAAAGATAATGTGCCAGTTAGATCAGCCCCTTATTTATTGAATGCAGAGAAGGAGAAAGAACTAGAAGCTATAATTTCGGACTTGTTAGCCCAAAATGTAATTGAACCTTCTAACAGCCCGTATGCTAGTCCTTGTTTCCTGATTGACTCTAAAAACAACACCAAACGTCTTGTCGTAAATTATTCAGAGGTTAACCGACATATTATGTTTGACGCTTATCCTCCATGTGTTTTGGAAGAAAGTTTGTCTAAAATAAGTCAGGGCACAGTTTTTTCTGTTCTTGATTTTAAACGGGCATTCAATCAAATCCCAATTAATGAAGAAAGTAAGAAAGTAACAGCCTTCGTCTCACAGTCGGGACAATGGCAGTATCGTACCTTACCATTTGGTTTAAGCGTAGGTCCAAGTGCACTAGCGAGAGTTATGCAAATTATGTTTGGTCATCTTAAAGGAGAATTTTTATTTTGGTATTGTGATGATTTGATAATCTTTAGCCCAGATAAAGCCAGTCATTTGAAACATCTCAAAATTGTACTAGAGATATTACGTAAATATGGTGTTACAATTTCACCTTCTAAAAGTCAATTCATGCAGGATGAAATATTTTTCCTAGGTTTTAAAATTTCTCAGGGAAACTTGCAACTAGACCCCAAAAGAGTAGAAGCTATTAATAATATCAGTCCTCCTAAAAATTTAAGAGCTTTGATGAAACTATTGGGCTTTTTGCAATATTTTGCGAAATTTATACCTAATTTCCAACAAGTTGTAGCCCCTCTTAATGACTTAAAGAAAAAGAATGTGAAGTTTAAATGGGGATCTTTAGAACAGAACGCTCTGGATCATATTAAACTTCTTTTTGAAAAACATGTTGTACTTAAATTGCCTGATATGAATAAAGATTTTGTTGTCCAAACTGACGGTAGTTTGACAGGCTATGGAGCTATCCTGCTTCAAGAGGACGAATTTGGTAATTTACGTCCTGTGTTTTTTCACTCGAAACGTTTGAAAGATCGAGATAAAAATCGTACGATATATGATATTGAATTATGGAGCTTAATGTTAGCTTTGGATAAGTTTCATTATTATTTGAGAGCTAGGCCATTTAAAATTCAAGTAGATAGCATGAGTGTTGCTTGGATGATCAAGCGGGCAACAAAGTTCACTAAATATGCTCGTTATTTGGAAAAGTTGTTATCATTTAGTTTCGAAATGGAACATATTCCTGCTAAAAATAACGTATGTTCTGATTTATTGTCCAGGATGTATGATAATAAGAATTTTGACACAGAGACGCATGATTTGGAAGAGCTCACAAACCTCAATTTGACAATGTGGTCTCATCCTTTGTATAGTAATATTTTGTCGGACGAACAATACAAAGACGAAATCTTGAAACCTATAATAGATAATATTCGACAAAATAAAGATGTAAAAGATTATAAAATGTTCAAGGATGTTTTGTACAAAAAAACAAAAGTATCGGGGATGCCTTATAGAATTTGTGTACCTAGTAACACTCAAAAATCCTTGATTCAGTATTTTCACAACAATATTTATAGTGGAGCACATTGTGGTTGGTTTAAAACCTTGAAAAGAGTACAGAAACATTTTACCTGGGACAATATGAAGTCCATGGTTAAAGAGTTCTGTCAAACCTGCGACTTGTGTCAGAAAGCTAAAGAACGAAATGAGAATCCTGTTAACATTTTATGTTCACGTGTAATCACGATACCCAGCCAAAGATATCATGTAGATATTGTGGGGCCATTGCCACGTTCTAAGAATTGTAAATATATTTTATTAATAGTTGATGCTGCAACCAAATTTGTTCATTTGGAAGGGTTAAGAGTTTTGAACTCCAGAGTTATAGTTGATAAGCTTTACGAGTTGTTTATGAACAGCGGTTTGTGCATGGAATTGGTTAGTGACAATGCCTCTTACTTTGTCTCGCAATATTTCACATCATTTTTGTACAATTTTGGAATTAAACATATTACATGCACCGAATATAATCCTCAGAGTAATTTAGCGGAGAGATATATTAAAGTTTTAAAAACTTCTCTTCGAGCGTATTTTCACGACAGACAAAATGAGTGGATGAAAGGATTGAAAGAGATACAGTATTCTATTAATTGTTCAGAAAGCTATGCTACTGGTAACACTCCGTCAGAATTATTTATGGGGCGTGTATTTTTCGATCCCTTGGAAGTTCGATGGCAATTACACTCAGAAAATGATCAATTGTCAAAGGAACAACTAGAATTAAAATGGAAATCTGCTCTTGAAAACATGCAGAAATCTTGGGAAAAAAGGAATCGCCTTTATTCACGTAAGTTTACGAGAGTACCCTTTGCAATAGGCGATCTTGTCTTGATAAAATCTCAACTTGTTTCTTCTGGCCCCGAACAGACTACAAGGTCACTGCAACTAAAATACTCGGGACCTTATCGCTTAATACGATTCCTCACTCCTGCCAGTGTGCTGGCAGTTGAGGTCAACAACCCTTCTAAGCACAAACGTTGCCATGTCACTTCGTTGAAGAGATATTTGCCCAGGCGAATTGATAACATGAGTTGAAACTAGGTCACTATGCCTCTCGACCATTCATTGTTTATTAGAGTAATCCCTTTCTTTGTATTGTTTTTTGTTTTGTAATACTAAAGATAATGTTACGTGTTTGATAATTGTGAGAGTGTGTATGTAAAAATTCAACATATTGAAAATAATTGTAAAAGAGTATATACAGGGTGCACCTAAAATAATTTGTATGTCATAGAATTTCCAGTTTCTGGTTCAGATTTTATTTTACAGGATTTTACTGCGGAACCTGTGTCGACAACCCTTCAACTTAAAATGAAATTCGTAGATATGATTCCTGAAATTCTTGATAAACCAGAGCAACTTCTATGAAAATATGATGAATGTAATTTGGTAAATGTAATTGATTTGAAAGCTGTTGAAGATGTTTGTGTTCAGAGGTTAAGGTTTGTTATACACTAGGGGGAGGGGATGTTATAACCCTCTGCCCACGAAGTGAGTTGGTATCATTGTATGACGTCTTGCCTCATTTTGATTGGCTAGCATGCTCAGAGCCATGAGGAAGAATCAAGCTTGCTCAGTCGGGAGGCATCCGTTAAGGGGGAAAGAGTGGAGAGACTCTTACTGTACACGTGAATGGTGAGTGTGGCTATCCGCTGGGAGATGTAAGTAGATTGGGGTTCCTTCTAATTCTTTAGCTAGATATTTATTTATTTGTTCAATATTAGATTTGTTAATTTCAATGGATAATTAGATTATTATTAGAATCAGTATCCAGGAAACTAATCTATAATTCTCAGTCGTATGGCCGCGTGCACTACTCACGTATTGTCCCCCAATTATTAATCTATTAAGTATTAGGATATTAATTTATTTGAATTTGATATAAAAAGAAAGGGAAATATAAACTATTTGTTTATTAGAATTCTATATTCTGGCATTGTTAAAAATAAAATTTGAAAGATCTAAGTTCTGGTTTGAATTCGTAAAAATAATTTCCTAGAAGAATGGACTGGGACAACAGCTTACTTTCACTGGTACTCTGTATACAGTAGATCCTGTTTTCATGCAGTTGAGTTTGAGCGTGACTACAATGAGATGGGCCTTTTTTTACAGCTAAGTTGCAGTTGTGATTCGATTAATGTGATCCAGAGTCCGGAATCGCTCTCTCTTTCAGGCATTCGACGACTTGTGTCTTTATCTGTCAGTGCCGAAGTTTGATTCTGCTGGATCCCCAGGAAGGGAAATGAAACACCCAATGCTGCTACCAGATCTGCCGATGATGTGCTGGTCCACCTTCTGCCAATCAGGAACCTTCAGAATGTATTTCATTCATTCCTTTTGAACACCTGGCAGGAAGAGTGGGATAAGGTGACGTGGAAGAAACTACTCACTATCAAGCCCACCACTGGTGCATGGTGTTCCTCGTACCCGTCGCGAAGAGGTTATTTTAAATCGGCTTCGTATTGGACACAGCCATGGTCATTTGCTTCAAGGGCTGACCCCACCAATCTGTCGCATATGCAACCTTGTTTTAAGAGTTCGGCATATACTTATCCACGTGACGATTTAAATATCCTCAGATAAACTTACAACCTTCCCAACTCTCCATCATCAATGTTGGGAGCAGAGTCTCTACCAGCCTGGAAAACCTGGAAATCCTGGAAAAGTCAGGGAACTAATTTTTTTCGGGAGAAGTCGTGGAAATGTCAGGGAAATTGACTGTGTTGATGGAAAAAGTCAACATTTTTGTAGCAGTGTATTGAAAGTAGTTTTTTGAACAAAGAAGGAAAGAAAGGAAAAGCATGAAATTTAAATATTGTTGACAAACTATACTTCAGTTCGATATACTGAATATTACCAATAGTTACAGTAAAATTTTAACTAGTTTCATGTAGAAAACTACTACAATATGTGGCTATTGAAATTTATCCCATCCTTATTGCTTTTTAGTATGTGTGGTAAATAATTATTGGGAACAATACACGTGTCATGAAATTGTACTATAATTATGTATTATTTATGCAGTAATGTATGATTTCTTATAGAAGATGATTCTTTGTTATACTTGCTTTCCTCCTCATATCCAACAGTCAATTACTGTTGAGCTTTCCTTCTCATTATTACCTTTACATGTGAAGTAAATATTCCAGTACATGGTTAGTGGGATTCTAAGTATGTATTTAGCTGAAATAAAGTGTCCTTCTCCAAACATGTACACTAATTGCTCATGTAGTTTGGCCTGGAAAATTTTCGTTCTTGGTCTGGAAAGTCAGGGAATTATGTTTTTGTCAAATTGTAGACACCATGGTTGGGAGATGACTAAAATGTTTTAACAAATGTTTTTAAATTTTTGAGGAGAGAAGGCCCTTTACACTGTCTCTGAGAATGTTTTCAATCTTACCTTTTTAACGTGTTGTCTATGTCCACTGCAAGTCCCTGTATAATCTTTCTCACGAAGCTTTTCACACAGTATTTTTAAAATTTTGGGTAAGGATTTTAGATAAGGGGAAAGTTTCTTTGTATACTTTGAAAAGTGCAAATATGTACAAACGCACCCAAAACTTTTAACTTATGCATTAATTTGTTCTAAGGAGAATTTAAAAATTGTTCATTATCTTCAATAATTATTATATCGAGAAGAAGAATTTACTAGTTTATGACTAATCTGTTCGGATCAAAAATTTAACGTATGCTAGTTTGAAAGTATGTAGTTTGTATTTATTTTTATGATTTGTATATTATGCCTATTTTATTATTATGTAGGCCTACATACTGCTGTAGCAAAGCTTCAAGCTGTTTTCGCCAGTCTCAATTATCATGTAATAAATTTGTGTAAAGATATGTTATACCCTATTTCAATTATTTGAAATTCAATTTAACTCGACATCAGAAACGGGATTGTTCACTATGCTGTATAAATTGTATACACACACACTTTGTACACACTTTTACAATGTATAGAGCACGTATCAAGACAAGCAGCTTCTCTCGTTAACATTTTGTTCGCCAGTCTTCCCCCTAAACAGCCCCGAAAAAAAATGTCCCGTATGGTACAGATTCATGCATACAAGAACCGATAATATGGTAAGTAGTGTTGCCCACGAGACGAGACTTCGTCTCTCGCCTCGTCTCGGGAATATACATTTGCCTCATGTCGTGAGTAAAACTACATAGAGAGCTAGATCCCAAAAAGGACGCCAACAAGGTCCTAGGTTTAACCGCTCACTAAAATCATGCATCATCACATGTGCACTATGTCTCACATCCTAGTTTTGCATTAGACAAGGGCTTTATACGTTTTGTCTTGAAGTTTCCAGGCTTTGTAGTTCGGTTGTTACCTTTGAGTTTGTCAATGTCGTAATACAAATTTTGTCGTTTCCAGACAGAAACAATAAATGTCAGTGGAAACCATGAATATGTTATATATATGTATATGTAAATATATATATGCATGTCGAATAAATTAAAACAACAATTTGTTGAAATTGAGCATTTTATTGCATTAAGAAATCACATTGTTTCATAGTAATATCACATTTGATGCAGATTTTATTTTTATATTGGATGTTGCAAGAATCAATCAAGGAAATTTTCCACCTATGAGTCGCTTCAGAATATCTACAATAGAAAGACACGGAAAGATATTAAATATAATGTCGATAACTAGAGAAAATATACAACAGTTCAGAGACACGTTGTTTCTTTTGAAAGATTTTTAGTGCAAAATATTATTAGAATATCATGAAGGAAATGTTATCCATCAAGTTTTCTTGAGTTTCATGTGAAATACTATTTCGTACGGTATTTCATTAAATGAGATGAACTAATATTTACCTTTAACCGTAATATCCGTAGCCGGAGCCAAGACCATACCCACGTCCGTATCCAAGTCCATACCCGCGTCCATAGCCAAGGCCGTAGTAGCCACTGCCATATCCTGTACCGTAACCAAGACCACCATAGCCATAGCCTAGACCGCCGTAGCCGAGACCGCCATAGCTGTAGCCAAGACCTCCATAACCCAACCCGTAGGCAAGTCCTCTCTTATCTCGGGAAGACTCCTCGGCGAAGGCCACAGCCACGAGAGCGAAGAGAATTACAACCTGAAAAAGTGTGTATTCCATGTCATTTATTGATTTGAAATTATATTCGTATACTCGCCCGCTTATTAAATAAATTTATTATTATTATTATTATATTTTATTATTTTCCAAAGAATAAGTAACTTTGACTTGTGATTAATTATATAATTTGTTTTCAAACTTTCCTATTTATTGTTTGCAAATTACATTTAAAAGACTTCCAGCAACAATTATTTACTATGAAGCTAATTTGGCAGCAAGAATTAACAAACTACACTAAGGGAAATATGTTTTTTAATGGAATAAAGTTGTAAGTAAAAATAACACATGTAGATACAAGAAATATTAGTTAATCGAAGTAAATAAATATCTCGCTCTGAATTTTTATTATTTCTTCGCATTATACGTGTACGAAAATGTTTTTAAGAACATACAATTGTATTTCTATAATCACCAATTAATATAGTTTACCCAGATAAAACTTATTGTCTTAAATAATTTTGTTTCGAAGCTTATCATCGTCCTGGTTTCAAAGTATGGTATTTGAATTCTGTGATTTGGTTGTATTCCTGGACATACAATCATCACATATATTATTTATAGTTTTAGTTTTGATACTAATTTTTTGAACTCTATAGCACAATAAGAATTTTATTTTAGTTTATTGAATGTTTGCAAGCCCTACTTTTAATAACGCATCATTTGTATAATCCCTTTATAGTTCTGAGAAACAGTTTTTCCTTTACGTATTATTATAACAATTGCGACTTCACCTGATTGTACATGCACTGACGAGAGTAGGTGAAACAGGCGATCCTAGAACGGCCCCTCCCCTCTTTTTCCTCGCCTTAATGGATTTCTCTCGTAAGGCACGAGCAGTGTTGCCAACTCCTCACTCGAAAAATCACCAAGGTTTTTTTTGGGTCTAACCTAGCCTAAAGCAAGGAGGTGGCAACCTTGCTTGAGGTATTTTCTCGCAGTGTTGCCAACTCCTCACTCGAAAAAATCACCAAGGTTTTTTTTGGGTCTAACCTAGCCTAAAGCAAGGAGCTGACAACCTTGCTTGAGGCTTGCCTTACAGTGCATAAAGCAAGGTTGCCAACCCGCTGGTACTTTTGCCATAGCCTTTTACAAGAAAAAAAAAAAAGAGAAAGGGAAGAGTTAAACAACCGAGAGCTTACCCACAGCCTTTTTTGCTCTAACCTAACCTAAAGCAAGGAGCTGGCAATTTTGCTTGTGCAATCAACCCGGTTGACCGCCCTCAAGTAAAAATCAGCGTTGCCAACTCCTCACTCGAAAAAAAAATCAGCAAGGTTTTTTTTGGTCTTACCTAACCTAAAGCAAGGAGGTGGCAATTTTGCTTGTGCAATCAACCCGGTTGACCGCCCTCAAGTAAAAATCAGCGTTGCCAACTCCTCACTCGAAAAAAAAATCGCCAAGGTTTTTTTTTGCTCTAACCTAACCTAAAGCAAGGAGGTGGCAACTTTGCTTGTGCAATCAACCCGGTTGACCCCCCTCAAGTAAAAATCAGCGTTGCCAACTCCTCACTCGAAAAAAAAATCACCAAGGTTTTTTTGGTCTAATCTAACCTAAAGCAAGGAGGTGACAATTTTGCTTGAGGCTTGCCTTACAGCGCATAAAGCAATTTTTGCCAACCTGCACACACTAAACAAGGAGAGCCGGCACTGCCGTAAAAGAGAGAGAGATGGGTGGATGGCAACGCAGTATGTGTGTGCGTGTGTGTGTATAATATGTAGCATTATTAACTAGAGTGTGTTGGCAATTTACTTACAACTAAAAAAAAAATAGAGATGCCAACGTTGGTGTAAGATGAAGAGAGAGAGAGAGAGAGACCCGTGGCTGGCAACAGTAATAAGCGAATGCGCCATATCGTAATTTTCCAACTCCGTATATCGTGACCTTTGTAAACCTCTCTCGGGGGAACGATGTGCCACACACACGCGCGCACACGCCTGTATTGTGACGCAAGCGAACAAACAAAATAATAATTGTTGTCTTTTAGGATACCTGGCCCCTATAACCTCGCGAGGGTGCGTGGTGCCCAACACAGTTCTAATGGCCACGGCTAACAAAGTCATGCCTCCGTAGAGTTTCACGTGTTTTTTTTTTCTCAAACTTCTATGAAACTCTACAGAGGACCTCCGTAATGCATGCAACGTGTACTAACAACTCTAGTGTTATTTGATGTTGTGATATTTTTGGATATAGAGTTTTATTGTGAGATATAGATAAAAATAATTATGTTTATTATAATATTTTCTTGATGAAGATGGAGAATATGTGTGTGTTACAAATAAAGTTGCATGCTTTTTTTTTCTAGTGTGTGTGTATGTGCTTTTGATGTTTCGACAGCATCTGAAACGATAAAAAAAGAAATTTTATTGTTAATTTTCACGTGTAAAAACAACAACAAATTTTGTGCAAATTCTGATTGTCTCGTGCTATAGTGCAAAAAGATATTGTAACTGATAACTAATGAAATTGACATTTGTAACTGATCTGAACTAGTGAAATTTGTATTGTGCTATTGTAACTGATTGTGCTAGTCCAAAAAATTTCTTATTGTGCAAGAAAAGATGTTAAAAACTTGTTAAAACTGCTCTGTGACCCTCTCGTTCTTCACGTCGTAGGCGAAGGACTTCTCTGCAATTAGGATGACGCTGCATAGGGTATCCTCGGGCAAGGCATCGTGGAACTCGCAGACGATCTTGATGTTGGTTCGATCGTTGACCACAACCTTTTTTCTCTTAGATGTGTTGATGACGAACATCGGCCTGCGGATTTTGAATTCGCTGGGCGTGTAGTACATGTTCACGCTTCCCTCGGTCACGCGTTTGTAAGCCGTGTAAGCTTCGTAAAGTTTGAGGTAATCGTTTTTGGTCACGTCGAGGTTGTAATTCTCGCGCGGGAACACTTCGTTGCGTCCATTCTTCAGATAAACGTTCTTGATCTTGCAGTCGTCGAACTTGCTGGAATCTTTTTCCTGATTGTTATTGCGCCCGGTCTGAAAAAGCACTACGACGAAATCTGGCATGTCGAACTGTATGTTGTTGAACTGCGTCGTCACGTCGAATTCCATGTGACTTCCCGACGCCATCTTCTGCACGCACTGGTAACCGTGAAAGTGAATCGGCACCTGCGGACTTTTCAAGATCTCCGCTTTGTACTTGAGGGCGTAGTTCGTTTCGTATTCCACCACCGGCATTCTCAATTCCATGCTCCGGATGACGCACTTGGCTGCTTCGGGTAAAGTGTTGGCTATCGGCGTGGTGGCGTCCGGACCCAAAGTAGAGTATCGCATCAGTACGTCGTTGTCGTTGGCCGCTCTTCGAAACGTAACGCGCAGTCCTCCCTTCCACATGATCTCCTTGTAGTCCGAGAAGAATCCCGGCAGCAGACGCATGGGAAAGAGCACCGTGTGACTTGTCGTCGATATTTTGGTTCCTGCTTCGAATCCCCCGGCCTGATAGTACGCTGCGTCCGTTTTGGATAATTTCAATGTTCCCACTGCCGTCGACGTGATGCCTGGATAATCTATTCTGTCGATGACGGTGTTGTGTTTCCTCACCTCCACCTGCGAGAACAGGTGAGGCACGAAGTTGTCCACGAGTATCAAGTTTGCTGCTGCGGGAAACGCGTCTCCGCTTTCTTTCTTCACCACGTCGAATTGAAGGTAGAGGTCTGCTCTGTGAGGATGAATGAACCCATCCCCTACGTCCACGTCGTATTCGATCTCCCTGTTTGCCTCGTTCAGATTGGCGAACGTGCGACGGTTGGGAGGGAAAGATTGCAATTCGTAACTTTCGATTTGCTCCATTTTTTTTTTCACTATGTATGTTATTTATTATACGTTGATCTCCACGATGGCAGTGGTCGTTGCACCTGCGAAATCCACCACGTCTCCTTTCTCGTTCGTCACCACCAACTCTATGTCGTCTATGCGGTTGCGACATACTGGAAAATAGATCGGCGAAGAGGGCGTGTAGATGATCGGTTCCATGAATTCGGAACTTGGTTTGAAAGTGGCTATGATTCCCGTCTGCTTGTGACTTCCTAACAATCCGTCCGAGGATTTCGTGATCATACCTTCTGCCACGTTACAGTGTACGTTCAGAGTCTCTATGGCCAAGAATTTAGGAATGTTGGTTGCTGTGTGCTTGATGCCAGCTTCGAGTTTTGTGTTGTTCTCGAAACCTAAAAGTTCTCCCATGGTGCCCAGGTCCACGGTCTCCGTCGCCGACAGGATTTCCACTCTGTGCGTGACCGAATTTTGAGAAAAGTACGTGCCTTTGGGTAATTGAGCTTGCAAAGTGGAAAGATTGTATTGTCCTGGCGTGACGACGATGTGTTCGCTTCCGACGCTAATTTTGTTGTTGTGCTGCGTAACGTTGGGTATGAGGTACATGCTGTAGAATGCACGCAGAGCCACGGATTTAGGATAGACGATGTCGTCGTGCAGCGTGAGTTTCAAGATGGAAGATTCGCTCGTGAGATGGAACACGCCCATCCTAGTGATGCTGTTTGAGGTTCCACAATGCTTTCTGGAAATCCTCGATCGTAGGGTTATTTATTTTAGAGAGAAACGCGAGCACGGAGAGGCAGAGATGACCGCAGTTCACGTCTCCGAAATCTTGAATGCGTTCGTCGTTGTAGTATATGGAGGTTTTGCTTGTTTTCAGATAATGAACTAAATTTGTAGGTGGAACACCTCCGAAAGAATCGAAAACGAATGCTTTATTATCGTTTTTGTGGTAACATATCCAATGCGTGCCTGGATTTTCTTGGCCGTCCAAGTTGACTACTCCGCATTCTCTTTTTTTCACGCTTGAAGGTAACGAGTCGGACATGAAAACTCCTCTGAAGTGTTTGATTTGTAACGGTTCGATCAGAGATTCAATGTCTCGGTTGGTGAGTGCTTCTGTTTCTTTTTTTTATATTTCTTCAAAGCATCGAGGTTGCTTTTTTGTTTTTTGGTTATACCTTTCCCCTTCTTCTCCATGGCCAGGTTGTGACGTTTCTGTTCTTCCAACTCGGCCTTGTTCTTCTTCGAGTCAATGACGGTTTTCGCGATGGCGGCACTTCCGCCGGCCAAACTTCCAACGGCCCCCAATGCTGCCAGGATGGCCGGGATGCTGAATATGAAACCTCCGATCTTTTGCTGTTTCCGCGAACGCTGCAATCTTTTCAATTGAGGTGTGCTGAGAAGTAATTTCATTCCGTGTCCTTTCGACAAGCAAGAACGTTTCTTCTCGCGTTGTTTCTTGGTGAGTAACCCATCGAGGGCACCTAGATTTTTTAGATTCGAATATGGTATCTGGTACACGACACCCTTGGGCTTCATGTTGATGCTCTATGTGTTATTTTCACGGTATGTTATTTATATATATATTCTGAGATTTTTTCTTGTGTAGTTTTTTACGGTATGTTATTTATATATTTTCAAGGCCTCGCAGTCGTTACACAAATTCTATTACGTGCATCGTTTTCTTGCCAAGAAGTTCCTTTGTCCCCTTGTACACGATTCGAGTTTTGTTCTCGATTAAAATAGATAGCTTCTCGTCGGATAACATGTTAGCGTATCGATCTGGTAAAAATAGACTGTATTGTGCGTTGAGCAACAGGCGTACCTTGGGACCATACTGGGTAGAAACGATTGAACCGGAAGTTATCGTGTAAGGTTTGTCGACTTCCAATTCCTGAATTTTTACATACTCGACTGACAAATTTAGCATTTGTTTTAATGCTTGGAGATCACTTATTTTTTCGGTCGTCATATCAAAGAAAAATTTCAAAGTGTTAGAGAGAAATTTAATTGTTTTTCACGATGTGTGTTATTTATATATACCGAAGATTATTTTTTTATGATGTGTGTTATTTATATATCAAGTTTTTTTTGACACGTATATATATTATTATTTTTTAACAGAGGAAGAAAGTTCGTGCTTCGGAAAACGCGAGGATGTGCGTAGTGATATCTTCCTTCTCCTGCATAGACTTGTACCAATCATCAGTATACTGTCTTCTTCCCTGCATCGCCTCGTACAGTTCGTCCGACCTATCGTTTAATTTTTCCCCTGCAGCCGAAAGCAGAATGTTGAGATCACCGCACCTCAGGCCGCTGATCTCCCGAAGAAGGTCCTTGAGAACCATTTCACAAGGGATGCGAAATTCCGGCATTGTTTTTGCCATGATTACAAGTTTATTAACATCTCTGTTAACTACCTTTTTGAATATTTTAGATAGTAGCTCGGGTGGCAAATCAGTTATGCAAGCCATGTTGTTTTTTTTACTGTATGTTATTTATATACCCCACCCCAATTTTTGTTTCGTGTTCATGGCGATGGTGGTACCCAGTGCAGCGACCCGTTCACCCAACGATGCGTCTCTACTCACGAACCTTTCGAAAGCTGCGTGCTCTAACTTTCTGTCTGCTTCGTGACGTGCATTCAGATCCGTCTGCGTGGTGTTGTAGGCGATGTCGTGATCTTTGCATGCGGCATCCAACGGATTCACACCCTTGTCTCCTCTCTCCAATCTTTTCTCGAGTTTGGTACCCGATCCGCAGTACTGGTAGCCAGGTAGATGCATCTCGAAAGGTAACTTGTTGATGATGTCGTTCACGAGTCCCTTTCCTTCGGCCACGTTCCAGAATTTCGGAGGCAGCGTGTTGATGATTTTGATCAGGTAACCTATGCCCTTGTCGTCGTTCACGATGAAGTTGGAAAGTTTCGTGCTGATCATGTCCACGATGCCAACCTTCTCGTTGTAGAAATTACGGTTGCCTGCATTCTCTTCGCCGGCTATCACCAACAATCGGTCCACGAGTTTCCTAACGTCGTCCACCCAAACGAATTCTTTGGGTAGCGTGTTGTAGCGTTTGACGCCGCTGCCTGTTTTGACCTGGTTCCAAATCGGTTTGATGAGATTCCTGTACTTCTCGCCGCTGCTCGATTTCACCCTATTCTGCGAGGCGTCGTTGTTTTGGTACAAGGCATCCGTCATGATCAGAATTTCCTTGTAACTCTGGTAATCTTCGTCGGTGTAATCTTTCGGCTGCTTTTTGGCAACGAGTTCCCACAGTCCAACCGTACCCGGATACCTGTTCCAACTATCCTTGTCGCCTAAATTGACTTTAATGTCGTTGCCTTCGAAGGTCACCTTCGATTTCCCAATCTTCCACACCACACCGCCGCCTTCGCTGGTTTCCATGCTGGGATACAATCCGAACACTTCATCCTTGTCGAATTTCCCCGTGCTCAGGTAGTCTCGTGCCAAAGGTCCCAACTCGATCTTATCCGAAGACGACGACGTGCTGCCTATGGCTCGACGTCGTGCAGGTGCATCCTTCAGTTCGGACGGTGTCGAAGGAATGCTCGAAATGGGCGTGGGTACGGTGTAACTTTTAGCTGCGAGCGGTACGAGTTCATTAATCAAATTTTTATTTTGTTCCGTGACACTTTTAATTTCTTTACCTAGACCGCTGATGGCATCGATCACGGGTTGATCCTGACGTTTCTTCTCTTCGTAGAATCCGCGATTCTCGGATTTCCAACCTTTGAAGCGTTTCGCGAGGTAATCGCGAAGCTTGAGATTTTCGTCTTCGATTTTTCGTTTCGTCATGACGTTATTTATATACGTCGTTTCTCACAACGTTGCAACGTTTAGAAAGTCGTTGATTTTGTTTCTGTATTTTCCGTCGTTGGGTTTCCTCGTCATGTCGATCGTCGCGAATCCGAAATCGTCACCGTTCCAGCAAGTAGAGCAGCCTTCCGAAAATTGATTGTAGTTCATGTCTCCGCCTACGTAGTCATCGTACGCGTGCTTGAGGTTGGTGTGATCTTGACGAAACAAACATATAAAATTAGCGTTGTCGCGTACTAACTGTTTTGGAATTTTGGAAAACGTTTGAGCTAGGTAAAAACAATCCATTCCTTTGTGACGACCTTGCGTGAAAAAGTTGCGAATTTCATTTTGATTTTCCAGGATGGCGTCGTCGAACACGACGACTGAATTTTCACGACAATCGTCGAGTGGTTTTATTTCCGAGGCGAACGTTGCAATGTCCAGACCATCGTACAGTTTCATCAGTTGCTGGTATTTGGATTGCTCCAAACTTTTCGAGAACACGTACAGGTGCCTGTTCTTCCAATTTAACCAATTCGGTGCGAGGAGAAAATTGTCCACGAGCAGTGTCGTTTTCCCACACCCCGAAGGACCTACGATCAGACAGCGGATGCTGTCGGGAAGCAACTTGCCGTTCTTTTTTTTTCTCGTTTGACTTTCCGGATCCGGTAGACGCTTCACCACGTTCCACGTACTTACAAGATCACTTCGTTCGCGTCGATCCAACTCTTTTCTGGAAGTCCCAGCCATTTGACAAACAGTTTGTCACCTTTCCTACGCAATACTTTCTCGATGAGGTACGTGTCAGGGTGTTTTGTTTTAGAGAGTTCCTCTTCGTAAAATCTTCCTTTCAAAATTTCGCCGCTACTATCTTTTATTATATACGTGTGTCGGTTTCCGGGTAAAACTCGAACCACCGTAAAAAGTTCCGTGCTCCAATTTTTTGTAAATCCCTTCTCGAAGGTGCGTTTGAATTTGCTGATCCTCACCTGGTCTCCAATTTTGTATTTAGCTTTTTTGTCGTGGGTGTGTACTTTGGACAGTAAACGGTAGAAATTAAACGCTGCTCGTCGGACTTGGTAACGTCAACTGGCTTCATGCCTATTGTTCTGTGTACTGTATCATTATAGGTGTCAACGAGTTCCGGCAGGATGTCAACCCATTTGTAATTTCCCCGAAGCGTGAATCGTTTCCACATGTGTGTTTTCAAGGTTCGATTGAATCTTTCCACGATGCTGGCTTTGATGTGACTGAAGCTCGAATAATGTCGAATGCCATGTTTTTGAATAAACTTTTGGAATACGGCGTTGTAAAATTCTTTACCGTTGTCCGTTTGCAGAAACCGTGGTCGTCTGCCGCCGCTTTCGCGAAAAATTAATTTGAATGCTTCCGTGACGCACGTTCCCGTTTTCGCCTTCAAAGGTAGAGCCCATGCGAATTTCGAAAACGTGTCTATGACGGTGAGGAGGTACTTGTTGCCCTTGTTCAATTTATGTACGTTTTTCAAATTGCCGCTACTCATCTCCACGAGGTCGCTTTGCCAGAGGTCGTCGATGCCCTTGGTTACCACAGCCAAACGTTCGTAGTTGCGGCGTGCAGATTTATGCAATTCTTCGACGATGGCTTGCCTAGACATTTTTTTAGAGATTACGTTTCAAGAGAAGCACAAGCGTGATGGGATTCAAAGAGGGTGGCACTTCGCTCGTGTTTTGAATGATCAGCTTATCGCCGGCACTCACGTCGAAAACGGTGAGATCTTCGTCTTCGTGTATTTCATATATGTTGCGCGTTTCGTTCCAACGTGCCAGAGGAATGTTTCCTGCTTTCTGGACACCACGATTCGATATCAAAGTCATGGTGGGAACGCTAGCTTTTCTACCGTGAGTCCAGTACGAAAATTCGTTTATCTGAATCGTGCCATCGAGGAGAAACTTGTAGTACGGATGATAAGGATGCAACATGTACAGTTTGTTACCTTCGACGAACGTGGAGATTCTCTGTTGATTGGGTACGCTGTTGATTTCGATGGCTTGCAGAGAATGCAGTTTAGCGAATTTAGTATCGATGCTAACGAGGTTGCTGTGAAGCTGACCCAGTGTGTTTTGTACGGGCACCAAATGCTCGACTATGGTATCCGTTACGGTAGAAAATGACGGTTTGATTTTCACTTCCACGTTCAACTGCTTGTAGCTTTCGTTGAGTTCTTGCAACTTGGCACCGAAAGAAGCCAGCGTCGATTCCTGCGTAGATTCCAGCACTCCAACTTGATCTCTGATGTTGACGACAATACTCTGAAGGTTCTCGACTTGATTCAATTTCGAACTTTTCTCGGTAAGATCGTTCACGATGCTTCGCATCTCTGTAAACTGCGTGTGAAGATCGGCGACGCTCTGCGAAGTGGGCAGCGTCGACACCAGCGAAGCAAGTTCGTCTCGAATCTGTTCCACGTTCGCCGTTTCCGTTTCCAATCGTTTCAGCATACGTGATATGTTTCTTTTCAAAGCATGTAATTCTTTGGAGGTGGGCAGATTGGCCACTTTACTCTCTAGATCGCTCAACGAACTTTTGATGTCGCTCGATTCGGATAGTGCCGTCACCGCCGTTTTCAATTTTTCCAAATCTTCGCTCGAAGGTACGCTCGTCCGTAACGATTCCAAGTCACCCTGTATGTTGTCGAGTACGTGATGAAAATGAGCAAGATTGGATTCGACGTTCAAATTTTCTAAATATTCGATCTTCTGCTGAACCGTGATTAACGTGTCCTGAATACTCGTCAACACACTTGCTTCAGCGTGAATATTTTTAATTTCTTCGTTGATCAACTCCAGAGACGCCTGAAGCGTAGCGATGGTGGTTTGAATGTGTTCGAAATCTTGATAGGCCTCCAATTGAATTTTTATGTTCGCGACGCTTTTACCGATGACCTGCAGTTCGTCCGACGATGGTAGGTTCGTCATTGTATCTTCCAAAGTCTGCAACTTGGATTTAATTTCTTCCAACGTGCTGGTGAATTCTTCTTGTAATTTGGAAACGACGACATGCAAGCGTTCTGCGTCTATATCGTTCACGACGGTTTGAAGTTCAGTGAAATTCTTTTCTATTGCGGAAGTTCGTTCTTCGATTTCGAGTTTCAATTTTTCCAAATCTTCATTTTTCGCTTGAAATTGCTGTAATTTGGCCAAATCATTTTGAAGCGAATCCACGCTCAACTGTATATTTTGAACGTTGTCGTAAGAAGGTACGTCGACATAATTTTTTATCAGCGTTTTCAGTTCGGAATCGATTTTCAGAATGGGGTCGAGACATTGCGTTTGGAGCGTAGCGATTTCCGACTCTAAACTTTTGTTTAAGGTTTCCTGCAAAGCAATCAAATCGGTCCTCAACTTCTTAACTCGAATGTCCAACATGAGAATCTCTTCTGCATGGTCTACACGCTTGGTGTTGCCGAAAATGTCGTTAGGCATTTTTGGTTAACGGTTATTTATAATAGGATAGACGATTCGTAATTCTACGAAGAGAGGAATAAGTTTGTCGTAATCTCCTAGGAGTTGAACGTAAAGATAATCTCCTGCAGACACATCGTACGTAATGTTAGAAAGCATCTTGTCGTGCTTGATTCGAAAAATGTTCTTGCCGGTAGAAATTTTGATTTCGCCTGCGTTTTCCGGATTCACAGTGATTTGAAGTTTCCCATCGATCGGAATTTCGTAGAAATGTAAATTATTATTAAAAACATAAAACATCTTGCCCACATCATCATCTAATTTCGTCCAAATGCTGTTGAGGTGAATGATCAACAGACCATTGAGTTTAGTTAACATGGAAGGTAGATCTGTCGTCGTGCGGTGTACAGCCTCCATGTTGGTTTGTTTTCGAAAACCAAAGAGATTCATGCTGGTTATTTAAGAAAAAAATTGAGAACATATCTAATATAAACAACACCACAAATAGTAACTTCGTCTATGATAGATCATTTATGGTTTTGGGGTCTAATATAAATAACACCACAAATAGTAACTTCATCCATGGTAGATTATTTATGCTTGGGGGTCTAATATAAATAATTACTACAAATAGTAACTTTATCTATGGTAGATCATTTATGGGTTTCGGGGTCTAATATAAATAACACCACAAAAAAAATGTGTGCAATTTAGTAACTTCATTTTTTTTCTTAGCAAAAAAATGGAGAAGAAGCAAGCGAAACGTGCATGCGACCAATGTGGGAAATATATATCCATCTCTCACTTGAGTAGACATCGGAAGGATGTGCATGGGGAAGGATCAAGTAAGAGAGAGCTCGATGTTGACGATCAAGCGCCACGAAAAAAGCAGAAGAGTGCCGGCGAAAGTATTCGAAATATTTTAATCGAGGAGACTTTCCAATCTGAAGAAACATCTGATCTAAACAACTTTTTTTGCTCGGTCAAAACCAAGTTAATTTCGTCTATCACCGAAGTTTTGTTGCAATGCTCGTTGAAAATCCACCTCATCGTTTCCGTCATGTATGAAAACGTAAAAAAAGAGCGAGAAACTTTCCATCATTACACTGGTGTAAAGAGCCTCCACGCCGCCGACGTCGATAAGGTGGATGCCATTTGCAGCCAGATGTTTGAGGCTTTGTTGAACAAGCACGAGACTTTCGAACAACGTGGATCGGGTTGGACACTTTGCGGTTCACCTCACACTTTAACTTTGAAGGTGGCACGATACAACCCGATGGGAGCATCCAGCTACATCGATTTGCCTCGGGAAATAGCCGCTAAGAAAGCCATCATCAACATTCAAAATGGGGATAACAGATGCTTTTTGTGGTGCATCATTGCCGATCATCACCCAGCCAATAATAACAAACATCGTTTATACCACTACAACAAGCCAGAATATCTCTCAGAATTTGAAAAACCTATGGCTGGCATTAATTACCCCGTAAATCTACGAGACATTAGTAAATTTGAGACACAGTACAAGACAGATAAAAACGAAAGTATAGCAGTACACATCTTCGGATTAGACAAAAACAACACCATCTACGTTCTCAGACATAGCAACATTAAAAGTAATCGTGTCATCAGATTACTTCTGATCGAAAATGATGATAATTATCATTATTGTCTAATTCAGAATCTTCCAAAATTAACAAGAAGTCAAATTACCACACATCAACATAAAATTCAAGTATGCGACAGATGCCTGAGTATATTCTACGGTCAAGGGAAAAAAAATGTCGATGAAGAACTCCGAGATCATCATGAAATGTGTAGTAAACATCCGGCTACGGCTATCAAAATGCCTTCTCATGACATGACATTTTCCAACTACAAGGCGTTACTCTGGCATCCCGTGGTGATATGCGCCGACTTTGAAAGTTTCCAACTTCCACTCGCCACATGCGAACCGAATCCCAGCACATCGAGCACCACCGAAATTCTACATCACGAAGCCTGCGCTTTTGGATTGATAGTCAACAACACAGACAATCTTATTTTACATCGTGGCAATGATGCTCCACAAATATTCGTTCAAACCTTGAAACGGATGGCCATACAATTCGCTCCTCTACTAAGAGAAGACAAAGCAATGGAGCCTCTTACCCAGGAAGAGGAGGAAGCATACGACCTTGCCTCTCAGTGTGGTGTGTGCGAAAGTAACTTCACCCTCGAAAATGTCAAAGTTCGCCACCATAACCATCACACAGGAAAATATGTAGCCCCCCTGTGCAACAACTGTAATCTACAAATCAAGAAACCGAATTTTATTCCAGTATTCATTCACAATTTGGAGGGCTACGACGCCAAAATCTTCATAAAGGAGATGGGATGCGACGCTCAACCCATTAGCGTCATAGCTCGCACCAATGAGAAATTCATTTCATTCAGCAAGAAGGTGGACGTTGGAAATGGCAATCACGTAGAAATTCGCTTCTTGGACTCCTACAACTTTCTGTCTTCGAGTTTGGCGACACTTGCGTCTCAACTCACCGACGATGATTTGATCGCCACCAGGAAATGTTTCGGCGACCAACATTTAGCACTGTTGAGACGCAAGGGTGTTTACCCGTACGAATACATGACGGATGCTTCCAAATTCTCAGATACATCGTTACCACCGAGAGAAGCATTCTACAGTCGTCTTAGCGACACCCGTTGCAGCGAAGAGGACTACCATCATGCTCAGCTCGTGTGGTCTACATTCTCTTGTCAAACCATGGCCGACTATCACGATGTGTATCTGAAACTAGATGTTACGCTATTGAGCGACCGTTTTCATCTCCATCGCTCGAGAGGAATAGCAGCATATGGTTTGGACCCCGCTTTCAGCTACACCACACCGGGTTATTCTTGGCAGGCAATGTTAAAATCCACGAAGGTGAAGATAGAACTCATCAAGGACGTCAATCAACTTTTGTTTGTCGAAGAGGCAAAACGCGGTGGAATCGTCCAGTGCCCCCTTCGATACGTCAAAGCCAACAATTCATATGTTGCCGATTTCGATGCAGAGAAACCGACAAACTTCTTGGCATACTGGGACATGAACAACCTGTATGGTTATGCCATGTCCGAGACTCTGCCCATCGGAGAATACGAATGGATGAGCGAGCAGGAACTTCAAGATTGTTTGGAATGGGGCGAAGATCATGAAAATGGATGTTTCCTGAAAGTAGATTTGGAATATCCTGCATCGCTTCATCGAGAACACCATGGATTTGCGATGGCACCTGTGATGGAATCGGCTCCGGAGAAGAAGCTGATGCTCACCTTCAAGAGCAAAGAGAATTACGTGGTGCATTATCGCCTCCTACAATTCTACCTCCAGCATGGATTGGTTTTGAAGCAGGTGCACTCGGGATTGAAGTTTAGACAGACCAGGTGGCTAGCACCCTATATCGAGGGCAACACTCAACGTCGAGCATCAGCTTCTTCTTCCGCAGACAAAGACCTATACAAATTAATGAACAACAGCATCTACGGCAAGAGCATGGAAGATGCGAGGAAAAGAAGAAATATCAACTTGGTCTCCGACCCGAAGAAAATAAACAAGCTCGTCGCTCAGCCCACGTACAAGAACTTCACGATACTGAGCGACACGTTGGTATTGATCGAACGTGCTCTCAGAAACATAACATTCGACAAACCAATCGCCGTGGGAGTCGCGATCCTCGAGTTGTCAAAGCTGGCCATGTACAAGTTTCACTACGACATCATGAAACCACGCTATGGAGAGGCGATCGAGGTGGCGTACACCGACACGGACAGCTTCGTGTACAACATCCACACCGATGATCTATACGAAGATCTGAAAAACATGAGCCAGCATTTCGACTTCTCTAATTATCCCAAAGATCACGCTCTCTTCGACGACAGCCAGAAAATGACGATCGGGAAGATGAAGGATGAAGTCAACGGCCGCATCATCACAGAGTTTGCTGGTCTTCGAGCGAAAATGTACGCCATCAAAATCCACGACAAGATCGAAATAAAAAAGGCAAAGGGGGTGGGGCGTTCGAGCACAAACAAACTGACCGTAGAAGATTACAAGTCGTGCTTGTTCGACAAAAAAATCAAACGCATGACCGAACATCGGATCACGAGCACCATCGACCAGTTGCGTACATCCACAATCAACAAAGTGGCGCTTGATCCCCGCGACACCAAATTGAGGCTACTCGACTGCAACATCCACACCCGAGAATGGGGATGCCATGACGAGGAAGAAACCTGCTCGCACCATTAGACTTCTCAATCAAAAAAGTACGTATTATTTCTTGCACCACTTTTTTTTAAAAAAAAACCAATTATTCGCACTTATTTTTGCATTCACACTTTTTTTATATTTTTTCTATTATTTTTAAAAAAAAAAAAATCATTCACACTTTTTTTTTAATATTTTTCTATCGTTTTTTTTTAAAAAAAACAATCATTCACACTAATTTTTGCATTCACACTTTTTTTATATTTTTCTATCATATTATGTACACTATTTTGAGGATATTTTTTTATTTCTTTCAGGTGCTGCACCCTACGGAAACTTTTTTTAGTTCTTACACATTCTATTCTTAACCAAAAAATTTTTCTTCTCTTCAATCATAAAACACACACATTACACACGGAGGTCCTCTGTAGGGAGTCATGGGAGGGTTTAAAAAAAAACACGTGAAACTCTACGGAGGCATGACTTTGTTAGCCGTGGCCATTAGAACTGTGTTGGGCACCACGCACCCTCGCGAGGTTATAGGGGCCAGGTATCCTAAAAGACAACAATTATTATTTTGTTTGTTCGCTTGCGTCACAATACAGGCGTGTGCGCGCGTGTGTGTGGCACATCGTTCCCCCGAGAGAGGTTTACAAAGGTCACGATATACGGAGTTGGAAAATTACGATATGGCGCATTCGCTTATTACTGTTGCCAGCCACGGGTCTCTCTCTCTCTCTCTCTCTTCATCTTACACCAACGTTGGCATCTCTATTTTTTTTTTAGTTGTAAGTAAATTGCCAACACACTCTAGTTAATAATGCTACATATTATACACACACACGCACACACATACTGCGTTGCCATCCACCCATCTCTCTCTCTTTTACGGCAGTGCCGGCTCTCCTTGTTTAGTGTGTGCAGGTTGGCAAAAATTGCTTTATGCGCTGTAAGGCAAGCCTCAAGCAAAATTGTCACCTCCTTGCTTTAGGTTAGATTAGACCAAAAAAACCTTGGTGATTTTTTTTTCGAGTGAGGAGTTGGCAACGCTGATTTTTACTTGAGGGGGGTCAACCGGGTTGATTGCACAAGCAAAGTTGCCACCTCCTTGCTTTAGGTTAGGTTAGACCAAAAAAAACCTTGGCGATTTTTTTTTCGAGTGAGGAGTTGGCAACGCTGATTTTTACTTGAGGGCGGTCAACCGGGTTGATTGCACAAGCAAAATTGCCACCTCCTTGCTTTAGGTTAGGTAAGACCAAAAAAAACCTTGCTGATTTTTTTTTCGAGTGAGGAGTTGGCAACGCTGATTTTTACTTGAGGGCGGTCAACCGGGTTGATTGCACAAGCAAAATTGCCAGCTCCTTGCTTTAGGTTAGGTTAGAGCAAAAAAGGCTGTGGGTAAGCTCTCGGTTGTTTAACTCTTCCCTTTCTCTTTTTTTTTTTTCTTGTAAAAGGCTATGGCAAAAGTACCAGCGGGTTGGCAACCTTGCTTTATGCACTGTAAGGCAAGCCTCAAGCAAGGTTGTCAGCTCCTTGCTTTAGGCTAGGTTAGACCCAAAAAAAAAACCTTGGTGATTTTTTCGAGTGAGGAGTTGGCAACACTGCGAGAAAATACCTCAAGCAAGGTTGCCACCTCCTTGCTTTAGGCTAGGTTAGACCCAAAAAAAACCTTGGTGATTTTTCGAGTGAGGAGTTGGCAACACTGCTCGTGCCTTACGAGAGAAATCCATTAAGGCGAGGAAAAAGAGGGGAGGGGCCGTTCTAGGATCGCCTGTTTCACCTACTGACGAGTGAAAACTTGTAACTTTAATAATCTACAAATGTGCTCGATAATAAGCAAGTATTATGGTACATGTATTCTAAACTATATAAAAATACACGCGAGATGAAAATTTTCGAATAATTTAATTTCAGATCATATGTGTTTTAATCGGGGTTGTTAAAGGTCGAGGAATTTTAAATAAATTCTATTCCGGTCCAGGAGAGAAAATCAGCAAGCGTGAATGGGTTCTGGACCGTAAAGAACCTTTTTTATCTATAACTTATTTCAAATCGGTCCAGGAACCTTTTTTCAATGTAACAATAGGCAACTAGGACCGAATTTAAATTGTGCGAGAAAAAAGGTTTCTGTCCTGCAGCGGAACCCAACAGAACCCATTCGAATTTATGTGTTCCTGAACCTTTAACAACCCTTGTTTTAATTCTTAAAATTATTGTACGCGTTGTTTACATGTACAGTACGTATATCTGATTCATTGACTTACCAGGAATTTCATATTGGTTGTTGTAGAGTCAGTTGCGATGTACACAATGACTAAAGAGCTACTTCAGCAATCTTTTATACACGAATACCAACCTTGTGTTGTTACATTAATGTGGAGGAATTTCACTTCCGATTACGACTTCCTCTGAGAAATTATTTGTATGGTAGTTACAAGAAGCAAAACACTCACACTTTGTTTCTCACTTTCTTCATTACGATTTATTCATGTGTGCAATTTTATAGAGTCATTAACGAATGCTTAACTATAAGATATTGGAAAGTTGTTATCTGCGATAGTGCTCTATCTTGGACAGTTCTGTCTACAGTGGCTCTATTGAATGATTATGAAGTGAACTCTCGACTGCCAATGCTTTGTGTATAGATAATCCGAATAACTTTACATGGCTGTTTTTGTATACTATTCACAGATATATATTGAGTTATGTTTGGACATCACATGAAAACCCGCAATAAGTATTATGCTTTTTGCAAGACTTTTAGAGGAAGTAATTACATGTAGATATCTGCGGTGTTCTTCATTCTCCTAGTGAAGAACGAGTCACAATTGTCACAATCAAGAAGAAGTAAGTCTCACATCGTAACAAGTAAATGATGTTTACAATTTATATTACTTTGTATTTTTCACTCTTTTTTGCAAATTTTTTGGCTAATAGAGACGATGAGAATGAATGACATTAAATAAAATTGATGATGGCACACACAAAGAACACTCCTCGTACCCAAGCTAGGACTAGAATACACGAACTTTGACTACGAGGGGACTATTTAACGAGCTCGACCACAGAGAGGCACAAGACAGTTGTTTAATCGAGTTTAGCTGTGACATTGACTGTGTTAATTTTTAAAAACAGCACTATCAGTTTATGCGCGATTAGAAACATCAAAGCTATGAGATTTTTTTGTCTTTCAAATTGGAAAAAAGTAATTCTTTTCTCTAATGTATTTTTACTCCTTATGTAATCATTACTATGACACAATGCTTGTGATTAAGAGAAAAACATCTCAACTGTCGGTTGACCTGTATGAATTTTCGTCCTGCAGAAATTAGCCTTAACCTGCTGTATTCATTTCAGCTTACTGGTCAATGCAGCGTTCGTTGTTACCTTTGACACATTCTTTCTTATTCTACTTAATTATAAATACATTTGAGACATTACATAATTTCTGTCAAGTAACTCTTTGGTTGATTGTGTGATATGTATTAGATAAACAAGTATTTGCCACATTACTATTGATATTATTTTTATGAACTCGGTAAAACTAAACGTTCCAGGTTCAAGTCAGTGGCTGAAAATCGACGCAAAATATGAAAAACAAATATATTGTCACGTGCCAGTTCTGACGACACAAATAAAAAAGCAAGGAAGAACTGTTTCCCGAGAACAACGATAGATGGCAGCACGACATATAAAGAAGAACAGAGTTTATTGTAGAAACTAGGAGCGGAGAAGAGTGATTATATATATTATAGTAAATGCAAAATACATAAAGGAAGAGTATAAAAATTATAGAAGAGTGAATAAAATGTTGTAAATAGCCAATTATGATACTTAAGAATATGCTCGTATATGAAACAATTAGAAAAGTTAATAAGTGAGCAAATGAATTCAGAAATGTCTCTCCTTTTTGATCCTAGTGATCAAAATTTGATTTAATACCTCTGACGAGGAGAACATCGTCAGCTTTTGTATTTGTCCGTCCCTCGGTGGCGCTGTGTCCAATTAGACGCCCTGACGCACTTACGGTTGCGCTCCTTATTAGACGGACTGGGCCATAGGCAGCGTGTGCTGTTAGCGATCCTGGGCTATTCCCCTTTTGGTCGTTACATAGGAGGTGGCGCTACTGTCAGTTTAGACGCCCCTAATCTTTCTACAACTATAACTTGTGTCGTTTGTATAATGCCAAAGAAGCGGGGAAAGCGAGCGCATATATGTAATAAATAAGATTACGTTTTAAAAGGAAAGACAATAAATTACAAGAAAGAAAAGAAGAATAAGCCTTTTCACAAAATAGAAGGAAGAAAAGAAGAAGAAGCCTTTTACCAAAATAGAAGATAGAAAAGAAGAAGAAGCCTTTTCCCCAATATTACGAGAAGAAAGAAGAAGAAGATTTCCTTTCAATTATTCATATATATATATATATATATATATATTTGGAATCAGCATATATATATATATATATACTATTTCAATGTATATATACAAGCTTCGCTATATTGTGTACAGTTTTCAGAATATAGATCCGCATTTAACTATATCCTCTTGGCTATAAAACGCTTTCTTATTTGGAATTCTCGAATAAAGAACCTATCCCCTGAGATTAAGATATCTGTAGCCGTGGTATAAGTTTATTTTAAGAAGTGCACTAGAGGGACGTTGCAATATGCAAAGCAATCAGTATGTTTCTCTTTTATTACACACATAACAGCCTGTGGAATTGTTTACTGTAGACTAGAGTAACATTACGTTTCCGAGTTAAGGTTTTCTGAGTTCGAGACCTGGTAGTCTACTTTATCAATTTTGTAATTACTGCAATAATTTATTAATAAGTGAGGATTCACCTTAAACGCATTAAGATTCACTGCGCGAAACTGACAAACCAATCCCACCGTATACAACAAAACAAGGTCTTGCTATTATGAGCTGTTTGATTTATACATGAAAGCATATGGAGAATAACTAATCATGCAACATACCGAATGGAAGGAGACAACACACACACTTCCTGTGCTAATTCAAATAACTTAGAAAGCAACAATGGAATCATGCTTTGTTAAGTATAAAAAAAATAAGGGAAATGCATCCATGGTAATGTACCAACACAAGGTTGATAGATGTATGTATATATAAGATTGAAGAAACAGCTCACTAATCATTGCATCTACTACGACTAGTAATTGTATCTCTTCTGCAAATATGAAATTCTTGGTGAGTAAGTTTGTTGAGAATTGAAATTCAGTTTACGTGTATCAGGATCATCTGTTACTGGTATAATTGATTCTTTGAAATAGGCACGTTAAACATTGAATCAAGTATATAGTGAAGATATAGGTATTTTTTTAAACGAAGAGTACAATATCAGAATATGTTTATTTTAACACATAACTGAAATTTTCAAATTAAATTTATAAGAATGAACAAATGTATTCTTGGAGTTCTCGAAATATGAATGTTTAAGTAGGTATTTTTCCAGTTGCCAAATCTTGATTTATCAAGTTTTCAAACAAGAAGGAATGAACGGATCATTTCATTACATTACAATTTGTGATTTTTATCAAGAAACGAATTATATTGTGTGCGCACAGACACACACATATTTTGAAAATAACCTAATTTGCTGAGTTCATAGTTTCAGTAATTGGTTGAAGAAAAATATAATGTGAATTTTCATTGTTTATCCATTAGGCTCTTATCGTTCTTTTCGCCCTCGTGGCTGTGGCCCTTGCCGAGGAGTCTACCAGGAATAAGAGAGGACTTGCCTATGGTTACAGCGGTCTAGGCTACGGTTACGGTGGTCTTGGCTACGGTTACGGTCTTGGCTACGGGCGTGGATATGGTCTTGGCTACGGATACGGCGGTCTTGGTTACGGTCGAGGCTACGGCTATGGCTACTATGGTTAAAGGTATAATGATATTAGAATTTGTGAAATTCAGTATCCATACTATACTTTTCTTATCATTTTGAATTGTTATAGTGAAGCATTATGTTTCGTACAAAGTTGTCTTTCTGCAATTATTTGTGACATTTATAAATTCCTGAAAACATTTATTAGGGGCTACTTGATAATAATATCTTTCTTCAAGAATTGCATAAAAAAATGTTTTAGACGATTGTGAATTTTACTTCACATTCCTATAAAATACTCTTTTATTTTAGATATTTCATGTGAAGGAGACGGAACTTATCGACAGAATAGTAGAGGCTGATGCTTTCCACTTACCATTGCCAACTTTGATTGCCTAATAACCTTTGTTGCTATCAAAAATGTGTCTTCTTGTAAATTAATTATGATTTCTTCTTCAATAAAAACAATCTGAAAATGTGCAATATGATTTTCTTACAATTGGTGAATACGTAAATCTAATACCAATGATACAATTAACTTTTAAAATTATTTATTGAATATTTTTAAAGAGAGTAATACTAATTTTATTAGCGTTTGCTACATCATACAGACCAATATCACTCCTGTCACCTCTGTCTGTAATCTGTGAAAAAATCATTAAGGAGAGATTATTCAGATTTACATCTCCGCATATCAGTACTGTCCAACACTGTTTTCTTCCTGGTAGCTCTTGCTTGACTAATCTTTCAGTTCTCCTTTCACATGCCACCAGGGCTATTTCCAAAAATTCCCAGCTAGATGTGATATACTTGGATATTTCAAAAGCCTTTGACAAAATAAACCATGCTCTTCTTATTGGCAAATTACGAACTAGATTTAACATACATAACATATTTCTCTCCTTAATCCAGGATTACTACACAGGATTACTACACTCACGTACACAGCGTGTCACTCTTTCAGGCGTCTCTTCTGATTTTCTTCCTGTCTTGTCTGGGGTGCCACAAGGGAGCGTCTTGGGCCCTCTCTTGTTCATCCTATACATGGACGATCTCCCTCAAAGACTTTCCTCACTTCCTGTCAATATACTCATGTTTGCTGACGACTGTAAATTTTTCAAAGAAATCTCAACCACGCAAGATCCTGTGATTCTCCAGAATGCCCTTTCCGAACTTGTCACATGGTGTAAGCAGTGGAATCTACAACTTAACCCGCAGAAATGTTCCTTTCTCACAGGCTCTTTAAAAAAGAACAAAATACATTCTCATTATGTTCTTGAAAACAACTATATTACTTCAGTTGCGACTCAAAAAGATCTAGGTGTTATCATTGATGAAAAACTGAACTTTAAGGAACACATCGCAGCTACAACTAAAAGTGCAATGCGCCTCTTAGGCCTCCTCTACAGATTCACTGAAATTGATACTCCAACTTCTCTTAGCCTGTTTTTCAAATCATTCATTTCTCCGATTCTCGAATACTGCTCTCCAGTCTGGGCCATGGCTTCCAATACAAATCTCTCTAGCATGGATTCCGTCCTCAGCTTCTTTATCCCCATTGTTCGTCATAGAATTCCTTCTCTGCGGCATCTTCAGAAACCTGACATCCTGACTACTTTGAACATCCAGTTACTGCAGACCCGACGCGATATGGCCGATATGAAATTTTTCTATAAAATCATCAATGGAAAATTAAGATCTGAATTTCTGCTTCCAGAATTCAACTTCAGAGTTCCCTCTCGATCGACCCGAAACACTGAATTGTTCCACACCTCCACCGCTAGGCTTTCCCTTATACAGCGCGCTCTATTCCACAGGCTGACCCAGTTCTACAATAAACTACCCACAAACATAGACATTTTTGCCCCTGAAAGTATTTTCCGATCTTCTCTAAATATGAATATGTAAATCTTTGTTTCCTTGTTTATGCTTTATGTTTATATTTAACCTTTCTTGTTTTTACCTTAAACCATCTTGACTTGTTCTTGTTATTTGTTAGAGTTTTCAGTGTAAAATGGCCTTAAAAGTGCTGTATCTGAAACTTGAAATAAATAAATAAATACTTATGAAATTTGTATATTCTCTACCTGAGTCTTGCACCAGGCTAGATCTCTGTATTCCTGTTTCATCATCTCTCGGCCTCGCAAGGACATGGACGCACTCTACTACATATTTCATATGTGGTGAATGACCGATCAAGTATAACTTGTGTTTGCATACACATACATGTACACAAGTTATGAACAAACCTTTATTCTAAAATTGTGATTTCAGACTCTGGTGAATAAATATTGAAAGAAATTTTATATTAGCAATTTTAAAATTCATTTAAAATGATCAAGAAAACTTTAATTTGTTTCATATTGGAGCGTATACTTCACATCAACTAGCAATTTAACATTCTCTACCTGGAAAAATACCACTTTCGACATTTGTACTCAATGTTTTTTTTTAAAGAGTGAAATGTTCTAACCTTTTTTAAAACAGTGAAATGTCGCCAGAGTGTACAGTGCTAGATGTCTTATGAACAGTAAACCTTTGCGCTCTTTTCCAACATTGTAGTCTCTTGATGTCCTCTCAGATGTTTACATATCTATAATATACCCACTAATAGCACCATATCTAGTATGTAAGGTATTCTAATTTCGAAATAAATTTTCGATTGTCAAATGATTGAATCGATACTTATGCTGCTTTGGATAAGGTGAAAATTCGCCATCCATTGCACCTTTGCCTTGTACTTTATATACTTGCCTATCTTTTATAGCCTTGTTTATGCCTTGTACTATATTTTATATACTTGCTTTCCTTTTATAGCCTTGTTTATGTTTATGTGTTTCTTTTCCCTAAAGGGAAAATTTCACTCCGTCCTCTATGTTATTTTTTCTCTGATATTTCTCTCTCGCCCTCTCCTTTTTTTACTTCTTTGATTATCTTGCTATTTGTTTCTCTAATGCTATCTCATCGTTCTTAAGTTTATTTTCAATTTCTCTCTTTTATCTCTTCTCTTTCAATCCGAGCACGTTAATTGATCATCTTGTCATCGAGCGCTCCTGGTTCGAGACTGCCCCACGAATGGATGTTCCGTTGTGTCTCTTCATCATAACACCTATTCATTATTCATTCTTATGTATACGATTAGCCTGAGGAGACATCAAATTAAAATGCTATTTCACTCTTATTAATTCTGACGTTCTAATTGTAAACATATTTTTCGTATTCCTCTCTCTCTCTCTCTCTCTCTCTCTCTAATTCTTGTAGTATCGACGGCTAACTTGCCCATGGTACTAATTAATATATTGTAGCGTGACGTCGGGTAAGGTACGGGATCGAGTCACGCCGGGACGTAGCTCAGATAAATACAATAGGTCTTAAGTTTGACTTGGCTAACCACCTCTACCCTTAAGGAGGCTGATGAAGGATTGTTGGGAGCCTGTGTTGTTGAACGCTACTCACCCCTTGCTGTTGGTCTGGCCCTCGGCTTCTGGCGTCGGCGACGGTGACAGGTGTCCGCTGGAGAGATCGAAGATGACGATAAGAGACGGCAGGCAATTCGGCGACTTGTTTTATTCTTGCAGATTCTTCGGTTGGCTTAATCAGGACTGCTTATGGACTTCTCGCTTGTTGCCGCCTCGTAGTGTCGCGTTCTCTCAGCAGGCCGTCGTCCTCTTCTCGTCGATCAGTTTGGTGGTGATATTGGAGCGAAGTGAGAGATCGATTTACTGTCTCCAGCGGTTTTATACATTGGATTTGAGTCATAGGTTGGTGGACTTTGCACCTCCACTGTGCACCTGGGGTATCCCTGGATACAGATGGAAATTTACAGTGGAGGTGCACTCACCGCTGGCGAGGGCCGTTGCCTTGCTGACTGTGCAGAGCCGAGTGGAAAATTCTTGTTGCTCGGCTCTGCATCCGGTGGAATGTGGGGTGAATGAGCGTTCAACTTGCGAGCTTCTGAGCGATGTTTGAGGCAAATTAATGTTTCGACTTTTATGCTCCCAATTCCTTCATCAATATAGTTCACTATGTTGTGTATGATTTGGCATATGAAACATGACTGTGGTTTGTCATAATATTCTTAATTTTAAATAAGAAATATTCTAATTAAAAGATTTCAAGTATATAAACGCAATTCTTGTAAATATATATTTCTTTCGTAGTTTATACTCAATTACATATATGTACGTACTTTCTAGTGTGTCAGTTATTTACAGGTCATTTATTACACGCATAATTAATATATTTCTTTAATGTAAATAACTTCTATCCTTGATTTATACTGTGTTTATTTTATTTCCTTATTTTATGTAATTTATAATATATTATATCAGCAAGTGGCCGCGGTGGCTCAGTCGGTAACGCGTCTGACTACCATGCTCAAGGTCCCGGGTTCGATCCCCGGTGGAAGCGGCCCCGGCGCCCACCCAGCGTCGAACAACATGGGTACCTGGGGGAAACCCTGGGGGGTAAAGGCGGTCAGGGGCGTGATGCTGATCACATAACCCCCACTCACGACCGGATCAAGAAAGTGTGGGGCGTTACCCCCACACCCCCTATACGCCTTCATGGCGTGGTGCTATGCACAGGGGAACACTTTACCTTTTTACCTTTATATATATTGTACATGGTGGTAAAGATCTGAAATACTGAGTGTAAAGATAAATACGTTGTGCATTGTACTTAATAATTGAAATCTTGTATTCATGTAGGCTATTTTTGTAGATAATAGTTAGATATTCTATTCCACTCTCTTCAATTAACATGTATTATTATAACTCGGTTTGTTAACTGTTGTATACACATATAATTTAGGGTTGACATGTTTTATTTTTATTTACGTTTCTACACAATAAAATTTCTTATCAAACTGTAAATTTACAAACTCAAAGCAAGAAATGTAGAACACTGTAATTGGGCATTCGCCTGTTGTGTTTAATAATAAATAAATAAAATAAATAAGAATAGATGGTTAACATACATATAACGAAGTCACTAATGTCTGAAGTACAAGAAAACAAACTAATCCTCAATGTTCATATGTTTTCCATTATGAATATGAAATTTCTGATGTTTTGATGAACTTTGCAGTCTCTAAAGATTTTGACAAACTACAGTTTGAGACAAAAATTAAGTAACGTTTCAATTCTTCAGTTGGATTCATTTCAGTACGAAAAGTTATAGTATATCTTAGTTCATTTAGGTTACTCTTAACTTTGTGCGTATACATCTAGCATTCCAATTAAAAATTACTTTAATGCAAACCAATGACTTTGGAAAGAACTTACTTTCTTAATTATTTATTGGTCTCAAATTAAATTGTTAGAATATTTCATTAATGCATCATGAGGCCTGTTTTCAGTTCATACGTGTCGTTATCTTTGAATGATTGTCGAGAAGTAGAGCATCATTTTTATACGTGTAGATCTTAATTAATTTCTGGTTTGTTTCTGGACTATCCCCTCCCCCCTTCGCTTCCGACGCACATTTGTGTTTCTTCTATAGAGTAATAAAAGAAAAATCGTCTATATTCGTTTACTTTTGTTTCTAGACAAATAATATATTTTATTGAGAATTTAGTTGCTTTTAGCATTGCCTAGAAATCATGTTCTAAAAATGTAAAAACTCATTCTAACATGTAGAAAGTATCAAAATTTCCATCGACACAAAATAAAGAAATTCATTTTCATGTTGTAAGAACTAATGGAAAATTTTGATGTAAAATATCAAACATAGGGAATGTATTTGATCAAGAAATGCCAATGATCATATTTTTGAGGTATTAAACATTATTGTAAATGTTGAACACATTTCTCACATGAATTCTGATTAATGAATTTAATAGTATGTTTGATTAAAGGAAGTTAACTGATTTGCTTCTTTGATATAGTTTAAAAATTCGATATTCATTGTTTAAATCATGATAGTCTTTCAGTTAAGTTCATCTACCTTTTGATGCTCTACTGATATTCGAAACATAGCTTCTAGTTTCTATGACAAATCATCGCTAACAATGAATATATTTTGTATTTATGTACTTGTTACATGGAAACTGGCCGAAGCACTGTAGCCTAAATCTAGATGATAAATATTTCAACACATTCAAGTTCATTTTAATTGCCAAATGCCTTTCCCAGAACCTATATGGAAAACCATTGTTTCTAAGTAGTAATACTCACTTGACATTTCTAAACCTATACCTGATTAATTAAATAAATAAAAACATTTGTTGCAATTGTACATTTTTATTGAATAAAGAAATTTGTTTGTCGATAGTGTTGTGTGGATTTCATATCTATGTCCGATGTTGGAAAAATCCATAAAGGCAGTTATGTTTTCACATGTATTGCTTCAGAATATCTGCAAATAAATGAAAAGCTATCAAACATGGAAATTAATATTGATGAAACATAGTTAAACAGTTCAGAACTACGATATTGTATGCGGGAAAGAATGTTATTGTAGAACAGGGGTTTCCAACTGGCGGCCCGCGGGCCGCATGCGGCCCCCGTTGCCTTTTTCTGCGGCCCGCGAAGCCAGTTTGCAAAATAGATTAATTTTATTTATTTTTATTAAAATACGATCTATTTTTACGGAAGGAACGGAAGCTCTGTGAAGAGAGACAATATCACAGGTAGAATTGATTTTGCAGTCAATAATGATAATCAGGAGAATCTAAAGTGACGTAACTTTCTCTTCACACCATGCATTTCACCCCTTCGCTATGTGGAATGAACTCGCCTGCTTCAGCGAAGGCTTCACTCTTTGTGTTCAGAAACAAACTGCCGAGCGGTGCTATATAGATCTGTTTTACTACGCACGAAGTGCTAAGAGAATTCCAGTGTTCCAACTCGGATTGTACTGTGACTGATTGTTAAAGTTTGTGCAAATATCGAAATGAGCAATATGTCCAAAAAACGTAAGATTGAAAATTAAAATAGCTTCTCTCCAACTTGAATTGCGTGATTTGCAAGGCGATGTATTCCTTCAAACTAGGCAAGAAAAGGGGCCAGAGTTTTTCAAGTACCTTTCAAAGGAACGCTTCCCAAATCTTCGTAGTTTTGGACAAAGAATGACATCGATGTTCGGTAGCACATACGCGTGTGAAAGTGTTTTTACTTCAATGAAGTTCATCAAGAACCGCTACAGAAGCAGACTGGCAGATTCTTCACTGCTTCACCTTCTGAGACTTTCAAATATAGAAATTCAAATACAACTTTAATAAAAGAAGCAGATCGGGCTCAATTTTCACATTGAACTCTTACTATGAAGGATTCTTATTTGTACGGTGTGTCTATAATTTCTTTCAATTCATCAATAAGTATTGGGTTTTTGTGAAACAAATTGTAATTATACAATTTTGATTTGTAATTCCATTGTTTTTATTGCCTCATTTTAGAAATTTAGGTCATGCGAAAGTACTACACTTTCAGTTCAGTAATTACAATTTTTGTAATTTTTAAACCCCCACCCCCAAAAAAAATGCGGCCCGCCTATCAACTGCTGGATATAATTTTGGCCCTCGGACCTTTTGAAGTTGGAAACCACTGTTGTAGAATATTGCTACAAGGATATCTAAATTAGTGTTGAAGCTTCATTGAGTTTCACGTGACATACTACGTATTTTGCAAAGTATTTAATTAATTGAGATGAACTAATATTTACCTTTAACCGTAATATCCGTAGCCGTAGCCAAGACCATATCCACGTCCGTATCCAAGTCCATACCCGCGTCCATAGCCAAGGCCGTAGTAGCCACTGCCATATCCAGTACCGTAACCAAGACCACCATAGCCATATCCTAGACCGCCGTAGCCGAGACCGCCATAGCTGTAGCCAAGACCTCCATAACCCAACCCGTAGGCAAGTCCTCTCTTATCTCGGGAAGACTCCTCGGCGAAGGCCACAGCCACGAGGGCGAAGAGAATTACAGCCTGAAAATAGTGGGTATGATGGAAACAGTAAATGAGACAATTAGAACGAAATTAGAATTAATTTAGTTTTATTGACACCATTTCTACTATAATAAGTAATAGGTTTGAAACAACATGTTATTTAGAAGCCATGAAACTAATGTTTGTATTAATAATTCCAAATCTACTGAGTTTTCATTTAATTTCACATGTAATTAGTGATACTTTCAATAAAAATAAATTCACCTTGTTTGTCCACTTTCACATGGAATTGCTCAGTAGTTCATTCGCAGTTTACGTACGCAATAATGTTTCTCAATAGCATGTATAATTATACTCATGTACAGTGGGATCCATGAGTATTACCGAGCAAATTGTCCATCACCATGTTCGTGCACTTTATTTGACCCAATAAGAGCTTCAAGAATTAAAAGAAAACTCAAAACAAGCCGTTGACAACTTCTGCACCAGCATACATAAAAATCCATCGCTTAAAAACACACAGGATGTAAGAGAAAAATTAATGAAAATAGTCATGGACAATTTGCACGGTAATACTCATGGATCCCACTGTATGTACCAGGTCTCTTTCTCTGGACCAGTAATGTCGTAATATATTGTTTTAATGGTGTATCACGTTTTCGGAAATGCGAAGAATATAACAAGTATTTAATTTTTTTTAATGTTTGTATTTCAAAAATTCTAAATGCCACGAAAAATGTTAGTTTAATTCTTCCTTTAAATGCTTCTGGAGGAGAAACCTTTCTTCCTTTAAGTTTTATTGTAATAAAATAACATTATCGTGTCAACAAATTAGAGGACAACATATAGATGAATGTGAGAGATGTATACACAAGAAATAAATCTAGTACTCTAAATTTTAAAGAATCACACTGGTGTCATTTCTGGGTGAAAACCTGGACTTAGTAAACTTAGTAATAAGTATGGCCTACCGGCTACTGTAAAATACACACGGAGCTACTATAAACTACACACCAAACCTATATTTTTGAAAAAGTAATAGTTAGCAGATTATAAATTTCAATGCTCACAATTTGTACGTGTATTTGTTTATGTTTCTGATAAATCGACTCACCAGGAATTTCATATTGGATGTTGAAGAATCTGTTGCGATTTACACAATGATTTCATGGCTACTCAGCCAGTCTTATAAACACAACTACCAACCTTGTACTGATGCATTAGCATGGAGGAATTTCACTTCCGCTTTCGATTTCCTATTAGAAATGTTGGCTGTCTGTTTCTTTTTGTTTTGAGCTGTATAACAAATCGCACTTTGTTTACAAGTTTCTCTTTTACGATTAATTCAACTGTATAAATATGCAAAGAAAAATCTTAAAGGATGAATAATGAAAAGAGTTGTCTGTCGTAAAGATTTATAATGAGACTTCGTGTAGGTTTCAATTTGTTATCTACTACTACATTCGTATTTTTGCTTACTCTGTCTCAAAGTTTCTGAGTAATAAATGAAAGATGGATCTTAATTACGTTGTAAACCTTAGAATTGTTCGATTTTCAATTATATTCATGAGCATGTCTTACTTGCTTGCGCTAAACTGTAGTGAAATAAGGCTCTGCGTTTTCGATATCACATCACATTATTCGCAGTTGTTAATCGTAGGTGGCTGCACTGAGTGTTTGTGATTGATTACGTTAGATTTTTTTAGTTAGATTAGATTAGATGTCCTTAGAGTAGAATACGTTCGTTTTGGTTACCTAGTTCCACCTGCTACCTTCATTCATTCTTTTATTTTTGACCCAACATTTCTAAATCAGTTTTTTGTCCATGGATTTTTCTGTATTATATATTATTGTTTTACACTTAAAATGTCCTTACATATTTCCCCCTTATTTCACAGAAATTAAAGTAGGTCTATTTTTAAGACAAAAATATAAACTTTACCCTTTACAATCGTATGATACACTTTCTCATGAATGTTAACAAATTGTATCCCAGTCGAACATCTGTATTCCCCACCAGACTTGTCAAATTCATTGGAAAAAAATGTACCTTTAAATTATGTAAAGCTTTGTGTAAGACATTTCTTTCCCTATTATATTTTGGGCATTCCAGTATTATATGTTGCACGTCTACACTTTCTCAGCCACATTCACATCTTTCATTACTTGTTATTCCAATACTCAATACATGTTGATAACTTCCTAATATTTGGAAGGCAGGTAGCTTCCTTCATGTTACACCGACTACATAATCTTAATTATGTAATTTCCATAACAACGATTGTTTCGTCATCTTCTTCGTCATTTTTTACATTATAACATTTGCCGAAAAGCGAAGTAAAATAAACCAAATTAATCAATCAATCAAAAACCTTTAATATATTATTTCCATTATATGTAATATATAAGTTTAATTGTAAGAAAATGTGTTCCTTTGTAATAAACTGAGGTTTCAATTAAGAAAACAGCATGCTGTCAAATTTTATTATATCATTACACAAATTGTGCTTACACTTTACTCTCCAAATCGCCCATATATTGTTCTTGTTGTAGGCGTGGAACACAATGTTGGTAGCTTTAGTGCTATTATCTTAGGTAATCACTTAAGAGAAGCTATAATTAAGGAGAATTATGTTAAGGCATCGGGTCCTAATCGTGCAAAGGTTTACTTTTTAACATCCAATGATGCAAATGACTTTTACTTGAACAAAGAGTTTCAGAAGAAGTATAAGGTAAATGTTAAAATCCCGAAGAGTCTTTTCCACAGAATGGGACTAATATATGGGTTACCGTTACATATAAATTTAGAAGAAATACAAGATGAAGCAGAGGCTGAGAGAAATATTCCAATAATCAAAATGGAAAGAATGAAGGAGAATATTTATCAAGAAAATGGGGAATTTGTGTTCAAACCGACCAAATTGATCAGCGTAACGTTTCAATCACAAAGGTTGCCCTCGCATGTAAAGATACTCAATAACATATTTCAGGTACAACCTAAAATAAAATCTGTGATCCAGTGCAGGAATTGTTTCCATTTCTCTCATACAAATGATGTTTGTAAGTCCAAAGCGATATGTCCAAGGTGCGGTGATTATGAACATGATGATATATGTGCTGCAGTACCTAAATGCATAAATTGCTCAGGAAATCATCTTGCAACTGAGAGGTCGTGCAGTAAGTGGGAAGATGAAAGAGAAACGCAGAAGGTGATAGCATATGAGGGCTGTTCATATCAAGAAGCAAAGATAAAAGTTAGTTCTAGTAGTTCATTTATGACCGAAAGAGACGATTATTCTTATGCAAACATACTACGAGATTTCCCAGTGTTGAAAACAACTAAAACAGAGTCTTCCTTTGTACAAGCTCCAAGTTCAGCAATTACAAAAAGTAACAGATATGAGGTGCTGGT
Organism: Lepisma saccharinum; assembly: GCF_977018435.1. Lineage (NCBI taxonomy): Eukaryota > Metazoa > Arthropoda > Insecta > Zygentoma > Lepismatidae > Lepisma > Lepisma saccharinum. The sequence continues at coordinate 21,441,359 of NC_139256.1, read as the reverse complement.
CACTCTAAGAGATGAGGATTCAGGGACATCAAGAAATTTATATTCTTGGAAAGATTCTTAATCTAACTTTACAACATGAACAATAATTATGCTGATCGAAGACTTGGGAAGATATTTAAAAGCAAAGAAGTTATGATAAATAATGGTATGCAAAATCTAAAGTCGTGTGACAAACCTAAAACCCAAAACGAACAAGAAAGACCAGATTATATTTTACTAAATTCCCAAAGCAGTCCAACGTCAGTAACAACAACGGAAAAACGAAAATTACGGACCAGCATCCCACAATATGACACTCAAAAGCAAATAATGATTAGTTTATTACAAGTTATGGCGAAACTAACGTTGAACATAACTGTGGATGATAATCTTCAGAGAATGAAAAATATTCTAGTCGATTGTGCAAATATTACTTCACAGTTATTGAAACTAATTGAAGAGTTTGAATCATATGAAGATGCTCAACATTAAATATAATAATCAGTAAGTTATCACATGCAAAATATGTTTTTGTTTATGCAATGGAATTTATGCTCGTTTCCTTCAAGAAAACTTGAACTCATGAAACTGATAGAGGAGCATCATCCTGGGGGGATGGAAGAGTTTCAATTGAAATAAAAAATTATCACGCAGTACTTAATCAAAAAGGCGGAAAAGGAGAGGCTATATTTGTACATGAAAGTCTGGCATTCCAACCCATATCATTTAATCCCAATTTAGTGATTCTTCGAGAATATCGGGTGGAAGTAGTCGGAATACAAGTGCAAATTTTGAATAAAATATTTACCGTTATCTTCCTATACATTGCAAAAAATTGCAGTGAAGCATTTAAGGTCTATGATTAGTTCATTCAACACTCCATTAATCATAACTGGAGATTTCAATTGCCACCGCCCATTGTGGGGTCGACAGGCAGCAGATAAGTTGGGTCGAACTGTTGTTGAATGGATGGAGGCGGAGCAGTTAACTATAATAAATGATGGTTCACCTACTCATATGCCTAGACATGGAAGTAATCCGTCATCTATAGACTTAACATTAATTTCAGAAAAGTATTGTGCAGACTTTACATGGGAGGCCGATGTGGACTTGAGAACAAGCGATCATTATCCATGTTACTTTTATCTGGCTTATTGCCATGCAACAAACGAAAGAATATTAACTATTCGTAAATGGAAAGTATTCAAAGCTAATTGGTCTAATTATACTAAACTTTAAAATATTTATTTCTCAGAAGATGATGGATTGAAACCTGATAATATTACATATGAGGAGTTTGTAAAAATCATTTCGGCTGCGATGGACTTGAGTTGTCCTAGGGTGATAAAAAGTAGTCAGCAACACTTCCCAAAGATATATTGGTGGACAGAAGAGTGTGCTGAAGCAAAACTACATAGAGTCAAATTAGCAAGAATATACTGACTCAACCAAATCCGGAGAACTGGATAGCATTCAGACGCTCTATGGCCAAATCAAAGGGATTATGCATAAAAGCAAAAAGAAAATAATGGAAATTAGAAAACAAGAATTCCCATTACATCCAGAGTAAAATATTTAGGTGTCATCTTAGATGAAAAACTAACTTGGAAGGACCAAATTAAAGCAATACAAGTCAAATCAGAAAAAGTGTTTAATTTGTTCAAAGCAATAGCAAATACTCAGTGGGGATGTCATCCTCGAGTTATGCTTTTATTTTACAAGAATTACTTTCGGCCTATGATAGATTATTTTCTATTGGCAATGTGTAACTTGACAGAAGGAACATTGAATTCCATTGATGTCATACAAAGGAAATTCTTGAGAAGACGTTTAGGCGTTATGAACAGCACTCCAAACGTAGTAGTATACATGGAAGCGGGTGAATGTTCCATTTCATGTAGACAGAAGGGGTTAGCAGCAAATATGCTCTTCAAAGTGAAATCATATTGTGAGCATCCTTTCAAAAATGTATTAACAAATATGATACACTTACATGAAACAGGACAAATAACAAACAGAAAAGCTGCTATGTGGATAGAATTGTATAATTCGTTTTGTCAAGAATACCAGGATGTTCTAGAGATGCGTTCACGGCCTATTTTTCATTACATTATCCTCAACATAATATTAGTTTCCCTCGTTATTCGCACATATCGGAATATTTTTCTCAATGGCCAAGCTTTTATTTCATATACACAGATGGATCTAAGAGTGAGTCAGGAGTTGGATGTGCAGTGTACGATCCACAACATAAAACAGACCTATTATTTCGGCTTCCGCAAGACTATTCAATATTTACAGCAGAATCTTACGCAAATTACAAAGCATTAATATATGTTCAAAAATTAAATTTACAAGAGTTATTAATACTTACTGACTCGCAAAGTGTATTACAGGCGCTTAAATCTTCTTACAAGGGTCTTTACAAATTATCCCCTTATATTATAAATTGTATACAATTAGTTCAAACAATACATAAATCTGGAAAAACCATTGAGTTTTCTTGGGTTAAAGCTCATAGTAATATTACAGGTAAATCTCATGTAGATGGATGTGCAAAGAAAGCAGTGCGTCTTCCAAATATTACGAACTTATCATTATACTATACGGATCTTCTCCCTAGAGTAAAGAAGAAAATTCTGAATCAATGGTTTGATTGGTGTCGAAGTGAACTGAAAACAGTTGGGAGACAGAGAAAGGATAGAGAGAGATGGAGAATCATACAGACCATTTGCTGAATTCAAAACACACAAATCATGGTTTCATCATGTAAGTTCTACAAGAAATGCAATTGTATTAATTAATGGACTGAGAAAGGGCCATTTGTGTACTAGGCAATATTTACCCAAAATTGGAATAACGAACAATAAGAAATGTGAATGTGGCTGGGAAAGTGCAGATGCACAACATATAATACTGGAATGCTCAAAATATAATAGATAGAGAAATATCTTGTATATATCTTTAAATAATCTAAAGGTTCAGTTTCCAACAAATTAGTTAAGTTTAGTTGTTAATCCAGATGTACGGATTGGTTATAGTTTGTTATCATTTTTAAGGAAATGTAACATACAGTTGTAAAAGGCAAAGGTTTTTTTAAAATCTAATATCTGTAAAATAGGGGGGGGGAAGGACTGATAATTTTAATGTAAAACAATTGGTACATTTTATTTGTGTATTGTTATGAACAAAAAACGTCATAAAAGCTGTTAGGTTCCAAATAAAGGAATGAATGAATGGTCAAAGAACTTGAAAAGCAACAATGAATAATTTTTTGTTAACTAAAAAAATTGAAGTGAAATTTGTTAATGGTAAAGCAGCACAAGGTTGATAGTTTTGTGTGCATATAAAGAAGTTGCATCTCCTCAGCAAATATGAAACTCTTGGTGAGTGGAATTGTTGTTTAGTTCTGATGAGTATTTAAAAAAAAGAATTGTTATATATATGAATGGCTTATTGCAGAAAGGGACCTGAGTCACTTTTGCACAATTCTGAGAAAAACAATGAAAAATCGTATAATATTAATAGTGTAAGAAAGAAATGTGCCGTTGTTGGCTCAAATATTCAACATAATGAATAGTTAATTTTGCAACCCTCAATGCACTCCCCTGCAGTATGCTGCTAGACACAGTGGAGATGAAAAAATTAACTCCGATACCTCAAAAATGTGACTCAGGTCCCTTTCTGCAATAAGCCATTCATATGTGAATCATTCTTATAGACTGTCACTTGAGAATTGGACTAAACAAAATCATGTGACAGAATGTGTTTTATACTAAAGGTTGTTCCTTGTTTTGAAAGAAAAGTAAAAACACAAATAAGACCGATAATCTATATCGTTGTAAGTTTGAATTTAGCCTTGTAGGAATAAGACAATATATTTTTTGGTTTCTCTATATTTAATTCATTTCACAATAGTAGCGCAATAATAATAATAATAAGCTTTCTATCGAGAAAGAATGAAATTTTCATTTAATCCCAAATTTTGAGTTCGTTTTCTTAAGAAATACACTTTACACATCGTGACTTTAAGATCAATCTTTGTTAGCACAATTTGCAGAGTGCTAAATCTACTTTTTGGAAGGTATAGTTCATATTATGCAGAATTGAAGAAGTTTTAATGGATATTTGTATTGTACTTGTCCTTTAGGCATTTGTCGTTCTCTTCGCTCTGTTGGCAGTGGCATTCGCCGAAGAATCTTCCAGGGATAAGAGACAAGTTGTCTACGGTTTTGGCTATGGCACGGCCAGCTTTAATCCGGAGGAGGCAACCTTGAATTTGGCAACCCTGTAAACCGTGACGTCAGCCGACCGATGTTACTCGGAAGAAACATTAGAGAATGAACTTACAGACGTAAAAAAGTATTAATTTTATGTAGCCTATTCATCCTGTAATCACTTCATTCGCCCTAATTGTATTTGCTAGTGTATTCATCGTTATTTTTTCATAGTATCTTATTAAGTTGTGAAAAATATACATTACATTTTTTTAGCCGCATACTAGCATTTCACGGAGCATTCCGTACGTTTCACATGTGGTGAATCACCAAATATAATAACTATCTAATATTGATGTCATTAATATTCTTAATTATTATGTGCAAAATACATTGGCGACGTCTAAGAGCTATAACCAAGACATAGAGGCTTAAAACATGTTTACGCAAAAAGCAAATTCCACGCTGAGAAAAGTTGTGTGCATAAGGCACCACACGCTAAGCTTTTACTTGTACAAGGGTTAAACTACAACACTTAAACAAGAATTCTGGAAACAATACAAACTCAAACAAACCTCTATAGAGCGTCTCAACCTTAAAAGTCAGTATGGGTTAAACGGGGCGCGGCGTTGCCAGATCAACAAACGGAGTCGCATCGAGTCGCTGTTAATCGCTAATGATTTCGACAAATTTACTTCCTTAATATCGTATAGGAAATCATCAAAATCTATGTATTTGATACATTTTGGAAAAAAAAACGATAGTTACCTCAAGATTTGCATGTAAATGTTTATATTTCGACGTAACTATTTACTATTTTGCATTTGCATTACATGTGTAATACACGACGCAACGATTGTTACTTCTGTCGTTGAATGTTATATCCTTTACATAAACAGAATTAAATAAATGCAAAAACAAACATTAAGATACATTTTTTACGGAAAATAAAGCACACTGCACTTCCTACGAACCCGGGCACTTGGCTGCAACTGAATTGTAACCTTGGTGGCGCGCAATGAATTTGATATGCGAGACAGCCCGCATAAAAATTCTACGATTGCGGAATAAATAACGGTGCTGTGGAGTAACAATGCATTCTAAAAATAACTTCAAACAATGGTCAACACTTTTCTCGCTTGGTCTGCATGTGTATCGCGACAAACCGAAAAGTTTCTCGCTATCCAACTTTTTCGTGTTACGGTCTGATGATTTATACAAAATATCCAATGTATATGTATATATATATATACTCTCCTCGTAAGCAAATTAATTCACTCAGGCGAAGAATATCATATCTACAAACATCATAGATCTCGTAGAAAAAAAAAATTGGCGAAGTTGTTCAAGCGGTTTGATATTTATGGCTTTTGAAGTATTTACTAGAAAAAAATTAAGCGTTTTTGCAAAATTGCATAATTATGAAAAATTGAGATCACATGAACTTATGACAGGTTATATAATGCCGTCAGTAAATAGAGCATAGAAAACTCTACAGGATAATGATTTCACTGTTTGAAATTTTTTACTTTTACATTTTGTAAATTTTGTAACATCTCGCAACTCAGCGGTGGTAGAGAAGGACAGAGCTATTGGCAAAACCCATGTGTTGCGTTTCTTATTTAAACACTGGATTGATTATATACACTATTTAATGTACACTGACACTGGACTACATTGGAATGGAGTCGACCACCGCGTAGCAATGTCTCTCGCTGTTTTCTCGTACAGTGCGGGTATTTCCCGATAAGTACCACGCCCTGCACAGTCTCCGAAGCAGAGTCTGCACTGTCCTGCCACCTAGTGGCGACAGTATAATGAATACTTAAGATACACAAATTTTCACACATTGATAACACAAATAATAATACATACACTAATCTATCCCAAACATAGTCCCCCCTCTTGATCGAGTCGATCAACAAAAGTACAACTAATGATCTATTGGAAGAGACACTAGTTTGTTAACTGGACGTTTATAGGTTGAAGATGAAGTGCGAACAGTTGCAACACGCACTAGTCCATCCGCACCAGGATGCACTTGTTTAACTATAGCAAGTTTCCATGTAAGTGGAGGTAGGTGATCTTCCTTCACTAAAACCACTGTTCCTGGTTCCAAATTCTTCTTTTGGGTGTTCCACTTGGTCCTCTGCTGCAGGGAATGCAAGTAGTCCTTTGACCAACGGTCCCATAGTTGTTGGTACATCTGCTGCAATTTCTGCCATCTGGATAAACTGGATTCTTTGATGTTAGTTAGACTAGGCTCAGGAAAACTAGTTAGGGGTGCACCAATAAGGAAATGGCCAGGGGTTATAAAACTGGGATCTGTAGGGTCATGTGACAATACTGTGAGGGGCCTTGAGTTAAGACAGGCTTCAATTTGAACTAAGAGTGTTTCAAGTTCTTCGAAAGTGAGAGCAGAGTTCCCTACGATTCTCCTCAGGTGATGCTTCATGGACTTTACTCCTGCTTCACAAAGTCCAGCCATATTTGGGCTATTGGGTGGTAGAAAATGCCATTTGAATCCTTCCTGAGCTGCATGGTCTTCTAAATACTTGCTGAAGTCTGATGATTGGAATAAATTCTTCAAGTCTTGTAATTCACGATTGGCACCGACGAAATTTCTTCCGTTGTCGCTGTACAAGTTCAGACATTTTCCTCTGCGTGCCGTAAATCTTCGCAAAGCAGCAATGAATGACTTGGTGCTGAGATCTCCGACCAATTCTAGGTGTATAGCCTTGGTGGCAAAGCATACAAATACTGCTACATATGCTTTCAATCTTGATTTGCTTCTGGTGATTGACGGCTTGATGATAATTGGTCCAGCGTAATCAACTCCAGTGTTTAGAAATGGTCTAGTGGACTGTATTCTGGATGGTGGTAATTGTCCCATGAGTTGGTTGGAAATAGATGCTCTTAATTTGAAACAAATGAGGCACTTGTGCAGAATAGCTCTGACCACTTGTCTGGCTCTTGGTATCCAGTACTCCTGTCGTAATGAAGATATAAGGAGTTGCGGTCCTGCATGTAATAGCCTGTGGTGTTCTGAAAGAATGATCAATTCAGTTAAATGATGCTTCGGTGGCAATATGATTTGATGTTTGCTATCATATGGTAGCTGTGAGTGCCTAAGTCTTCCTCCAACTCTGAGTACTTGTTTGTCATCTAGGAAAGGATGCAAGTCTGAAAGTTTACTATCCTTTGACACCTGACTGTTAGAAGACAATTCTCGTATTTCCTTGCCATAAACTTCGTGTTGCACGCTTCTAATGCAAGTATGCAATGCTGATCTTAAGTCACTTGCTGACAATGATCCTATGTGTTTCTCTTGTTTGTTCCTCGCATTGTGTAGAAATCTCAAACAATATGCAATCACTCTTTGAAGTTTCAATAACGACGAAAATCTGCTGATAAATTCTATTGTTGGTGCATTTGTGACTAGACTTACTGTAATTGTTCTTTGTTCTTCAAGTTCGTCGAGTTCGAATTCATCATCCCTTGACGATGTTGGACTCGAAGGCCATGATGTTGTTGGAAGTGATAGCCAATCAGGGCCATGAAACCACAATTGAGAGGTGTGTAGTGAGTCTACATTTGTCCCTCTGCTGATTAAATCTGCGGGGTTCTGTGCTGACACTACATGTTTCCAGTACTGAGGCTTAGTACATTCTTGAATTTGTAAAACTCTATTCGCTACAAAGGTTTTCCATCGTCTTGCAGGTGATGCAAGCCACGCCAGTACGATCTTCGAATCGGTCCATAGATTGACTCTACTGACTTCCAATTGTAGTAGTTGTAACACCTTGTGTGTTAGTTTCGCCAGCAACAAAGCAGCGCACAATTCAAGACGAGGAAGAGTGATCCTTCTTATAGGTGCCACACGCGAACGTGAACAAAGTAAATGTACAGTGGTTTCACCATTTTCATTTGTTGATCTAAGATACAAACAACAGCCATATGCAACTTGCGATGCATCTGAAAATCCGTGGAGTTGAATGTCAACCACTTTTCCTTGAACTAGCACAAATCTGTTAACTTGTATCTGATTAATGTTTGGTAACTGTTGAAACAAACGTTTCCACTCCATGTTGAGTTGCTCTGGTAACTTATCGTCCCATTCCATGTTATGGAACCATAATTGTTGTAGAAATATCTTGTAAGAAATTACTATTGGACTCACTAGTCCCAAAGGATCAAAGATTGATGCGACAATAGACGCTACTTGTCGTTCAGTGATGTTGTCTTCATAACATGACACTATCTCCTTGTTATTTGCTTGCAATTTATCTGTGACTGGATCCCATGTGAGGCCTAAAGCTGTAACGTTTGCTCCCTTGTCAAACTGAAATGGTAGTTGCATTTCTCTATGAGTAGCTGGTACTGCTTCAAGAAGTGCTGGATGATTAGAACACCATTTCTTCAAAGTGAATCCTGCTGAATTCAGTAAATCGATTAGTTCTCCTTGCAATTGTCTAGCTTCTTCAACACTGTTAGCTCCAGTGAGGAGGTCATCAACGTAAACATCTCGTTGTAAAATTTTGGATACATTCGGAAACTTGGTTGCTTCCTCTTCAGCTAACTGCTGCAATGTTTTGGTCGCCAAAACCGGTGATGATGCCAAACCAAATGTGACTCTTGTGAGCTCGAACGTTTGTACTGGCATATCTGTAGATTTTCTCCAAAGTATGCGTTGAAACTTAGTGTCATCTGGATGAATCAGAATTTGTCTGAACATCTTCTCGGCGTCTGCCGTAAATACAACCTTGTGCGTTCTGAAGCGAAGAGCTATAGACTGGAGATCGTCATGTGTGGTTGGACTGACCATCAGTATATCGTTTAATGAGACTCCATTTGTTGTTTTTGCTGATGCATCAAAAACAATTCTGGTTTTCGTGCTGCTGCTGCTAGGTTTGAATACTGGATGATGTGGTAAATAGTATGACACGTCATCAGCTTCATTTGGATCTGGTTGTACTGGCTTCATGTGTCCCAACATTTCATACTCCTCGAGTATTCTGCTATACTCCTCTTTCAACTCTTGTTGTTGTTGAAACCTCTTCTCTAACTGATGTAATCTGAATAATGCCTGGTTGTATGAATTTCCTAGCTCTGTATGATCTGAACGAAATGGGAGACGAACAATGAAACGCCCTGTTTCGTCTCTGGTGGTGTGTTGATCGAAGTGGTTTTCACAAGTTACTTCTTCAGCTGTTTTTGGTTTCGAGTACATTTCCTCCAAATCGAAAAAACGCCGTAATTGAGAATCCAAATTGTCTTCCATGCGTACAAAACATGCTACTGTGGGTGTACTAGGTTCTACAGGCTGTTCCATCCGACCAGCTAAAATCCAACCTAATTCAGTATTTTGAAGAACTGGATAGTTTTCATCTCTTGTTTGTCTTTCAGGAAGAAGTAAGTGCAAGTAAAGTTCCGATCCAATTAGTAGATCTATCCCTTCTGGTTTGTAGAAATCTGGATCTGCTAACTCAATGTCGGTTGGTAGGTTCCAATGTTCATGATGAATAACTTGAGAAGGTACGTTCCCTGTGATGCGTGGGAGTATCAGACAAGTAAGTGAAGTCTGGAAGTCTGACACTCTTGAGCGCAGCTGAATGTCTACACTGTGCTTGGCTTCCGATGACACATTATTGATTCCTCTGATTGGAATATGATTTTTCTGCTTTCGTAACTGTAGTCTCTGAACAAGATCTTCCTTGATGAAATTTGACTGAGACCCACTGTCCAGGAGAGCTCTACATGTATGTGGCTGTCCCCTAGAATCGACGACTTCTACTAAAGCTGTTGATAGCAGAACGTGTGATCTTGGTTTACTCTTAAATGTGCAGTATGAAGATTGTACTGAAGTTGTCCTTGCCGCTTCATTCCTCGTGTCTGGTGAGTCATTCCTTGGTTGGTCTTGCCTTAGAGGACCTCCTCGTTTACCGCCTTCGTCTGGATGCAACAGTGAATTGTGTTTCAATCCACAGCGCCTACAATTCCCTGAAGTACAGTTCCTAAAATTATGATTCGATCTGAGACAATTATAACAAAGTTTGTTGTTGCGCACACACTCTTGTTTCTGCTTCAGACTTGCGCCTGCAAAAGACTTGCATGAATATAAGGAATGTGCTAATTTACAGAAATAGCATTGCGTATTTGTAGTTGTCAGGTAAGAATTTGACTGACGGATGTGTTTCTGTTTAGGGCTAACCTTGTGTTCATTGACATTTTTGTTTACGTGAACAGACTTCATTGATTCCAAAGCTTGACATTTTTGTTCTAGAAAGGTGAACAGTTCCTTTAGTGTAGGGAACGACTGATCGGTATGGCTTAATTCCCATTCCCTTCTTGTGTGAGAATCAAGTTGAGCCAAAAAATGATGTATTAAAATAACATCTTCTAACGGTGTTTGTAATTCAAGGGCTCGAAGAGCATTTAAGTTACTGGTGGCATCATTGATGAACTGACGTAATTCTGTGGCATTTTCCTTGTTAATTGCGTTCACATGCAAGATGTTATTGACATGACTTGCTGCTATCAGTCGTTTATTCTCATACCTATCTTTCAACAACTGCCATGCAATATCGTAATTTGAATCAGTCATGGGCAAAGTATCTATAAGTGTTCTTGCTTCAGATTCCAATGATGAACGTAAGTAATGGAATTTCTGTATTTTAGGAATATTGTCATTTGTGTGAACCATAGCCTGAAATGCATCTGAATATGCTAACCAATCCTGATAATTACCGTGAAACGTGGGTAAAGATACCGTGGGTAATTTGATGTGCTTGGTGCCTAATGATGAAGCATTGTTTACAACATCCGATCCATCTGTAGGTGCAGCTTGTGCTTGTTTATGTTTCTCTATAATGGATTCCATTTTACCCCGTACCTTATAGTAAACTTCTTCAAAATCCTCCCTGTGAGGTTCATGATTTTCGTTTATATCTTCTACTTCTAAACGTGTTTGAACTTCATCATATTTTTCCCACAAAGGTGTTAAATTCTGTAAACGGACCCTTACTTCTTGAACTTCCCCCGTATCTTCAAAGGCATTGACAAATGCTTGTGTTCGTGTTAACTGGCCCCTAAATCCAGCTCTCTTGCGTATCAACACTCTTTTCTCTTCTTCATCCATCGCGAAGGAAAGAGAGCAAGATGTGTAGGAAATATAGTACGTGAGGAAAGAGTAAACAAAATATGGTGCGAGCCTAGCTAACTACTGACCTTGACCTGAAGTTTCCCTGGGTGTTGGCGATGACGTCACTTCAGCCGACAGCAGGATACTGTAGTGGATGCTCGAAACTGTCCAAATTTATGTTACTCAGTCCCGTGATGAGTTATCGTAACAGACAACTTATTGTCCACTGAATACCACGGTGTATAACTCGGTCTTATAACAAAACATTCGACGTACGCACGATATAACAATACGGAATGTCTGTTCAAACCACACGCGTAACGGTTGTGATCGAAAATTACACGTAATACGTAATAAGTACTGTGACACAGAAAGTTCTACGATTGAGCACATAACATGCAACCATTGTCAGTACACATCTGTAACTGGAACACTGCATACAAAGTCACTTCGATACCGCGCGAAAACACTCGTTCTTTCCATGGCGGGCGAGTCGAGACGTTTGTTGTGATGCGTAACACGTCATATCTCACAGAGATTGTTCACTCGGTAAACTAATCCTGCCCGGAGATGACCATAAAATGTTGCGTTTCTTATTTAAACACTGGATTGATTATATACACTATTTAATGTACACTGACACTGGACTACATTGGAATGGAGTCGACCACCGCGTAGCAATGTCTCTCGCTGTTTTCTCGTACAGTGCGGGTATTTCCCGATAAGTACCACGCCCTGCACAGTCTCCGAAGCAGAGTCTGCACTGTCCTGCCACCTAGTGGCGACAGTATAATGAATACTTAAGATACACAAATTTTCACACATTGATAACACAAATAATAATACATACACTAATCTATCCCAAACACCATGTTTTAGAGAGAGAGGAAAGTACTCCATTTACTTCCATACTGACTTTTAAGGTTGAGACACTCTATAGAGCATAAATCTACCTAACCTAACAAAAACAGTAGAACACGAAAACACTAATTCCTTCACTGTAGCCACATACATGTCTAAGCAAGAGAAAAAAACAACGGATTGTAACACCTAATTTCTAAACCATGCAAAATTATCCACTTTCTAGCAGGAAGTACATAGTCACCAGCACTCGGCATTATTTTAGCCTTGTGCAGTGGGATCTATGAGTATTACCGTGCAAATTGTCCATCACTATGTTCGTGCACTTTATTTGACCTAATAAGAGCTTCAAGAATTAAAAGAAAACTCAAAACAAGCTCTTGACAACTTCTGCACCAACATACATAAAATCCATCGCTTGAAAACACACAGGATGTAAGATAAAAATTAATGAAAATAGTCATGGACAATTTGTTGAGAAATACTAGTGGATCTCACTGTACATACATGGACTATATGTTTATCTCATCCAAAACTATTTTGTAATCCTTACTTTTAGAACTTTAAGGTCAGTGTGTTAGGTCACATAAATATGTATAGTTGTTAAAGAGGTTCGAATGTCATTCCGAAATGCTAGCAAATAAAATAAGGGCAAATTACACATTATTGGAAAGTTCCATACTGCGTATGAAATGTAAAGTTGGCCTTGCGGTTTCTGCTCACCAGTTATTTATCAGAAAATTTATATTTATATTGTTAATGTATGTTTTCTACTTGCATCGTAATGTCAATCTGCTGTTCAGATTTGGAAAAAGAAAAACATTTTACACAGATTCCCTTGTTTCTTTAGGAGTCAACATCAATTTTGCTATTCGCACCCATGCTATGTAGCTTGATGTTTAGGCCAGCGAGACAGCGTTGCCACATTTCATGATTCCGGCCTGTAATGAAGCTGGCCGTGGCTATGGCGATATAGGCTATAGATACGGTGGACTTGGTTACGGTCGAGGCTGCGGTCTTGGTTATGGATATGGATACTACGGATAAAGGTACATTTATTTATATTGAAGTATCTTAGATCGGATGTCATTATACCCGTTTCTTATATCTTAGGTTCAAAATGAATTGCTATGGATTTTCTTTGGCACAAGTGTCGTTTCTACTACAAGTTATAATGGAAGATGTATTGAATAGAATTTTAATAGTTTTCACCATATCACAAGTTTTGTGAGAATGTTATTTTGCTACAGAATGCTCCTATATTTTATACGTTCCCTGTGATTGATGTAGAACACAGTGACCGGTGATATTTTCTACATCACCATCACGTAATTTGATTGTTCAATATGGATTCTTAGAGTAAGAACATTACACTTCTGTATATTATATCGATTTGTATTCTACAATAAAAATATTCTCAACTTATGTAACATAATTTTATATGTTAAAACGGACTGAATAAGTTAGAGCTATGGGCTAGATGCATGTAAGCTCGATATGTTTCATGAGAAACTAACATTTATAACCGATTTCATTACACAAAATTGTATCCATGAAGCATTGGAAGTTCCCTAAATAGCTGAATCGAGATCTCAAAAGAAATATCGGCCTTTTGCACACTAGATAATTTCTACTTTTATTTGTTACGATTAAGTCAGTATAATGCCTCCCCGAAGGCGCAGTAGTAGCGTCGTCGCCTTGTAATCTAGGGTCCCGGGTTCGATACCCGTTGGTGGCACATAGTGGTTTGGATCTCACTTTAAACTGTAGGTCCAGTTTCGGTTAGCCTTACTGTACATAAAGTGGGCTTTATCTCAATCTTTAAACAGTTAATGCTGACATTTACAAATTTTTTGTGCTGCTCAATGACGGTCAAACAACAAATTAATCGAGTTATTAAATATACTAGCACCCGATATTTCTTGCAGTCGACCAAATTATATTTTTGTCTGTAATAGTTTTCGAGTAATCTATACAGAATTCGATGGTTTACAGGAAGACAAAAATAAATCGATGAAACAGGACTATTTTGTAGAATTGAGTTGATATTGTATGCCTATATATTTCAGTTACTTATTTATACTACTGAAATACATTCGCTTAGGTATATATACAGTAGAGCGTCGATTATCCGAAGTAATTGGGGGACATGGGTGTTCGGAAAACTGGTTTGTTCGGATAATCGAACTGTACATGTTTATTTGCCAAAAAGAAGTACTGTACAGTAAATTTATTCATAAAAACAGGCATCACACGTTTTGAAGCATGTGCGGGGTAATGTTGCTTACTGCAACCACTTCTTCACGCAGCAGCACACAAGTGGTCGTAACAGAGAACAGAAGGTTACTGTTTGCACCGTGAGAAGCTCTTCTTGGGGGCGCGCAATCCTTCAAACTGCGCGGAGCGGCACGTCTCAACTCTAAGCTGGCGCAGCTGTTGCTGTGAACAGCTTTGATACTGCCGCTACTTCTACAGCCAGTGCCAAACCGACAGAAGTGTGCTGATTGTTGAAACACAGCGACTGGCGGCTTGGCCGGTCAGCAGCGCCTTATGAAGGCCCCATTAGAAGCAATGTTCCGCCAGCGGTGGCTCAGTGCGGCGACTACTGTGGGAAACTTGGTTTGGGAGTGAGGGGGATGATGGACGGTAGGGTGGGAGAGTAACAGGTGCGAGCGATTACACAGTTCGGTTAAGCGGTCGTTCGGTTGACCGACGTTCGGATAATCGACGCTCTACTGTACATAGTTTCACTGCCACAGACAGACTCCTTACCTTAGGTTAAAATTCGGTAGATATTTTGTCCACCTAATTTTCTATGTTTCAGTCTGGAAAATCAATATGTATCGATTTGGGTCGATTTATAATATTAATATCACATCAAGGAAATAAACCCTAGTTCTTTCCACTCGCCAGATTTCGTTTTTATACACTGTGTTGCCAATAATGACCGGACACCCGTAGGAATGTGCTTGTTTGCTTGCCTGGTGTCAGTATGGGGTAGGTCGGCCATTCGCCGCTATCACAGTCTCTACCATCGGAGGAACACTTTCCACAAGGTTGCGATAAATATCAACGGGTAGTCGCTTCCATTCCTCCAGCAAAATGGCGAATAGCTCGGTGGTGTTGTGTTGGCGGTTTGGCCTGGATCGCAACCGGCGCTCTAACTCACCCCATAGATGTTTAGTGAGGTTCAGATCAGGGCTCTGAGGTGGCCAGTCGAGTTCATTCATTTCCATGTCGTCAAACTACTCGGTTATGGCCATTGCTTTATGGAAGGACACGTTGTCATGCTAGAAATGAAAGGGGCCACTTCCGAACTGTTGACACGAGAGTGGGAGCACGGAATTGTCTAATATTGTGCGACAGTCATCTGCAATTAGGGCTCCGGGAACCAGAACCAGGGGACCAACACCACATTACGAGAAACAGCCCCATACCATGATTCCACACCCGCCGAATTACACGTCGGGACAATACACTCCGGTAAGAACCGCTCCACGGGCATTCGCCACGTCCACACATGTCCATCAGATCTCGCGGTTGTGGTTTTTTCACACCCTCACGTTTCCATTTCACCACTATACCACTGATTGTTGACTGATTCAGCTGCATTGTGATATGTATTTAAACATAATAAGGTTTCAGGTGGCTTATGTTTTGAACTTCCCAAATAGTACTTACATTAAGAATAGCAAACTTTGGGTTTAATACTCTCTACGTAATAAAGAATCTGATTGTAATATATCAGTAATTTAATCGTCATTGATCTTATACATACATAACTTACTATAAACAGTAACAGAAGCACATGGCTTCGTTGAAATGTTGATGCTACTGTTTAAATTCTACGATACGGAATATCCAAAGCTTGCAACACCTGTGGGTTCTCGCATACAAGCCCGTCACCTTAACCATTCACTAAAACTCGTTCCGTACCCTCCCTAGTAGACCAATTATACTTACTATTGAGTAAGAAATTGGCCAATGAAAAGAATAATAATTACTGACGTCATGTTCTATGATTGTCGAAGTGTGTGGAAGGACATACCTAAATGGTTAACCTTGGGACATGTGTCTATTGGTAACTGATGGAACAAATTCGTTCTATTTACAGTTCTTTCAACGATTTACTCATCACAAAGGAAGCAACTAATTTCACTAACGTCGAAGTACTTATTTACGAAGTACTCAGCCTCATTACTTATATGTGGAACTTAATTTTTTCAGACCATTTATTAGGTAAAACGAGAATACCAGAAATGGGATCCTAACAATTGAATTATAAATTCGAAAATATCCTAAGTGTTTAATTTCGTCAACAAATATTGGTAACAAAAATTTATTCGTTCATGAAGGATTATTTTTATTGTCAGAAGAGAGAGATCAATATATGTATTACAGAAGCAACTTTACATAGATTTCAGGCGAAAGAATTACTTCTAAAACTTTATCCATGATTGCTCAACCAGGTCTCGTCGTGTCATCAGTCTGAAACGAATGTAGAAATGTGTTTTAAGTTTTTGGAGACATGAACATATTGATATACTTATTACATATAAATAGAGGATATATTTTTAGCATGATATAGCATTACATTACTAGTTATATCCACATAATATGCCAATGCATATAGAATTGAAGGATACTGTAAGTACAGGATTAAATAAGTTTATGTATATACAATTAAACAAAAAATGTACTTACCTCTTGATAGATTAACCGTAGTATCCGTAGCCGTATCCAAGGCCGTATCCAATGGCAGGGTATCCGTAACCATAACCGTAGCCAAGACCGCCGTAACCGTATCCCAGACCGTAGACGACTTGTCTCTTGTCCCTGGAAGACTCCTCCTCAGCCAGAGCGACGGCCGCGAGGGCGAAGAGAACGAACAGAGCCTGAAAAAAGATCGAATGTATACACTTACTACAAATACGTTGAGTTTGTGGAATGTGGGAAGGAAGATTCATAAAACCTCTTTTGTTTCAAATTGATTTTAGACGCAGAAACGGTACTCGTGGATGTACCTACAGTTTAATTAAAGTGAGATGCAATGGATTGGACCGTACCTTCACCTGAAATTGAGCCACGTCTTCCTTGATTAAGATACTTTATGATAATTGACACCTATTATGATTGTGATGATTTTCATCAATGTGACTTAAAATAGCGAAGAAATTTGATATATTCGTGCTGTAAGTTCAACGAGAGATATTACTAATAAAGATACAAACAAAGATAACTGTTGAATTTCTAGTAATAAGAACTTGGCACAAATGTTCATAACTTATCTGCAATTCGTTAGATGAAGAATCTCAACTCCAAAAACGGGAATAATATTCTATCCCTAATTTTAGCTCGAATTAATTGAATTAATATTAAATGTTTCATATTGGAAGAGTTGCTCCCATAAACGCTATAAAGGGATAAAAATTGGGCAACCGCTTACATGTCGATGTCAAATAGCTATCAGGGGTTCCAACAATATCATTGAAACACTAATGTTATTTAGGAATGATCCACACGTCCTCAATATTGGTGGTCTGTTCAATAAAGCATGTTTTTCTACGTTGTTCTCTATGAGAGAAATGAACAGCATTGAAATGATTCCTACAGAACCACATCCCAACAATACCAATAGATTCACACGTTGCTAAATATACTTACAATGTATTTCATCATGTTTGTTGTTGGGTTCCAATGGACACAATGTTGACAGACGCTTCTACAAGTCTATATATATTCAAAATTTCACCTTGCTTTGACTATTTTACATGTGTAAATTATGTATCTCACTTTCAGTTTCCTGTTCAAAGGTCAAATTTATTATATAGCTTCCTGAACTAGTAATTTGCTTCACACATATTATATCTTTACAATGTATACCATTTGTAGAAAATTGTTTAAGTGAAAGTTCGTGTAAGAGAAGGAAACCTATTAATATGTTCATTTTTCTTGAACAAAGAGAAACGTTTGTTCCATGGATATGTTGAGACTAAATATTTAAGTTTTCCATATGGATACATAATACTTGTATGAAGTCGAAATGTGTATGTTTGTATTCCGTGGAACATTATGATAAATGTTGATTTTAATCCACTTTATACACACAGAGGCTCCCCAGGACCACATTTTGAGAGAAGGTTCAAAACCACTGACATGTTCTCTTTTCAACATAGGATCCCTTCTTTAATAGGAGATGGAACCCACTTTGAACTGTAGGTCCAGTCCCGACTAGCCTTCCTGTGCATAAACTGGGCTTAGAAATTAAATCGAACTTTAAAAGGAACTGTACTAATGCCGAGACACAGAAACTTAGTGAGAATAATTATTTTATGTAGAAGTTGAGTTGTTGCTGTCTTTGTTTTCGTAAATACAAATTTTCTTAGCATACCATTAGATGTAAGACGTGCCCCAAATATACATGCAATCCTCCCCGGTAAATTGCTAATTGTACTTACAATTTCCATCAAAGGTCAAGTTTTATTGCTTCCTCTGTCAACACACTTGTTTTCCATTTCTTCTTATGAATTGTTAACTAAATGATGTGAAAGTTTGCATGTTAATGTATTTAGCATATTGACACGTAGTAATATGGATGATGGTGACCTTGAAGGAAGGGGACATTATGTTCAGATTCTTTAATGGGTTGTGTTCCTATTGCTTTTATGAACCTTCACCAGAAAATGTTCTCAAGAAAAATACGTCATGAATTGTTGGTGTGTTCCGGAATACACATTTCAGAAACTTCACGAAATGCTAATTTTCGTGTCAGAATTACAAAAATCATTACTTCAGAAAAGAATCCTGAACATTTTCTTTTCAAATCCCGACCAGAAATATACCCTTAATAAAATGGAACAATCACACACAAAATATTTTTTAAAAAATAATTTGAAAATAAATTTACTACCTTCCAAGGTCTATTAACATTTTTAGTTAGAGTTGTATCAGTTATTATGAAATGAAATAAAAAATCAGCATGATGAGTAATGTGTAAAATACAAAAACCTTGTTATTTACCCATGTACCCAAAACATAGGCATTGGCTTTCAGCAAAATCAAGCAGCTCATTTCAAGTTGGTGAACGAGAAATCAACTCGCCGCTGCTTGAAATTTAGTTCATATTTTCAAATATATTTGTATCTCTAATTGAGTTTCAAAGTGGTATACCGATATACAGGGTGGCTCAAAAAGTCACTTAACACCCCGGGTACAAGGCCACTGCAGCGTGAAACATGGAAATGGTGATGACCAATCATTATCAGGCCAAGGGAGAACCACATTGATACCACCCGCGTGGTCAGCGGCCATCTTGATGTCCGCCATCTTGAATTCAACTTCAGAATTTTAAATGGGAAGGGGGTGATATTATATGTCAAATCAGGCTAGAATTTCACGAGAAATGCAATGGTGAAGATTTTTTTGACGTATTTTTAACCAGTAAAACGTTATGACTGAATTCTTGTACCAATTTGCTACTTTTCGAGGTATTAGAAAAATGCCTTAAAATTTGTTTAGCGCATCGGTAATGCATCGAGATCAAAGTGATGTCTAGGGAGAGAAGTTCGCATGCCATTGGACACGATTTTAATCGGATACATCCACGAAGAGCTGTGCATTATGAATGGTTGTCGCTAACAATTTACAGTGTGACGCTTCCATTAAATGAAAAGTCCTTCACAGTGACAAGGCTGATGTTTATGTTCATAAGGAAGTTCATAAACAGAATATTCAATGCTTTTTAGCTGATAACCCATTTTCGACAGATCAAAGCTGAATGGTTAGTGCTGGTAAGTTAATGGTGTGGCGTGCTGTGTGGAACACGATTGGTTAGTCAATTTTCCATCAACGGAACCTTAAATGCTTAGGTCTACTTGGATTTGTTAAATAAACAGGTTTTTTCATCCTTGCTTATAAAAGAAGGCACTTTTTACAGAGTTTTTTCAATAGGGAGGAACACCAGAACACTATGGGAACGTTGTGAAGCAGTTTCTGTCCAAAGTTAGTTATCAGATGAGAAGGGTCGCATATTCTGTTTATGAACTTCCTTATGAACATAAACATCAGCCTTGTTACTGTGAAGTACTTTTCATTTAATGGAAGCGTCACACTGTAAATTGTTCGCGACAACCATTCATAATGCGCAGCTCTTCGTGGATGTATCCGATTAAAATCGTGTCCAATGGCATGCGAACTTCTCTCCCTAGACATCACTTTGATCTCGATGCATTACCGATGCGCTAAACAAATTTTAAGGCATTTTTCTAACACCTCGAAAAGGAGCAAATTGGTACAAGAATTCAGTCATAACTTTTTACTGGTTAAAGATACGCCGAAAAAACTTCACCATTGCATTTCTCGTGAAATTCTAGCCTGATTTGATATATCATATCACCCCCTTCCCATTTAAAATTCTGAAGTTGAATTCAAGATGGCGGACAACAAGATGGCCGCCGACCACGCGGGTAGCATCAATGTGGTTCCCCCTTGGCCTGATAACGATTGGTCATCACCATTTCCATGTTGCGCGCTGCACTGGCCTTGTACCGGGGGTGTTAAGTGACTTTTTGAGCCACCCTGTATAAACGAACTACTATACCCGTAGTTCTTTGTAAAATATATTTGTCGCTGTTGAGATTAAGTAAGCATATTAAGATCTTAAACTAACTACACCATGCATTGTATATTTATTCAGCCATTAATGTATAATATTGCATTAGCAAGTTACTAATGTTTATTAATCGAACGTTAATAACTACCAACAATTCTGATTGATATCATTGTAAATATCAATCATTCTTACAAGTGTCAAATGTCATCGGAATTATAAATCATGTTTATACATACATATATAAATGTAGAAGAAAATATTAGAAACTCACTGCGTAGTTAGATATCGGTTAGTTAATTGAACTTTCTAGCCTAACTATATTTGGGAGGAAACGACCACGATGACAGTTGCTTTTCCCTTATCTTTTCCTCTCTTTTAGTGATTTTGGAAACACTCTCTTTGGTTTTCGAGACCGGCTTGCTCCGCCATATGAAACGAGCCACAAGTACATTTTTTATATGGGCTTTAGTTTATTCTACAGTCTTGGACACAGCTGGTTTGTAACAACCCTATTGAAGAAGCACTGAAGCAAACCCTCGATGTCTGACCACCAAGCGCCTTGTGACTAGAAAACCCAACCAGCATTGTAATTCTGCGGTTTGTATACCAGTCACGGGTAAACATCTCTGTCAATTGAGTAGTGATGCCAAAGAGAAATATGAGATGAAGATTGTCGATCGTAATGCCTCGTGTTCTCGACATGGAATAATAGTCGGTCCACGTTACGTTCCATTATTTAATGTTGTTTGGGACTGGGTTTATATTTTCACTCCTTGCATTACAGTAAATTCCATATTATACAATTATATTAATGCTCTAAACGAAAATAATACCCAGAAAAACATCGAACACACGTGCACACCACTCTTCTCACACACATGCACGTGAAAACAAACACACAAGGCTAAGTTTTAACTTCCAAGTGAATGTCCAAATAACAGTAGATGGTGAAGCACGATGTGCGAAACATGGGATTTTTCACAGAAAGAATGCATCTATTTTTGACATATGTGGTTTCTATTAATGGATAATGAAACAATTATGAGAGAAATTAAGATGCATTTTCGTCTTCAGGTGTTGAGGAAGGGAAAAGACTGACTGGAAAAAATAAAACATGGTGTTATTGATGGAGTGTTGGTTAGCGTACAGTGCTTTCATCAGTGAGATCTAAGTTCGATCCCCACCAAGGACAATTTTTTTTATTCTTTTCTATTAGTGAAGAAGTATGTAATATTGTTTTCTAGGCATTTTGACGAAAGTATACACATCTAATTTGTTCGTTTAATCTGTATTTGTATTCTTCTAATAAGTTCTCTGTCACAAGGGGATATAGAGATTCTCTATCTAGGCGATGCATATCTTCTCAATGGTTCCGTAGCTACGA
Source organism: Lepisma saccharinum (assembly GCF_977018435.1). Lineage (NCBI taxonomy): Eukaryota > Metazoa > Arthropoda > Insecta > Zygentoma > Lepismatidae > Lepisma > Lepisma saccharinum. The sequence goes on along the minus strand of NC_139256.1, from coordinate 21,419,166 downwards.
TTCTCCAGTCCCTTCCACCCACTTGTCTTATTTATTTACTTTATTCTTATCAACTCGCGAAATATCTTGAATCTAACGAAAACACACAGATATAGTTAGAACAAGAAACACACCTCGCGTCGAAGGTTCCAGACTCGAGTTCTGGCTTTTTTGCGAGGGTGATTATTCCTGTGTGTCTGTTTATCATCTTTGTCTAAAAAATATTCCTCATTATTGCCGTGATTGACCTAGGGAGAGACCAAACCGACTGAAATAACAAAAGTACAGAAAATGCAAGACACATCTGCCTAGGCATGTTATACCTTGGGAATTAGCAATTTGAAAATTAACTTGCGTTTCAGTCCACTACTTGCGAAAAAGTTTCGTGTTGTCTCGTTTGGAGTGTTGGTTATCGTGTCGGACTAGCATGCGCGCAACCAGAGTTCGAGCCCAGCGGAAGGGAAGTTTTTTCTTGTCTAATTTCATCCAACCTTATTTATAAAACTGAGGTTTCTGCAAAACCTTTTGAATTGCATGTCATTTCGTGTGTTGGTAATCTGAAATTAGCAAGGATGAAAATTTGATGTTCCGAAGCGACGATGTATTTGTGTATGTGTTGAAAAAACGCAATTATTTATTAGCAAAAAGCATGCAGCCACGTGATCATTGAGAACGCTTCCTAGTTGTCAGTGCTAATATGGCAGTAGCAAATATTATTTATTTGTCTGTCAACACACACCAACTTTCACGTTCCCAGTAAAATGATTGCCTTTCCATGTTTCAAAATCATGAGTGTTGTCTAAAGGAATACTTTGATACTTGCATTTGCATGTTCGAACTTTTTTCCCCAGCAAATAACATTGAAACCATTAATATATGTTTGCAATGTGATAGGCATGCCAAAAATCCACTTGGTTAGCATTGAGTCAGTCACTTCTCTGCCGTCCCCCACAACTCTTCATGGGGCACATCACGGCTCAGTGGCCAAATCAGAGACTAAAACTTTTGTGATCGTGTTATTGTGGTTTGAATTATTGTTTTAAGTCTACTTCATGCACGAATAGGCTAATCGGGACTGGATCCACAGGTCAAAATGGACTCCAAACCACCAAATGTGCCTCCACCCGGTATTGAACCTGGGACTCCTCCATTAGATTGGCGTTTTATTGTTAAATAGCACTTTTGGAGTCAACATGTTCCTTTCGAGATACCTTGATTTTCCAAAGAAACATACTATGTCCCGCACACACTAAACTGGCATGGTGCAAAGCACAAGGAAGCACTTTACCTTTTTTTACCTTTCTACACACTAAACTATTTCCTATAAAGTACTGCATGCAATGATAAAAGCAATTGAACCATAAATTACATTCTTAAAGAAAGAACAAATGTAGTAATTCCAGTTTTATGGAAGAGATATACTGCAAAACATCATGTAACAGGTGCTTCCTTGAGTTCTGTGCTTGCAAAACGGGGCGGGAAAATAACCTAAACTTTCTCCCTCATCTAGCACCCAAATGAAGCATTCTAGAAGAAAAATGCACAGAATATTTTTTGTAGAAAATGTTATGTAGATTATTTTTCATATTAAAATTCTTTGCTGTAAAGTGCTTTCCAAGCGAGATATGTGCAAAAAACTGATTTTGGGCGCCATTTTTCAAAGATGGCGGCCAAATCCGGGGTGGTAAAAAGGTAAAAAGGTAAAGTGCTCCCCTGTGCATAGTACCACGCCATGAAGGCGTATAGGGGGTGTGGGGGTAACGCCCCACACTTTCTTGATCCGGGGTGGTACAGGGGTGCAAATTTAATATGTTGTTAAGAACCCTTTTAGAAAAATAATAAAATTTGTTCCAGCTTTTCATAATTATATTCCTTATTGGACCCCCTTATTGACTTTCCTATATGTGCTTTACATTACTTAGTCTTAAGCTCGTCGATGTTTTAAGAAATAATTATTGATCACTAGATGGCAGAGCGTTCTAATTAATAATATATCAACAAAATTAGGACTCGTAAACAAGCAGATTAATTTCATTGAATTTCCATAACTTTATGTGTATCGTCTTTGATTCATATTGGGAGTTATTTGTTTAAAAATTACTTTCTTGTCCACATTATCGAAACTTGTCGCAAAGTTATTTATACAATCTCTAAAATTAAGTGTAAATAACCTAAGTAATAAATCAATGTAAAACTCTGATTCATACGCAAATTGAAGAAAAATGTACTTTTTCGGAAGCTCTATAAAATTGCTGGTTTTCACGTTAATGAAAATATTAATGACATATTGCTAAGAAATTAATGTACAAATTTTGTCCCTTTCTCTGTTTTTCTTTTTCTATGATTGATTTTATTGTATTAATAGACATATGTAATTAGTGCGAGGTTAATTCAAATATTAGTGAATAGAAATTCAGCAATGAGAATTTGTATTATGTGATTTAAGCAGAATCATTACCAAGTAGAAACAGGATATTTTTCAAAGTAGCAGTTTCTAAAGAAAGTAATCAATCAGAATGTGTTAACCTGACGCTTAGTCCCTTACCTAACTAACTAACTCTCTAGCATTCTTAAACCAGAAGGGTTATGGTTGGTGCAACAAGCCTTCCATCTGTCCCTCTCCTGGACAAGATCAATCCAATCTTTTCCATCCTTAACGATTTCCCTTAGGTCCATCCCAACGTTGTCCCTCCATCTTGGTCTTGGCCTACCTACAGGTCTCTTACCATCAGGTTTCCCAACAAGAATCCTTCTTTCCTCTTCCATTCGTGCCACATGGTCTGCAGACCTATGTCTTATTTAACACGTATTGCTTCTCGACACGTATATGAGGAACTTAATTTTCAGAACTTGTAATAAATACAACCACAGCGGCAAGAAATACACTGAAACGATTGTGTGTCATTTACTACTTAATTTTGGAAACAAAGTTTTTATCAAGTGAGTATAATAGAAATTCATTCATGAATAAGTATTACTTTTATTTATATTACTACAGTATAATTGCAGCTTTTCATAAAAGTACAGGCTGAAGAACTGAAAGTTTTAGAAGAACCAATTACTTCGAAAGGTACAGAATAGATTATGAAGTTTTGCAGTCAGTCTGAACGAGTAGTGTCAAAAATCTGAAATTAATATAAAAATGTTTTAGTTTGTTAGCTATTTAGTTATTAAATACATTGAACTATTTACTATATCTCAATAAAGCATTTATTTTTATCATAATATAAAATTGCTTCTTTATTGGTTATGTTACATCTTCATATATATATACGAAAAATTTTAGTATTCACGAACATTGTAAATTGCGGCATTCAAAGGGAAATATGAGAACCAAAATATTCTACTTACTTTTTCAAAAATTAACCGTAATATCCGTATCCGTAGCCAAGACCGTATCCAATAGCAGGGTATCCGTAACCATAACCGTAGCCAAGGCCACCGTAACCGTATCCCAGACCGTAGACGACTTGTCTCTTGTCCCTGGAAGATTCTTCCTCTGCCATAACAACGGCCAGGAGGGCGAAGAGAACGAACAGAGCCTGGAACGAAGATTACATTACATACATACACTGCTTGTTTATTGGGTTAATTGTCAATTATTTTAATGAGCATCAAATTTAAATATCAGAGAGACAGTTGATAGTGAGAACGTGTTTGTTTCAATTCCAATTTATGATCAGATAATCCAGTTGGAAACAGATATACAATTTGAAGAGGGAACCAAATAACTGCATCAGATATCGAACCGAGCGCCCTTCGCTAAGATGATTGTCGGTTGTTACCGTGCATATATGTGCGTCTGTTCTAGAAAATACTATACGACTGCGCTATATCATCAATCCGAGTGAGTCTGGAGGACAAATTTTATATGTACATTTACTCTGTTGCTGCAAATGTAGAAAATATATTCTTCAAATAACATCTCCAATGTATCATCTTCATTTCTTTTACTACTTATTTGACAGCAATCTCATTCTTTTCACATCTTCTATATAGCCATTTTCAGTAGATTTCTTCTTTACTGCAATCTCATTATTATTATTATTTCATAACTATCTTATATTCGTTTCAAGGGTTATATTCTTCACGAGTGCACTTCTTTTCTTTGAAGTTAAATGTGCAAATGAAGCCCTTCAAGAAAATTGTAAACCATATTACATTCATCTTACATTATATACATTCCTTCTTATCATTCTTCCATCGAGGCACTTCGTATATTTTCTTCTTGTCCCTTTAAAGTGCAACGAAAGCCATTGGAATGTGTCACTAAACTATAAAGATACTTGAAGTAAGTCTTAAAGCTTCCCTGGCGACGAATGAGAGAATCTTTTCATTATAAAGATACTGTTAAAATGAGCAAGAATAGAGTTAGATGTTCGAAACATTTTGTAATAAGAGTCTTACAATTGTGATTATAAGCCTAAAATTCAAAGATATGAATAACATTCAATCCTACTTTAAATTCGAGTTCATTGATAATTTATTATTATTCAACAAACAAAACGTTTCGCAGTTTTTCTCTATGAAATGAGTGAACAACATTGAAATAATATCTACAGTACACATCCCAACAATGCCAATACACGGAAACAAAATTACTTACAATGTACTTCATCATGTTTGTTGTTGGGTTCCAATGGACACAATGTTGACAGGCGCTTCTGCAAGTCTATATATATCCAAAATTTCACCTTGCCTCCACTAATTTACATGTGTGAATTATGTATCTCACTTTCTGTTTCCTTTGAAAAGATTAACTTTATTATATAGCTTCCTGAACTAGTAAATCGTTTTACATATTTTTTTCACGCTGTTAACCATTTCTAGGAAATTGTTTACGTGAAAGTTCGGATAAGAATAAAACAACACACTACTAATGTATTTATTTCTCCTTGAACAAAGAGACACGTGACTCACTGCTTATATTGTGCCTAAACACTAAAAATATCTACATAGATACATAATGTTTGTGTGTAATCGAAATTGTGACTGTGCTTGTAGAAATTGTTGTGTTTATGTAGTGGAAAATTTACGACAATAGTATTATTTGAATTTAGTTAACTAACATAGAGATTACCCAGAATCACATTATTTTAAGGAAGGTTCTGAACCAATGAAATTCTCTGTTATGTCGAACAGGGGAACCCTTGATTACAATTCGATAACATTAATAATTATGCTATTACAGATGGCCTATTCCACATCAAATCACCCAGACAAATTTCAAAATTATACCCACCGATTCAGATTATAATTATACTTGGTGTGTTTGTTAATACTACCAAGGTATGGGCACATGAAAAATTTTTCTTCTATAGACCTCATAGTTACTGAAAAACAGGAGGCTCAAGTTTCAGAATTTTGCACGGATCGGTCTTGGTAGTGGCCTGCAGTGCTTAACAGAAAAAGTTATATCTCAGAGTCAAATCGACATATCACTTTGAATTTTTTTACACAGTTCATAGATATATGTATGTTCCATTTAAAACATTGTCACCAAGATGACATTGCACTGACAGTCAGAAAAAAATTTATTGTAAATAATGTTGATTTTTTGTGTCAACTTCTGACGTTACTAAAAATGGATTATCACTAAAAGGCACTGCAGTTAAAAGTATGAAGCTAAAAGTATGTTCTAAACGGCTATAAAATAAAATTAGTGGCATTTTCACTGCTTCTATTAATAAATTTTCTAACGGTGGAAGCGGCCCCGGCGCCTACCCAGCGTCGAATAACATGGGTACCTGGGGGAAACCCTGGGGGGTAAAGGCGGTCAGGGGCGTGATGCTGATCACATCACCCCCACTCACGACCGGATCAAGAAAGTGTGGGGCGTTACCCCCACACCCCCTATACGCCTTCATGGCGTGGTGCTATGCACAGGGGAACACTTTACTTTTTTACTTTTTACTTTACTATTAATAAATCTTCATTAAGACAATTTTTATGTACGTGCATATGGGTCATTCCATGCCAAATCATCACAAGAAATGAACTTTCAACCCGACCATTTCAGATTTTCATGAAATTTGGTAGGATGGTAGAAGACATGAAGTAACTTACATATGTAAAATTTTAGTCCTCGGTCATACAAAGTATACATACGAGGGCAAATCAAAAAGTCTTCACCACACCTGTTGAGGTACTTGTCCCACCGTATCACAAGTTTCGCAATGCCTGTTGCATAGAAGGTGGCCGGCTGATCACGAAACCAACGACGAACAATGTTCTGCACTTCGGTGTCGTTCGTGAACCTCTGTCCTGCCAGGAACCTCTTCAATGGACCAAAAAGATGGTAATCGCTGGGGGCTAGGTCTGGGCTGTACGGGAATGCTCCATAATCTCCCACCCCCCATGACTGAAGTTTGGCAATTTGGTGTCGGCGAGGAATGAGGTCGCCCCGATCGCTCATTTCCTCCACATTTTTCCGTCCATTTTCACACTCCTTGCAACACCACTGCACACTTCGCACTGATAAACACCTGTCCCCATAAACTGGCTCCATTTCCCTGTGGATATATGTGGCTGCTTGTCCTTTGCACCATGAAAAACGAATAACACTTCGCTGCTCATATGGCGTGGACTTCCTGCGCACTCCGGCCATCTTTGCCAACTGATAACAGCGCCGTGCCGTGGAAGAAATCAGAAGTTACAATAGGGCCATTCCAAGAAAGCCTACTGCATCGCTCCTATATCTCACTTTTGTAATAACACTTATAACAAGCTAGAAAAAAATAGGTGCAAAGACTTTTCGATTTGCCCTCGTACATCAGGGATTCCAACGTTATGACAAATGTAAAATGTATGTGCTTACAAGGTCAAATAAGACAATTTCTAGCTTTGCTACCAATTATGGTATAACTTTTGAAGCTAAGGTAGCATGATTTTCATAAAAAAATATCTTCTTATGAAAATATTGAAATTTTCATTTCAAGGTCACATGATGTGATCTTTGACCTTGCATATATAACATATGTATGTTCAATTTTGTGGGGAATAATGTATGTTACACAGTTAAATGCAGTCTCTGTTAGGTGTATGGTTCCTCATTCAATGAAACGCTATATATCCATTGGCATCTTCGTTTATGATAATTAATCCTTATTTGACAGTAAAGTTACACAAAATAGCATATATCCATCCATTGCATATATATATATATATATATATATATATATATATATATATGTGTGTGTTATATTGGCTAAGAATAAAGTATAGTGACATAAAACTCTGAAACAAATCCATGAAGTGCTGAAAAACCATCTGGACCATAATATTTGTTTTAGGAATGTCACCAGTAATAACTTAGTTATACAAGCATGACGACTTGAATATTATATTCGATATATATTTGCTGCCAATTGGGCTCTTGCAATTTTAATATTATTTGCAATTACAGAATAACAAGATACGTACATATAGGACAAATTCTACATCAGAACTTGAACACTAATGCTCCCAAAGAAGCATCTGGATTTGAAGATATGTATTCATTTGTTTTTAAATTGCATGAAGGAAAGTAATTTTCTTGATATTGTTTACCTATTTTACAACAATAAAGGTTCACAGGATGCTTTGAATCGTTTCATTATCATGGTTTCTCCTACATTCTTATTCATTTTGGGGAAAAGTATTATTGTGATGTGAAAACATTAATTATTACAATTTCACTGCTTGCATTTAGTTTCGAAGTACATTTTTCTTTAACTTATTATGCAAATTAAACATTTCCCTTCTAATAGCACGTTTATGTGGTTACGAGAGTATAAATTCATTCCTGTGTAAAGGTTAATCATCTTTTTTACAGGCTTTACAAGTATGTAACGCAATACTGATTTTGGTTGTTGAATGGTTAGATAATAACTCTTACTTTTAAATAATTATAATATTTCAAGTGGTTGTTAACGATTGTTATTCTTCTTTTTAGGTATGTGAAAATGTTCTTTTCGGAAGTCTTTTGAGCAACCCATGCATGCATAAGATCTAAGCCGTTGTCACATGAAAATTCCAGTAAGGTAAGCCAGTAGTTAGTTCCCATCATTATTCTTATGAATTAATGTAACACATAATTCACAAGAGTAGTAATATATCCAAACTCAGGTTGGAAGTAATATCGCTAAATCGCAAACAGATCCGAGATGCTTTGCGTTATTCGTAAATTTAGCTTCATCAAACTCGAAGAAATCCTCAAGAGTAAAGATTGCAGTGAAGTAGCAGCGCCAGACAAGATTGACGATATATGTTATGTAGTTAGTGTATGGACCTATTGCGTAATTTAGAGAAGGCAGATTGAGCCATGCAACCCCCCCCCCCCCTCCCAAGTCTGCACCTATGAATTGGAAGTCCGCGAGGTTTTTTTATTTTTTTTACGAATTTTAATTTGTTGGTGTAAGGACATTTTAGGGGTAAATTTGTCACCAGAAAAGTTAGAAATTAAGTGTTCGTGAAAATTGTAAAGATCGTTGAACATAATCTATTTTGTCTAAAACAAGAATCCGAGGGCTAAAATACTCAAATCACTAATTTTTTCGGCCTTACACTGAAATAGGAACATCAGTTAAAAATTTTTGACCTTACAAGAAATATTCAGATCAAAAAGCTGATGAAGAATCAAATGAGTGAAACATAATGTTGAACTTCAAAATTTAAATTCGTCTCCTGCCATTATTACAATCAAGATGGCTCCGATGTACAGGTCATGGTAGAAATAGAACATTTTGCAAGATAATTGTTGGGAAACCTGTTTGTAACAGACTTGTAAAAAGGCCAATACGATGCTAAGATTGACATAAACAGAGTGGACAAGGATGGCTAACGTTGAATTGATCTTAGCATGTAATATTATTGGACTTTATCAATTGTCTAGTGCTTCTAATGCTGATGCCTATGATTTTACTGCAAATCCAGTGCGCCTTGGAATGATTGGTCACCGCAACACATTTGTATGTCTTTAGTAGGTGCCATCTCCACCACAGACAAATAGAAATTATTCAACTGAAGGCAAAAGGAGAGGCGCTCTTTTGAAACGAATAATATTGCGTAGTAGAATCAGTAGGCAATATATGAAGTCCAATTAATATTGCATGCTCATGAAAAAACATTGTCAATAACATTCAGTGAATTATTGAATTGATCTTACCTAGGAAAAAAGACAGAAGGAAGGCTTGTATGGAGGCTTCGGGTTTCAGTATCAGTTCGAGATGTGAAAGTAGATCACTGGTGAAGTTGGCGAATATACATTTAGCATATTAAGTTCACTTCTGATATTCTTTTATATTAAACGTGAATAAAACATCATAATAATAATGATGCTTGTTCCTTTAAAAACGCCATGTGCTATTTGCATCGTGATCGAAAGTTTGATTTTCGAAACAAATTGCATTAAAACCTCAATACCCTTTAACATGTAAACCGTACTATTATTTTACTATTAACGAATAGCGTTAATACACACCAACAGAAACGATGACGTCGATATCACCCTCTTCCCTTGCAGAACTGATTAACAGGGCCCTATATAAATCGAGAAACATAATTTTTTCCATGTCGTTCTAGTATGCTAGATATTAACACAGAAAGAAATCTAATTAGTAACACAATTGATATGCAAGAGAACAGAGTATAATTGACAAAAATACATTTATTGATGGAGATAAGATTTTATTTTCAAGAAATAATACGAGTATTACACTTGCAACATTGCAAAATAGAGTGAAAGCATAATTTGTAAGAGGAGTGTAGCGAATTCGAATAGTGGAGAGATCATAGGAGCAGTAGTTCTGGAAGATAGTGTATCTTATATCTGAAAGAGAAAGTGAGAATGATGTGTTTAGCAAAAAACTAACATGGAAAACATCCGTTAAAATAATAATATTTAGTTTCGTCACCATCATAAGATAACCTTTGTACTCCTCAATAATTCTAATGTTGTAGATATTAGGTATTACTTATCTTTAACAACACATATTGTGTGTTAAACCGTACTATTATAATACTTAAAGAAATACATTACAAAAAATTGCTCAAAGCAAATAATTAATTTACCATGTTAAAGTTAACCGTAATATCCGTAACCGTAACCCAGACCGTATCCAATGGCAGGGTATCCGTAACGGTAGCCGTAGCCAAGACCGCCGTAACCGTATCCCAGACCGTAGACGACTTGTCTCTTGTCCCTGGAAGACTCCTCCTCAGCCAGAGCGACAGCCGCGAGGGCGAACAGAACGAGGAGAACCTGGAAGATGAAGGAAGCAACATTGGTATTAAAGTAATTGAAAACATTTTGCATACTGAAATGGTATCTCGTGAGAACATTTGTATTGCTTTATCATGTATTTCATATGATTCAAATGAATTATCTATCAAGTTTTTAGTATCTTTGTTTTTGATTAAACCTAATATTTCAACAAATACATAATTGAAATATATTTGCAGACGACTATTGTACAATTGCGTCCAAACGTTGTGGTGTTAACTTGTTCTTACAGAAATCTATTCAATTTTATGCCGGTTTCTCTCAAGAAACCGTGTCTACTTAGGTATGTCATTTTGTAAGCCTAATATATTGTTTAATTATAAAAAAATACAACTCGTATATAATTAAAAGAATATACATGTATGCACTTACAAGGAACTTCATCCTGTAATGTTATTATGTTCAAGTGCAATTGACACAATGTTGAATGAAACATTCGCAAATCCTTTTATATCGAACACGTAACCTTGCAGCTGATATTTGTCGCTTGCGAATTAGTTATTTCCCCTTCAGTTTCGGTATGCAAAGGTCAGGTTTTGATTTATTATTTCCTCACAATTCGTATCTACAAATAATTTATTTTCATTGTACTGTTTATTGTACTAGAACATTGCTATGGTGAAAGTGTTACTGGTATAGTGGTAATAGTATAATAGCGTAATAGTATAATTCCGTACGGCTGAGAGAAACGTAGCAGCCACCATTGAGAATGCAAATGTTCTATCTCCAAATTGTAAACAAATGGAGATATTTTGGCTGTAGTCTATTTAGGATGTAATTGTTTCATATCTGCAATTATCTGATGCATACGTACAACTAATATTGACATATTGAGAGTCTTTTTTGTCTATGTGCAGAATTTGGAAACAGCCACGAGACTGCAAACTCCAACAGCCAATGAAACCATACGACAATTTCCTAAACTAACTACAAGCGCCATCCAAGAATGAGATAAACCATTTGGATTCTAACTTCAATCACTTGTGGGATATGCTTAACCAATGGTAGTGGTCTTCGGTTCTTACTTTTGTTGTTAACAGACAAGAATTTTGAATAATAGTGGATTCAAAGTAGTTGATTGATTTCCCAAAATATGAATTATTTATTTTAGTTTGCTGCCAAATGACAATTATAATGAAATTGTTTCATCTCCATCTCGATTCCAGAATGCAGTGTTAAATCTGGGAGATAGAACATTGGCACTCTCAAATCAAAACTAGTGTTGTGTGCAATTGTTCTATCTGAAATTTCGACAATGAATTACATCATAAATACCTAACCAAACAACAACTTGTTTATAGAGAGGCTTCAATATATATCAACCTTTGAAATGATACAAACTTTCAGCACAATCGTGACAAAGGTGTAATATATATATCATGTCAAACTTTAAAGGGCTCTCCTGAAAAAAGGGAAAATTGGACATAGAACATTTACATTCTCAGTGTATTATTACAGTACTGTGGAATACAGAGCAGCTTATGTAGTGAGATTAGATCATATTTCTGCAATGGATTTCATCGTATGTTTTAGGGTTGTATACGGTACAATTCGTAACTTATTTTTTTGACTGCCCAGAAATAATTCTTCTTAAGTGCAAATTCTATTAATAAGAGTGCCAAATTGGAGTTGCCAGTTTTAAGAGAGGACATTTGCCAAGTGAAAACATTCTTGTGAGATATTTACGTTCTTGCACGTTTTATGTAATCATAAACAATATACCCCAATCGAATTGCACAGTCAGAAAGTTAAAGTAAGTGTGATAAATTTTGTTAGATTAGGATTGGCGCATTTAGCGGTGGGAATATGGTCTTATGTCCCCTTAAAGAGTTTACCAAATATTTTCAAACGTATTGATATTATATTTCAACGTATGAAGCATGGAGTTCGCAAAACTTAACATAAAAATCCTTAAGTAATATCATTCTTTATGCCAGAAAAAAATACAAGAGAAGATACGTTTTGGACATATCGAGGAAAATTGAAGGAATAATTATATGGTCAAATTTTAACTACGCTGTGATGAATATTATATAAATTGTTGGGTAGAACCATAACTGCTACTGAAGGGAGACTTTTCACCTCTATAAACTATATATATATATATATATATATATATATATATATATATTATAAATTTAAATAATCGTTGTTGAAATTATATTGATAATTTTAGTATCTAAAAATATTGATACTCGACATGTACAAATCCCTTCATTGATTAATGTCTTCGATTGCAGTGAAATTAATGTTTCATAATAATTTGCAAAGAGAGGGAATTTCGTATTCTCTTTACGTTATGGGACAAAGATCCTTAATGACCACACTACGAAATCCCCTCACGTTGGTGTATGTGGCCACTGAGTAGGGTACCACAAAATCTCGTCTTCTTTTCCAAACATCACAGTCCTTCTGCAACTGATGTGGATTCTACCAGTGACAGAATGACTTAGGAGCAGTGCAGATTACTTTAATTCGTTCGATTAGTATTGTGATAACTTTTTCTTACGCACATCAGTATTGTGTGAGAGAAGATTGAAAATACCTCACATAGTTTACAGATTGTGAGATGAAGTTAATGAAAATTATATTTTATATATTACGATCCTTTTTTTTTGTACTTTACAAGCATATCTGGTGTTCATTCTTCTTGCATCACAGTGTGTTCTTTCACTCACATACATGTAACGTACTTCCTCAATGTTTCACATCCACTGAATTCCAGGTTTTTTTTATGAGCATTCTCCTGTGCTTGTATCAGAATTCAGAGTTTAATATATGTTTTCTAGAATAACATGACTTATACTATTATTATTTCCAGACATTGTCATCTGAGAGTAGAGAGGGGAAGTCACCCCTCTGTAAATTGGAATCGTTCATGTCAAGTTACAAAAAGAATAAAGCTGTTTGTTATTTTTATTTTTAATAACACAAATATAGTTCAGTTAGTATTCGAACAGCAGAACCAACGTAGAAACTTTACATCGAATAAAACTGAATAAAATATAGGTGCTAGGTCATGCAATGTCCTGACCTTCCAAACAAACTTTCTTGTGAAGCCCATTTTTATAGAATGTTTATTTTATAAAAAAGGTCAAAAAAATCTTAAATCCTTGGTTACATTTTATTTTAGCGAAATGTAAACTACAGAGTGACAACATTTTTCTGGAGAAAAAATCTTAGCTATTATTTACATCTTTTTGTAAATATGTTAGAGAATCTTCATTGAAATATTTCTGAAATAACTTATTGAATATATTGGAACTATCTCAACTAAATTATTTCAAAATTACTATCAATTGTAGAATAATATACGTTTCGTGATTTAGTGTTTTTGGAAGCTATTACAGCCTTACACACTCAGCATATTGTTTCCGAACAAAATCTACATGCACAGAGCAGAGCACACACTTATATTTTTCTTTGAGGGTTGACAAAAATACATTTATTAATGGAGAAAAGTTTTTATTTTCAGGAAGTTAATGCGAATATTACAGTTGCAACATTACAAAATAGAGTGACAAGAGCATAATTTCTAGGAGAAGTGTAGTGAATCCTAATAGAGGAGAGATCATAGCAGCAGTAGCTCTAGGAGATAATGATTCTTGTACCTGAAAGAGAATATGAGAATGAAGTATTTAGGGGAAAAAGAAACAAATATCAAGAACATACGTGGGAAGAAGCCGCGGTAGCTCAGTCGTTAGGGCGTCTGCCTACCATGCGAGAAATCCGGGTTCGATCCCCGGCTGGGAAGAACCGGGATCTTTTCCACCTGTTTAAGCGGCTCCGGCGCCCACCCAACGTCATATGAAGTGCGTACCTGGAGGAAACTCCGGAGGGTAAAGACGGCCAGGGGCGTGGTGTTGATCACATCACCTCCACCTTCGGCCGTGATCAAGAAAGTGTGGGTCCCTAACCCCACACCCCCTATACCCCTTAATGGCGTGGTGCAAAAAAAGCACTTTACTTTTTTTTACGTTGAAATAAGAGAACCAAGCTACACATAACTTTTGTCTTCCAATTCAACTGCTCTTCCAGAAAATTGTTGAAATACATTACAAAGAAATACAAATAATTAGTTTACCTTTTCTAAGTTAATCGTAGTATCCGTAGACAAGGTCGTAACCCGGACTGTACCCAATTGAAGGGTTTGCATAGGCAAGACTACCGTAACGGTATTCCAGACCGTCGACGACTTGTCTCTTGTCCCTGGAAGACTCCTCCTCAGCCAGAGCGACGGCCACGAGGGCGAGGAGAACGAAGAGGGCCTAGAGGATGCAAGAAGCAACTTATTAGAAGTTCCGTTATCATTACAATTGATGTTCAATTGAAGGAACTTTTCATATTATTGACACATTAGTTTTACAGTATTTTTTGTAAATAAAATTTTCGCAATTTGAGTTTTTTGTTATCATATAATTAACAATATCAAAACAGTACCTGGTTTCTATAACTAATTCCGAACAAATTGTAATATGTGATGTTTATATTAATACATAATACTTGAAAGTATACTAACAATGAATTTCATCTTGGAAGGTTGTGAAGCTGCAATTGACACATTGTTGGCCGAAGCCGGTGCAAACCCTTATTATATCAAATAACCAACATTGGATCTGTTACTTTGCACGTGTAAATTCTTTATTATCATTTCTGTTTTGTCATATGAAGGCCGTGTTGTTTTTATTATTTCCTCAGTTTATAATTTGTCAGGTTGACTTCACTTATCCTACTTATCGTATGTAAAACATTGTTGGCGTGAAAGTTTGAAAGGAATGGTACGAAAGTACATTTGGGCACAGCGATTTCATAACACTAGAATGGGATAGCATTTTGAGTGACTTTTGTAAGACAGGTGTTCGAACCTTGGTGGAGACACAGATTTGTTCAGATCCCACTTTAAGCTGTAGTGTTTTTTGTATGTACGCATTGCTTGCGTAGCTGTAAACTACAATGGAATGCCCAGGGCGGTAGTAAACGGTATTGAAGTCGAGGTTTTACCAGATGTTTTCATATTATTCAAGATTATGATGGCATAGCGTTTCTGGAAAGAAAAATCTGAAAAAGTCATCTAGGAAGAAAGTGCAAACTGAGTGACAGAGCTTCCTGAACATTATGGGGGGACATTTTGTTACTGGTCCTTCAGGAATGCTGAAGGCGGGTGACATGTCTGAACCGTGTTCTCCAAAACCGACAGCAGTTGTTTTCTTATTTGTGTTCAAAATCCCCCCTTAATATTCAGGAAGCTCTGTCACTCACTTTGCACTTTCTTCCTCGTTTACTTTTTCCGGTGTTGATTTTTCCAGAAACGCTATGACGTCATGATCTTGAATACAATACCTCTCGATACTACAAATTAATTGGTTACTTTGGTCACAGATGCACCAGCTATGCGGGCACGAACAATTTGCTTTCTTGGAAACTCTGTAAGTTCGGATATGATTTAGTATCAACTGCACAGCACGATGTCTACAACCTCCTACAGATTCAAGTCAACATGATTCCTACAGGAAAACCAACACATATCGCACCACGTCCAATTTGAGGAAGGAAACGTACGTCAGTTTAAGCTCTTACCTCAACGTGGTGATTCCATAGTTTTGTCCAACCCCTGTATTACTCATTAGATTCAGGAAGCTTGTCCAATCGCAATGTATAAAATTAGTATAAACATAATGGCAAGGTCGTGTTTGTAACATACCCCGCAATGTTACATGTTGTAGTTGTTGTAATAACTATTTCTTGTTTGAAAATGTAGTAGCATTTGAATATTCAGATGTTTTTACTCTATCGCACTGTAATCTTATTACCACGTCAATACTTTACAAGAGTGTAATAGTGGATAGAAGTATATGGCGTGTTCTAAGGTTGCAAGAGAAACTATATCGCAATATATAGGGTGAGGCAGTCAAACGGAAAGATTTTAAAAAAATCACATAAAATAGAGAGAGCAAATATTATTTATTTTTTGAACATGAATGTACTGTACATGATTGAAAATTACTAGTGTACCTGAAAAATGTTCATTTTTTGATATGGTGTCAGTAAGATGGCGTTTTTGGTCTTGCACACATTCACGGAGTCTCAGATTGATTGATTGAATTGGTGTTGCACAGTAATGAGGCTAATCGGGACTGGACCTACAGTTTAAAGTGGGATCCGAACCACAATGTGCCTCCACCGGGTATCGAACCCGGGACCCCTTGATTACGAGGCGACGACGTTACCACTGCGCCATCGGTGAGACCTCGGAGTCTCAGAGTAAATCCACCCATAACGTTGCGAGAGGCAATGAAATAGAAAGATTTCAGGAATGACTGGGGGCGTGACCTTGAGCGGTAATACGGTGACGGTAAACGCTGCACGTTATGCTGACATATTGGTAACCTTTTTCCTGCCTGTCCTCGATGACTATGACCCAGGTGAAGAAACACTCTTCCAGCAAGATGGTGCAACTAGCCATACTGCGAGAGTGTCTATGGATGTTCTTAGACTCGCATTTCGAATTCGGCAAGAGATCCACAACATTCCGTTGGAGATGCTACGAAGCGTCATGGGCGCATTTATTCTGAGAGTCCGACAATGTGTGCAACACCAAGGACGCCATCTTACTGACACCATATTAAAAAGAAATTAACATTTTTCAGGTACACTAGTAATTTCAACTCATGTACAGTACAGTACAGTACATTCATGTTCAAAAAATAAATAATATTTGGTCTATCTATATTTTGTGATTTTTTTAAATCTTTCCATTTGACTGCCTCACCCTATATAACGCTTTACTAAAAAGACGTAATAGCCATGTACAATAGCCTTTTTAGACTGTTGCAGGTCTCCTTTTTTTAGTCGGTACGTGGTCAGCACATCGATTCCTAACGCCGGTATTATCTAGTTTTCGAGACCAGAATCGTCTATTTATTCTATTCACAATACACTCTTCTTGACACTGATCTTGTCACCTGTCTTCTTAAAGTAGTTGTAATGAACTGTCTCGACAAAATACAACCGAAATTATTCTTCAAATTTGCTTTGACGATTTGTCCATCTGCGAAGATCTAAAATATTCTAATGCAGTTGTTGATTTGACTTCGTACAAAAGGCGTATCAATAAAGATTAGCTTTATACTAAACTATAAGTTTGTTACATTCATAATATTCAATAATAACTCCTTGTATGACATATTAATCAGGCAAATGTACACACATTTACATTAGTACAGGATAACAAAGATGCATTCAGTACTTTGGAAATTATTTTTTATTTTCATAAAATCAAGAAGAATATCACAGTTTTAGTGTTGAAAGGTTGAAAAGTAGAATAATAGAACATAATGTCTAAGCATAGGAGAGTAAATCGGAAGAGAAGACACATCTAGGCTGTTGGAGTACATTGACCAGGTTCACTGATGAATCTGAAATTACAAATGCGGTGATGTGTTTTAGAAAAATATAATAAATTGAAGATATACAAAAATTAAGTATCTAAATGCCATCTATAACATTATTAATAAACATTTTGAGCACTTGTGATTAATGTGTGTGCCGTTTACCTACCTGGCATTGTACATTTTGTATTAATGCCTGAGAACATAATGCGGCAGCATTGTAACGAGTGCACTCACGGTCCCCGAAATGACGTGTCAATCATACCCCGGCACGGGGCCAAACGTCGTTATGTGTACGGGAAACCGGTCGTGACTCACGGTCCAGTTATCTCGGATACAAGTTTATTCACAAAATAAGATCAAACCTCACACTTTCATGTTTGTGCATAAAATGAATCAATAAACAAAAAATAATTTATATCGAACTGCGTTTCACATGTCACTAGATACCGTGACATTTCGCCCTCCTTCCGATCAAAAAATTCTGTAGGCGAATAAATTTTTTTTTTTTACTACTCTGGGGCATGAAATTTTGACTACAAATTTTTTAACACCCTGTACGAGAAAAGTCAACCAGTTCGATAACACAACACACATGATATAAATGATACCTCCAATTTACATAATAAATATACATATTGTACACTCTAGGAATTTACACAAAAATAGGATAAATGTACCTCACATCCTGATCAGAATTTAAACCAAGGACTCGCTTGTGCTTTTATATCGCGCTAACCACTCTTGGCGCTTTTCGTCGGAGCAGTTCCACCTTTTGCAGTTCTCTGCATGTTGCGGCGCCAGCGTTTTTCCGGTCGTGCAATCTACCAGTTCAAGTATGTTGGCGGCTAGCTTGCTCTTACAGAAATACGGCCCGTCGTACATAAAAAAACAGCTTCTTTATCTTTCCCTCAATTTGCGAGCTGAGTCCGTGATTTTTCACGAACGCGAGGTCACCTGCTTTAACCCCTGCGCCGTCTCGTGCCCTCTTCTCGTTTGTTGTTTGTCTTGCCTTCCTCGTCCTTTCCACGGCCATTAAGACCTTTTGGTTGGCAGTTAGGTCGTGGTCGCCCTCCTTGAGACCGAAGTGGCGGATTACGTCTCTTCGCTGCGTGCTGCCCCACTGAAGCTCTGCGGGCGCGAACCCTAGGGTGTCTGACTCCGTGTTATTGAGAAGGAGCACAATAGATGGAATATGCTTGCTCCATTCGTTATGTTGCTTGTGGCAAAATACTCGCAACAGACGGTTCATTTCGCAATGCATGCGCTCTACTTTATTCGCCTGCGGTCGGTAGCTCGGTGTCCATATGGGCTTGACAGCATACTCTTCCAACGTCTTCTTCCGTAGGCTACTCGTAAACTGGCCTCCTCGGTCGGTGAGCACGTAGCGTGGGGTCCCCATGTGTGCGAAGTAGGTGCCGGTCAATTTCTGTAGTAGTACTTTCGTCGTGGTTGTCCGGACTGGGTAGGCCATGAGGAAACGGCTGCATCCATCCATAACGGTGAAAATGTACCTCGTTCCGTCGCTGCTCTTCGGAAGCGGTCCCACGCAGTCTGCGAAGACAATCTCCCGCGGTTTTTCCGCCACTAGCGACGTCGGGTTCTTGGCCGCCTTCGCACGGTTAGGTTTCGTCTGCATGCAGATTACGCAGTCTCGCGCCCACCTCTTCGCATCCTTGCGCATCCCTCTCCAGAAATAGAGGTGATCGAGATGCCTCCACATCTTCTTCCCGCCGAAATGGCCCGACTTGTCGTGCGCCTCTTCTAAGATTTTCTCCCTCGCTTCAGTTGGAACACACAGCCTCAGGCGTTCGGGGTTGTGGACGTCTACCTTGCATAGGATCCCGTTCGAGATGACGAAATGCTCCTTCACGCGTCGCTGGCGGCGGGCTTCGGCGGGTTGCTGACCCTCCAGGATACGGTAGTACTCCCCGGTCTCGGCATCTTCACGCTGCATTTCGGCGAATCGCTCACGACTGAAGATGGTTAAGTACGGGGAATCAAATTGCATAAGATTCACGCGCACCTTGGTTAGTCCCTTTCCTTCGACGTATCTGGACAAGGCGTCTGGAACTACGTTGTCGCGCCCCTTCACATATTCTACATCAAACGAATATTTCTGCAAGTGATGACTCCATCTCGTGAGGCGTCCGCTCCAGTTCTTCGCGCGGTGCAGCCACTGTAGGTTACGGTGGTCTGTCCTTACGACGAAGTGCCCTCCGGCCAGGTAAACATGAAAAATTTCTAGTGCCCAAACTACCGCCAGATACTCGAGCTCGCCGACGGAGTAGTTCCTTTCCGCCCCTCTCAGGGAGCGGCTGGCGTACTGGATGATCCGTTTTTCCCCCTCTTTTTCCTGATACAAGACCGCCCCTAGAGCCGAAATCGAGGCGTCGCTCTGCACATAAAACGTGTCCGAGAGGTCGGCGTGATAAAGGTAAAGCTGCTCACAGACGGCGTCCTTCAGCTTATCCAAGGCTCCTTGATGTTCGGCTGTCCACTTCCATTTTTTCCCTTGCTTCAGAAGTTCGAAGAGTGGGCTCGCAATGTCACTGAAGTTCGAAACGAAGCGGCGGTGCCACGTGAATATTCCCAGCAGACGCTGCACTCCTTTTCTGGTCGTGGGGGCTTCTAGTTTCCGGATCGTCTCGAACTTCGCTGGATCTTGCCTCACACCTTTTTCATCTATCACGTGTCCCAGAAACTTCACCTCTGATTGGAAAAAGGCCGACTTTTCGAGCTTGATCGTCATTCCCGCTTCTCGCAACTTGGTGAGGATGATGCTCAGATGTTCAAAATGTTCCGCCACGTCCCTCGAAAACCACAATATATCGTCCACGTACCACAGGCAAAAATCTTTGACTTCGTCCCCTAGTACCTCCGCCATGGCGTGCGTGAAGGCCTGTACCCCGTTTGATATGCCAAAAGGAACAACCGTAAATTCATACAGGTTATCCTCAAACCCGAAGGCGGTGTATGGCATGCTTTTTTCCGTTAGCGATATTTGCCAAAATCCAGACAGCATGTCTATCTTAGAGAATACCTTTTTGTCGTGGAACAACTGCAGAGTGTCTTGTAATTTTAATGTCCGGACGCGCTCTAACTTGCACCTTTGGTTCAATCCGCGGAAGTCGCCACAAATTCTAAGGCTACCGTCATTTTTTTCACAACTAGAAGGGGATTTACATGCACCGCACGTGACTTCCTTATGACGCCCCATTCGAACATCTGCTGCAACTGCCGACGCACTTCCGGGCGGTGCGTAAAAGCGATGGGGTAAGGTTTGCTGACTACCGGTTTTTCTCCCTCAACGACGATTTCGTGCACGTATTTGTTACACCTCCCTGGTAGCTCGGCGAGAACGACGGCATTTTCCTCCAATAGTTCGGCGAACACTCTCTTCTCCCCTATGGTGAGGCTTCCGCAGGAGGCTACCGTTGAATCCACTTTCTCTTTAAGCTTCTCGTGGTGGTTGACCTCGGTGCACCATGCGACGTTTGGCTGGAACCCGCTGTCTTCTCCTTCCCCGGGCTTCATGAACTCGACGTCAAACTCTTCGTCGCGATTAGCCAGAGTTACGAAATGCTTGCCGATATTCAGGACCGAGGCATATCGACTGAGGAAATCCATCCCGATTAACAAGTCGACAGACAAAGACTGGACCACCAAAACTTCAACTTCTACTGGGTGATCGTTCATGGACGCATGCAGAACTGTGTGTCCAAGCGGCTTCTCTCTCGCTTTCCCGGAGAAATCCACGAGTCTGAAATCTCGTAGGTGGCGAAGTTGTGGCCGGCGTACCCCTTCTGTTACTCGCCGCCATGTTGCCTCGGAACAAAGGCTTGCCTCGCATCCCGTATCCAGAAGTCCAGTTACCACCTCGTTTCCAACTCGCAGCTCCACTAACGGTGATCTCGTAGGCCAATGGTCCTCGCGTTTCTCCTCCGCATCCTCCTTGCCGTGCATATCTTCGCCCAACCAGGCAGCTCGAATCCGGATTGGCGTGGTTTTTTCTCCTGGGTGGTTCGGCTCGAATTTAGGTGGGTTGGGTGCAGTCTGTCCCGCATCTGAGCCCTGACGCGAGACTCCTAACGGTTTCCCGTGTGGTGGTAATTTGACGGCCCCGGCTGCGGTGATCCATGTCTCGAACCCGGGCCGTTCGCATTCCTAGTCGGGCTCCTCTGGACCCCCATCTGGCCGCGCCTTGTGTTCTCGCTGTCAGAACGCGGGCTCCCCGGTCTACTGTCCGGATGACGTTGGTAATAGCCGTTGCTTACCCGCCCGTTGAAGAAGTTGTTGTTGTCGCTGTTGCCATGGTGACCCGGCGACCTACGGCTCGGTCCACCTCGACGTCTCCTTCCTCGGCACTGGCGTCTGCATCGCGGTGAAGGCGGATTGTCTAGAAAACGGCTTACTTCGGCTCCTGGAGCGTGTTGCTGCCCACCGTATCTTTGCTGGACCAGGTGAACGCGTGGATGCTTATTTCCTCGGCTTCCTTCATCCTCCGGTCGTCTCCTTTTGTTCCATCTGTCACTCCGCGTCCTCTCGCGTTCCTCTTCGCACTGGTTTAGGTTCTCGAGCGTGAGCGACATGGCCTCTGCATCGAAAACGCACGCCCCGTTGAGATGCCGTCTTATCTCTTGCGGGTAATGATAAATTAGGGCCGCAATTATCTCCGACGTGGTCATCTGTGGCTGGAGAGCTTGGAACTCATTGAACTTACGCCAGAAATATTGCGAAAAAGTAAGTCCCCCGTTCCTGTCGTACCTCTCGTTCCTCAGCTGGATGAGCATCCTTTCCACTTGCATAGGGCGCTGAAAGTGTGTCAGGAACGCTTCCCTAAACGCCGAGTATGAATGAAAGTGTCTTTCATTCCGATCCAGCCAGTTCTTTGCCCGATCTTGCATTAGGCCTTTCAGCACGAGTAATCGCTCCCCATCCGCAAGTCCTAACTCCCGCGCTGTTGCTTCGAATTCCTCGATGAAGGCAGACGGCAAAATCCTGTCGGCCCCGGAGAACTTCTTGAAATGTTTCTTATATTCCGGCGGGAACAGAGCCCTTCTCGTCGGTGCTGGTTCAGACCGTATATCTTCCCGGGTTGAAGTTTGGGCTTCGAACGGTCGCGGCGATGGAAGATGTAGTCCAGGTTCCACTTCGCTTCCTCCGTTGACAAGCGTATTCGGTCTTGCGTCACTCGTGCGCCTTGAAGACGAGGGGACCGCAGCTGGCTGCGATGACGTCATGGCTGCCGGCTCTCGCGATGATCCGGGAACATCGGCTACGTTCAGTCGCTGCAGTTTCTCTTCTATTTCCTTTATCTTCTCGGAATTCCCTTCCGCTAGACTCGCTGCTCGCCGTACCTGTCGCTCGAGGGCATCGTTGCTCCGAGTGCAGTCTGACTCCAGCTGTGCACATTGTTGGCCGATGTGTTGCAAAGCTCCTTCCTGTTCACGCACGCTCTGCGCCAGTGTTGCCACCTTGGCTTCCTGTTCATTGATGCGAGCGTCGGTCCTGGCGATCCTGGATTCGATTCGAGCCTCGGATTCTTGGATCGTCTGAAGGAGCTGTTGTGTCACTTCTTCTCCGGAGGCGCGAACCGTCCCTTGGAGGCGTTCTTCCATCCCTCGTACGTCGGTCTGCATCCCTTGCACCTCAGCCTGCAATCCTTGGATGTTGGCTTGCATCTCGGTCTGCATTCCTTGCATGTTGGCTTGCATCTCGGTCTGCATTCCTTGCATGTTGGCTTGCATCCTGGTTTCCATTCCTTGCATGTTGGTCCGCATCTCGGTCTGCATCCTGGTTTCCATTCCTTGGAGCATCTGGAGGACCAGCTGAAATTGGTTGGCACCACTGCCACTTCCTACGTCATCTTCTTCCTTGCTGTGGTCGCTGTCCGCACGTGACGATGTACCCCCTTGGGCACTTGGTATCTCCCTTTCCATTTCCAAGGAGCCCTTGCACTGAAGACAAACCGGTCTGGCCCCCTGGCTGTCGATTTCGAAATCAGCAAATTCCTTTCCACAAGCCTCGCAAACCATCATGACGTCACTCTCGTTCAAACAGTCTATACGACGATTTCTTAATCTCATGAAGGCCTTTCGCTAAATATATGCTCGATTTTCTGTCGCACTTTGGAACAGTTACGCAAACTTACGCGAGCTCACACAAAATGTGAATTAGAAATCGATACATAAAAAGAAAAGGGAGGTCCGTCGGGAATCCCTTATCCCGCAACTCAGCCTGAAGCCATAAATTACGCCAACAACCAAAAATAGTACACAAAAAGTACATAAAAAATGCCCTATGCAGCTGCCATTGCTGCTTTCGCCGAAAAAAATATCTGCCCTATTGTTACCAATTACGCCCAATAACGTGTCCTTACACGTGAACCTACGACAAATACATGAAAATAACCCTCGACATACAAAACGAAAAACACACACCATCAGGAACCTAACACAAGAATTTTATGCATGACGTATACAACAATGAAATTTCTACCGCTCGCAACCTGGCTTTCCTGGAAAGGAATGACAAAAGTTGCCGTCCCATGTTCGCGGCGCCAAATGTAACGAGTGCACTCACGGTCCCCGAAATGACGTGTCAATCATACCCCGGCACGGGGCCAAACGTCGTTATGTGTACGGGAAACCGGTCGTGACTCACGGTCCAGTTATCAAGTTCGGTACTGAGACGGTCGTTTATTGTCATACTATTGCGAGGCGGAGATTAATACCTTGAAAAGTTACACTGTTTTGTTTACCTTTGATATGTAGATTCGAACAATCATAAAACACTAATAGCATAATATCTGGTACCTGAAAAAACGTCAAATAACAACACTGACGAACGGTAAAAAAGGTGAATATATATTGTAACAACAAAAAAATATTGCACTCAACAACTGTTTACAAAGCCTCCTCACTCTCAAAACATTCACGCTATCTCTCTTTCACACTCATGAGGTATTTTTACATGTGAAGTATGGATACAAATCATGGATCTCATTAACATATCATTCCTTTTAATTTTTTAAGCCTTTATGTGAATTTAGGGCATTTGTCTGCCAGCTCCCGTGCTCTTTTAAATTAACTTAAGTGCCAGCCCTCGGAAAGCGGTTAACTAAGACAATTGGGTCGGCGTGGTTAAATCTTTCGTTCGAATGAACGTTTGCACCCAGTCGTAAGCACGACATTATACAAGTTTCTCGGACGGGGGTAATACACATCAGCCTCTCTCGTCCAATGAGAACAACTACACAATTACATAGTGATGCAAAAACTTAATTGGCTCCAGCTGCCGGAATACACTAATCAATCGTCGGCGCGAGCAAAAATTACCTTAAAAACCACTATGCAACAAATAATACTATTTCACGCACACGACCTTGCAATAAAAACAACTACGCTTTCCACAATTAAAAAGGACTCATCAGTCAACTATTGACAAATTAAATGGCGCGACGGGGCGGTCGGTTACACAAGACATGGAGCACACTTTGACAATTTATACTAAATATTAAAGAAATGAAATGGAGCTTCTAACCCTGAATGCAGACAATTAAATTAGAACATCTGAACATGAAATTACCCTTTTTTATAACAATACCAAAACAATTTTTAGACGCGGAAGTTAGGTTTGGGTTTTCCTGAGTAACTTTGCAAATAAGTGAGACTTCGGCGTTAACTGTACGGTGTTGATACTAACGACGCGCGTTTACATGTACATGAGACCCTCTGAAGTATACTGTACCAGACTCTGCTACATGGCGCGGTCAATCATCTCTCCTGGACGCGGGACTTGCACACGGTTCCTTTGTGGCGAAATTGTCCACCGAGGTCGATCGCGACGAAGAATAATTGCGACGATATGGTGTACTTGCACCTCCTCAGAACTTCGGGCGTTCCTCTTGTCACTAGCGTCGGATGTACGTGGTCACGCGTCGGTTCGGAATCTCTCTGGTGACGGGCTTCGATTCGGCGTCGTCTGGAAGCGTCGTTCTGGAGTCGTCCTTCAATCTCTCCCTCTGGCTTCGATCGGCGTCGTTCTGGAGTCGTCCTTCAATCTCTCTCTCTGGTGGCGGGCTTCGATCGGCGTCGTTCTGAAGACGTCCTTCGGGCTTTGGGCAGTGTTTGGCTTTGATGTCGTCTTTGGCGTTGGCTGACTGGCTTCATCAGAAGATGGCGATGCATCGTTGCGGGCGTCAGGGAAGTCGACAGACTCCCTTCTCAATCTCCTTTAGCCGCCCATAATTATGTAGTTGACGCTTGGCAAAAAACAAATCACCGCGTAATCTTCACCAAAATAAGGCGCACACTGGTAACCCTCTATCTGCGATTCGCTCACGGTACGTAAGGAAACAAAGTCCACGGACACAAAACAATGATCACGTGAGAGTGTAGCGCGGAGATGCTCTCTCTGTGAAATCCGGGTAAAAACTGTGTCTGGAATCATAGTACTGCCTATATATAAGAGATTCGAATTCTTCCGTTGAAAAGGACGCTCTAGAGGCTTGGCTTCTGTTTCAGAGGGATGGAAATAACCTCTCTCCATTGTCTTGAAAGGCGCGGTCGGCGACGCGTCCTGGATCCTTGCAGGCTTGAGCTCCAGCTGGTTTTCCTGGTCATCCGTGAACATGGGTTCGAACGCCTGCTGCGACTCAGGCCTGGTAGCGACGAAAATAATCTTTCCGTATCTTCGCGTTGGTGCAAATATGCCATGTTCTAAGCGGCGGCTGTCACTCAAGAAAAACCCGTCCCCAGCTTCCGACGTCTGGCTCGGATACAAGTTTATTCACAAAATAAGATCAAACCTCACACTTTCATGTTTGTGCATAAAATGAATCAATAAACAAAAAATAATTTATATCGAACTGCGTTTCACATGTCACTAGATACCGTGACAGCATTAGTATCAATTATAAACAAAACATTTAATTACCTTTTGATAGTTTAACCGTAGTATCCGTAACCAAGACCGTATCCAATAGCAGGGTATCCGTAACCATAACCGTAGCCAAGACCACCGTAACCGTATCCCAGACCGTAGACAACTTGTCTCTTGTCCCTGGAAGAGTCTTCCTCGGCCATAACGAAGGCAGCAAGGGCAAAGAGAACGAGAACAGCCTGTGAAAATAGTATATTATTAATATTTACCCGACGTTAGATATGTATAAAGTTCTCTCGCTTATAATCTTGACAAGGCGTGTGGCCACTACGGGGTGACCTTACATGAGTTGGCAACATTGAAAGAACATGAGGTGGCCACACACCTCGTTAAGATAAAGTCTGAGTTTCTTTACGTTTGTCAGGAACTTTATGTACAAAATTGATTGTATTATTGATATTAATATAATTCATTGAATATTGTAAATAATTTCATGCTTATAAACTTGAATCTTTTAAGTGAAAGTACATGAATCTTGCTAAAGAGTCTCTTAGACTAATAATTAGTGAAAATTAATTACACTTGTTTTGTGAACTATATTGATGTACTATCTCATCGAAATAGCTGTCAGTAAACAAATTAACATCTCGAAAAATGCAGAAATTATAGTACGTTACTCACAATGAATTTCATGTTGTATGTAGTTCTTGTTACCCAAAGGAAACTATATTGGAAGAATTATTTGTCACTCCTTATATACTCAAGAGGTCGACATTAACTTTTACTCAGCAAGTGTACATGAAGGTCGGAATTATTTTATTACTTCCTCTGTTAAAAATGAGACACGTGCATTATTTATTTTTTACTTAAAATTCATGCTGTTTGTAGAAAATTGTTGTCGTGAAAGTGCTGACACGAATCAAATTAGTATGATTTCATCCTGTTATGTTTCAATACGATTTGAATAAGTAAGTGCTTGGGAGCAACAATCGAAGGTACTTGGAAATATTCAGTGGTGTAGGCATAAAATAAATAGTACCTGCTGCTTTACAACCTGCATCATGACATAAAGTACAAGTACTACATACAGTACAGTAAACAATGTGGTGTCATAATTGTTAACATGATGTTCGTCATTGTTGTTGTTATCATATTATTATCATATCACTTGAATTACAAACACTGTACTGAATAAGGAGTAACAAAATAAGTGTATTTGTACATAACATGCTCTCATCAAGGATTGATAGTGACCATTTCATGCTGTTGCTTACAAGTTCCCCAAAGCACAACTACCTGAAGTCAGAAAATAGTAAGAATGGTGGGAACTATTAAAAACCCTTACAGATAATTTAAATTAGTTGTAGCATTTGGAGGTGGTGATATATCTGACCAATGATGTCTTCAGCATGAAGTAAGAATAAATATTTATTAATATTAGAGTACAATAGAAGATATTGAAAAATATAACTTGAAATGTGCATATCTTGCTTTCAATCTATTATTCTTACATATATTATCCGTGTAATTTTGTACGCTTTTATTTGACTTAGCGCTGCATTAGTTTTATACTGTACTCAGCCCTTAATGAAACTACAGTATAGGCCAAATTATTGTAAAAAAAGAAGCATATTTCCTTGTTTTGAAAGTGTTCTAACTATGTAAATATAACTTTTTATGGGATTAAACTGTTTGTCTGCTTCGATTTAATCTTGTTTACCACAATCCTTTCTGGTTCTGTGTCCCAAAAATAGATGGCAGCACGGTTCTTTTCGTATTCGCAAAAATGCCTGGAAAAATACGTACATTGTTTACCGTGTTATAAATATTATTATGTATAATTAGTTACACAGTATGCTTTAGTTCTTAATTTTAGTACTTTCCTCTTCCTGGCACAGCATATCTTCATTGTTTTCCGTGTCTCCCAATAAATAATTATTATCTTTTTGTGTTACAACGAAAGAATAATTGTGCTTCGTTAGCTTTTGATTCATATAGACACATGGAAAATTAAATTTAAGTAAAGGATTGTTCAGTTTCCACACAGAGACGCGGGGAAACACGGAAAAATCTGGCAACAGAACTTCTGTCATCTGCTTCTAATTGAAATCAAGTAGTGTAACGCCCACTATAGGGAAAAGCGCGGAACGGAAGCCGGAATTTCAGTGCCAGAAGTCTGCAGGTTATGTTGAGTTCTGTTGCCGTGTTTCCAGCAGCGTCTCTGCGTGCGACGAGCTTAAAGCAGATTCAAAAACTAAATATTTACTGGTGCGGCCTGGTTACATAAAAAGAGCATTCGTGGTGGTGTCTTGGTACGACTACAGCAATGGAAATATTCGCGTATGTTGCATTGCAAAAACTATAACATTGTTCGATTGTTTTGTTGTCGAATGCAGGTTGTAGTGTACATACAAAGTGAAATTAGTTCTCGCCGTGTTATTATACAATTAATGGACTGTTTGCAATTGTATGTAATGTAGTTATGTTTTAATTTAAAGATACGTCTTGTGAAAATTCATAAATTGATGGAAATATTTCCGAGCTTAGTTTCATTACAAGTTAAAATGCTGAAATGTTTTAAATTTTATTGGGACGAAGCTTAAGATGTTTCATATTATGTGCCCCTTGTCAAGATGTTTCCTGAACGAATTCCGCTTTTGTTTTCTATGTTTCCAGTGAAGACAATGTTGAAGACGTCGATGACCAACATGACAACGATGAAAGCAACGAACTCTATGATTCAGATATGTCTTTTGTAGTGTGTTATGCAACGTGCCACCACAATCGCAACTCCCGGTAAGGAGTCACGAATTGGCAACACACAGCTCCTTGCTCCAGCTAGTCAATTGGAAGCACGAGTTCTTACCCAGGCATCGGGATTAAGGCGATCTCCAATCTACCAGGAAGGTAACCACCGAGCTGCATATCACGTCAAATAAAATCCAAATCATTAAATTTAAAAACGTCCAAAACTTGAATACCGAATCGCGCGCGTTACATACTTTTTCGCACAGTTCAAACAAATGATATGTTGGGTCCTGCTCGCTCGAAGGCAGTGATTAGTAAAATTTGTTGCGACAGAAATAGCGCATCGCATCTACCGTTAACAGCAAGACCTCTAGCGCGAGGCGCAGTATAACAGATTGTTCTTTCGTACAATGCTACAAACTCATACCATAAAAACAACACAAGAAAAACTGATAATTTATATGTCAGATTAATACTAAATAGCGATAGTAAAATTAATTGTGGTTGGCAACAATTGAGAATGCCAACATGAAACTTTTGACGTCGCCAAATACACAAAGCGTCATTCCCCACTCCTAACATAAACAGCCAATAGGAAAAAGTTATTTTATTGAAAACGAGGGAGAAATACTTTGCTATAATATCACAATATTAAACTATATAGAAATAATGAAACTGATTTTATCAAATAATTCATATTTGCCCTTGCACATAAAAATGATTAAATAAAGATTTAGTTTACGTATTTATAACGAAAACAAATTACTTCAATCTTGTACATTGTTGAACAAAACTCGATATTAAGAAGAAATGTATTTAACTTGTGCTCAAACAACAAAATTTGCGTGAAAGAACGTTGCAATCGTATTATTTGGGATAATTATTAGCCTATAAATTCTGAATAAATGTTGCAAAAATACGGAATAATATAATAACATAAGATAAAACATAAATATATACATGAATTATGAAAACAATTAAGTGCAAATAATTTAATCCAAGTTCTTAACTTGAAAGTATACGAATAAGATAAATTCAAATATATGACTGAAATGTGCCTGACATGGCGGTCGTTACAGTTACCTAAGGTTTACATTACGATAGTAACTAATTTGATTTAGTTTGTGATCAGAACGAGACACTTGAAAAAAATCGCCTGCCTGATGAGACTACAAATGTTACATCGTCATACGTTATATACCAAACATGTTTGCTAAATTCCGTTATAAGTTGAAAGTTATATAATTTTGTTATAGGTCCATGCCATGCTCATGAGAAATATTAAAATTACTTACCCTGTCAATGATCTGCAGAACACTTAATATGTTGTAATTGATGTTATTAGTGTTATGCTAAAGATACGTATCAAAATCCAAGCTATTGTCGATTAGTACCGTTTTTTCGTGTAAACTTGAATTTGTCCGCCATTTTTTCAACATGGGGAACTTTACGGCAGGGTGATCGCCGAAAAAGGGGACTTTTGATATGTTTTTATTAACTCTATAATGAAGCTATGTAACAAATTTCAGCTTGCTACGAATTAGATCTTTATTTGTCCTATTTTGACTGCACTATTCGCCAAAATATTAATGCAAGAAAAGCTTTCATTCAAATGATGGCAAATTATTATTATGAATCAAAAACAATATGTCCAAGTGTAATACATCTCAATATATTTCTGGTTAACAGTTTATTGTAGCAAATTGACTTTGCATAAATGGTGTAGTACTGAATATAAATTGCTGGAATATAATAATTTAAAACATAGCTTTCTCTTTCAAAGTTATACTTCACTCAAATGTTACTGCAAGAGGAGAATTGATTATTTAAGAATTTTAGTATATTTTTAGAGGTACTGACATCTATCGTACATTATTGAAAACTTCTACTTTTCTGAAGCGCAAACAATCTTGGATGTCTAGTTATTTGAAGGGCTCGGGTGATGATAAGTGACATTATGGTCATTTCTGAGTTTATTAAGAAAAAGGTTATTAGAAGCTATACTGTAGATAAATTGTTTTTCTTTTGTACTTACCAATTTCTGAAGTCTTCACTGAGTCCAATGCAAATTGTATGGCATGGCAATTTCACTCGGAAATTGAAGGATTGCACATTTTACTTTGTAACTAAAAAAATGACCAAAATGTCACTTACCATGTTTTACATTCTAGCCCTTCATTTAATAATTGAAGTATACTAATTTATTGTGTGTCTGGTGTAACCCTACTATCGGTCGTGTGAATTTGAATGTCTTGTATTGAATCGTTGCAGTTGACTTAAATTAGTGCTTTATTTATCAACGATGGCAGAACTTCACTGCAACTGCACCATCACTTTCAATTTTTGCTACCGCACTATGATAAACCATATGTATCAAGGGAAAGTGAACTGTTCTCCCCCCTCCCCAGTTTTGGAACCCAATCGCCGCCACTGCATGCAATGGTAGTATCGAAAGTAGCAATTTAATTGTAGTATACGCACAGAACGTGCACGGTGTTGATAAGAGTTGATAAGACAGTGCACTAACTAACACGACTCGCTGTAGCATATTACACATTTCCTAACCGTAATTTCTCAAACCTATCGACCGTAATTTCTCAAGCATAGCGACCGTAATTTCTCAAGCATAGCGACCGTAATTTCTCAAACCTAGCGACAGTATTTTCTCGAACCTAGCGAACGTAACTCGTTTCACTCAACCACTCTGTGAAAGGGAAAGGAATATCGTCAATCATCAAGGAATATAAGGATTGAAGTAAACAAAAGTACACATTTATATTTCAGTTGAAAACTATATTTTATTACAAAGTGGTTTGTTTTTGTAGAACAGCAAATTTTTACAGGAAAGGTAAATGCGCTGGTACTTCATGTCGTTCGGTAAATGGCAGAGGCGGAGAAAATGTATTTTCTGAGCAGTGGTGAACAATATTTCCTATAGAAACCTAAAATGGATGACCTGTTGTTATTCTAAAATAGAAAGCAATTGATAAATAAAGTACATTAACACACATTTTAAAATTATATACACTTTGTCATTTGGTAATATCAACAGACTCTAACATCTGTAGAAATTAAATTATTAATTATAACGAAATTGTTCAGTCAAGGTGAGAATCTAGTTGTAAAAAATACTCTATAGTGTAAATCACCAACCCTGAGACCTTCTGTAAATAAACCGTCTCACCGATTCGATATATCACTCTGCGTCAGCTGAACACCGAGACCTTCCCGCACGCATAGAACTCGCCATGTTGAAAGTGGCACTACTTCCTTGCTGTTCACATGATTATTTTTTAAAAATAACCAATGTTATAAAATATCATTGTACACAAATTTCTAAGCTCATTGAAAGTTACAATGCATATTCCTACAAAATGTTCACACTTATCTTTCCTTGCCATGTCACCAAGTTATTTTACGAAGTGCACTATATTTGGCGGAACAAAAATCGTTATTAGGATGCTTGTCAAAGTTTCCAACCACAATAAATTTACGAACTTTCTTTGTCTTTTTTTGATCATCATCATCAATATATTTATTGGACTTACAGCATTGCATATGGCTGTTTATGCCCATTATATATTTTATTTACATAACATACAATTTACATAAAATCTACAAACAAATTTCAAATACACTCTTATCTATATAAAACCTTAGGAATATACATTACCATGTTATATAATTTTGTCAAAAAAATGCAAGTAAAATATATTCAATTCGCATGCAAGAAAGAAAGCAAATTTATAGGAAATGATTACTGGTGCAAAGAGTTAACCATAAAGGTGAAGCAATAAGTACAAAAGAAAGAGCATTGGGTTTAAAGTGAGACGTCATTTGCGGCAGCGTATCCCATACTACAAATTGGCCGTTGATTTACCTTACGTAATGAATCCTGTAACAAAGCTGGATTTTCGTGAGGATTATTTTACTTCTATGAGTTTGCAGTGCTTTCTGCATGCACGTGGTTTTGTTTACATAAGGTCTCAGGGTTGGTGATTTGAACTTTAGCTAGTTATTGGCTGGTTTATGAGCTAATATCAGTACATAATATGATTTTTTTTCTTCTTAGATAAGTTATTATATATAAAAATTAATTTTATTATTGAGCAAGAGTAAGATTTTCAGATGAATACATGTTGATAGCCATTGCAAAAAGTTTTAAAATTGTGCAGTTAATTACTTTACTTTTAATTTGGTAAGAATCTATCAGTATAAGTTTTTCCATTAAGTACTGTATAGGTTAAGCTAAAATGAGCTAAATTCCATTAACTTACAAAAGACACTGAGGGAGGCGAGATTGTGAACTAATCCGCTTGCTTGAATTGCTCACTGCATTATCATCAAAAACCGCATGGAATCGAAACTATTAAACTGACATACATGGCGTTTCTTGCTGATTGTGGCTCTCGAAATTGGCTTCAATTTATACAAATGCTAGACAGGTACATATTATTGAAAATAGATTTATATAAATTTGTAAATTTGTGGATATGTAGAGAGGAAACGTCGTCGCCTTGTAATCAAGGGGTCCCGGGTTCGTTACCCGGTTGAGGCACAAGTGGTTCGGATCCCACTTTAAACTGTAGGTCCAGTTCCGTTTAGCCTTACTGTGCATAAAGTGGACTTAAAATACCAAGTCAATCAATCAATGTAGAGAGGAAAGAGTTAGTGGATCAAATTTCAGATCCATTGTACAGTGGGATCCATAAGTATTACCAAGCAAATTGTCCATCACCACGTTTACCCCCTTTGTTTTATGCAATGAGAGCTTCAAGAACTGGCACAAAACACCAATCTGCTTACAACCTCTGAATCAGTATACGTAAAAAATGCAGGCCTGAAAAATACTAGGATGAAGATAAAAAGCAACGAATATAGTCATGGACAATTTGCTGAGCAATACTTATGGATCCCACTGTACAGTAATGTTGAGAATGGAACTTTTTTACCTTCCATCGTACATATTTCTACTGCTATGCAACGTTATTAAATGAATTGTACCAGCTATTGACTACATATGTACCTTAAACAGGTGTGAATATCCCTTAGCCATAGAATCC
This sequence comes from Lepisma saccharinum, assembly GCF_977018435.1. Lineage (NCBI taxonomy): Eukaryota > Metazoa > Arthropoda > Insecta > Zygentoma > Lepismatidae > Lepisma > Lepisma saccharinum. The sequence continues at coordinate 21,384,841 of NC_139256.1, read as the reverse complement.
ATAGCCGAGGCCATATCCAAGACCATAGCCGTAGCCGAGTCCGCCATATCCATAGCCGAGTCCTCCAAAACCGTAGCCAAGACCACCGTAACCGTAGCCTAGACCGTAGCCAAGGCCTCTCTTATCCCTTACAACCTCCTGCCCTAAGGATACGGCTACAAGGGCGAAGATAACGAAGATGGCCTGGAATTTTATAATAATTTTATTACAATTATTGTAACATATATAAAGAAACCATTGTGAGTTTATGATTGCTTTTTACAAGAGTCTTCGTATTCGTTATAACTGAATTTCTCATTTTTATTACAATGTGTGCTTTAATATGGGTCTAAATAGTTGATATTCGGGTCTGTCTGTTGTGTAGACGTGCTGGAATAGTCTTGAACTGCTATGCGTACGGTACAGGACGTCATCTATTGACAGAAAATCAAGGTGGATTAATTTAAATCAGCTGATTTGAAAAAAATCACTGATTTAAATCACTTTAAAGAAATACTTTATAGAATAATGTACATAATTATTTTGTAGATATCAGAATCACTTTTCGTGAAAGTACATTAATCTCGTAATCATTTAATGGTGTTTATTAGGCTCTAAGAAAGGAAACAACATATATGTACTGATGGTATGAAACTCATACGAAAAGAAATGTAAGCACACATTTATCTTGATTTAAAATTAAATAATTTTGATAGGCAAAAATAGCAAAGATTTTGTGTAGAAAAATAGCTATACAAAACATTAATCGTGTTAAACCATAAATTGTGTCATTATCATTAAACTGTAAATAAGCATGGTAGCTGATATTTTTCAAACTATCATCAAAAGAATCTCCAAAATTCAGCTACAAAGACTAAAAATATTTAAGTTAATATTTTAAGTTTCAATTATGGAGTACATCCAGAATGTTTTATTTTCACTGGAAGAAAATTTACTGAAATTATTGTAGTTTCATTAGCACATTCAACAAACATTTCAACAATAGGTACAATTTAAAAATAGATTTAAATAAAAAATCAACAAAAATGCAGAACATAGAAGTGAATTAATATCATAGTGATGGGAAAATACTAGTTGTGGTGGCGTTTAGGACATTTTCGTTTAAATTTCCTTACATTATGTCAATTTGTGCGACTTTATTCTGTTTGAAATTGTGAGGGTGAACTAGTTTTTAATATGAAATTGATGAACACAGGTTAGATCATAACCATTCTAGCAGAACAGTGAATTACGCCAGAATTGCTAAACGTCCCAAAGCTTTGAAGAGTCGTACCATTATATCTGCTGTTTTTAACAGTCCATATGCATGAATGGGCACGATACCACAGTATTACCCGCGAAACGAACTAAATGTGAACAAGATAACTGACAGGTGGATTAAACGTATAAGGAATTACTGCGAAACGTGTTAAATGCGACATGAATGACCACGAAACCGTTTAAGTGCGAGAGCAATTACCGCGAAACGGATTAAGTGCGAGAGGAATACCCAAGAAACAGTGTAAACCTGGATGGAATAACTGTGAAGCAGTTTAAACGTGGAAGGAATAGCCGCGACACAGTTTAAACGTAGAAGGAATAACCATGAAATAGTGTAAGAGTGGGCGAAAGGAATAACTTAAGATGGATTAAGCGCGAAAGAAATAACAATGAAACAGTTTAAGCGCGAAAGAAATAACAATGAAACAGTTGAAGCGTTGAAGGAATAACCACGAAACAGTTTAAGCGTGGATGGAATAATCACGAAACAGTTTATGCGTTGAAGGAATTACCACGAAACAGTTTTAGCGTGGATGGAATAACCACGAAACAGTTTAAGCGTTGAAGGAATAACCATTAAACAGTTTAAGCGTTGAAGGAATAACCACGAAACAGTGTAAGCGTTGAAGGAATAACAACGAAACAGTTTAAGCGTGGAAGGAATAACCATAAAACAGTGTAAGCGTGGAAGGAATAACCGCGAGCGACACAGTTTAAGCGTCGAACGAATAACCAAGAATCCTTTTAAGTGGAAAACGAACAAGTGCGAAAGGAATATCACATTAAGTTAGAAAACAAGGATCACCAAGAAAAACAAAATATACCTCCAAAAGAATAATCCATTTCGCGGCTATTCCTGCGATTCAATTCTAATGCTGTACTTACCAAGTACTTCATGATAGCTGCTCTAAATTCTGTCGTACCAATAAGACTCGGTGTTCATCCATTTTACTGCGACTGTTATATATACCCAACTCGGGACCTTGCATTTGAGAAATTAGCAGATGTTTCATCTGGTCCGCTGTGGTGTCGTCACTCCCTTGGCCTCATGTGGGAAACTTAATGCGGTGCGAGAAATTTGCAATTCGAAATCTTTTCCCTGGCTTCGCTTTCTTTTCAACTGCTCGTTCTATTTCTCGCGACCGGGCTGAGAGTTCAAGATCGGGAAATTATTTCAAAAGAATTGCCGTGTCATCTCGTGGTGGACCTTGTGAATAATAATATGTCTTGAATTCTCCACAGATGGAGCTAGAATAACGCAAAACTCTTTCATTGTGTCACACTTTTAGCATCTCTTCAAAAATTGTGCTCATAACTACGGTCATTGTAGAATTAATGATAGTAATTGCATTTTTGTACATTTGGCGACAAGCTGTTTATATCCTCATCGTTCCAGAATATTAAGATACGTGTTTCCTAGGAAGTGTTAGGAAATAATTAAATACTAATTTACAATTTTGCTTTAGTTTTGGAAAATTTATATTATGAGCAATTTTTGACCTCATTGTTAAATTATGATGAAATCCCTGTAGTTTTGCTTGGTAGATTTTCCTTTGATAGACACATGTGTATGTGTGGAAGCGTAGGAAATAATTACTGGTGTTATTATTTCTCTTTTAAAGTTAATGATGTATTTACTTTACGTTCTATAATGAATTTGGGGCTGAGCTTATTACTTAACGGAGATATTGTTCATGAGTATTAATGAAGACATTCACATATCCCATCTGTTGCACCTCCAGAAGTTTCTTACATATCGCTATGATAACTAATGTTAAATATAATAGTTAAAATGTTGTGTCCTTACTCCACAAGACATTACACTTTACCTTGATTACACTTATATTGCGACGTTCCTGGCTAACATATAATTGACTGTTGTCGTGTCTGAAGTAATTATTGTTGTCTTGCGACTAGCTAAGTATTTCTTTAATCAACAGATAGGCTATAGTTCTGTTGTTGATGATAACAGATAAATGCAGGGACCAATGGAGAAACTTTTGTAGAAAGGAATTCATACTTTACAAACACCCACAGGGCTGTATCAAGGTTTGTGGAGGCCCCTGGACAAAATGTTTTGTGGGACCCCCCATTTTTTTATTATTTTTTACTAGAAGCTTTATTAGCTCAATATGTTAACCACCAATTTTCAGCAGTTGAAACGGTAGACCTGATTTTAGAATCAGTAGTCATTCACAATGGAACATATCGCAGATAGGTTTGCAGGGAGAATAGCGCAGGAAAATAAAGTTACAGGACAAAAATTGTAGCGTTATAGCAGCAGTAAAATTCTGCGTCTAAATGTCTACTATGAAGAGCAAACACCGTAACTACAATATATACAGGGTGATTATAAAGTTTCGATCCATTTTTGAGAAAACTGATGATTTCTTCATTCTCTTGTACGTGATGTGAAAGATGCTGACTACTGAAGGTAGAATAGATGTGGTGTGTGGACGTTTGCGGGGATTAAGCTTCAGAGAGATCCAGGAAACTCTTGAAAGGAAATTCCATAAACCTGCTCCAACTTGGGCTAATATCAGACTTATGGTTAAAAAAATTCAAGCGAACAGGTACTGTGCACAATGCTAAACATTCAGGAAGCCCCAGATTAGCAGCCGAAACCGTGTAACGGGTAGAAGATGCCGTCACCAAAAGACCAAAATCATCAACAATAAGGCTAAGCTAAGCTAAAGATGGCATCTTGGAAACCATGGTTTTCCAATGGAGCCCCACCTCACTTCGCAAAGACTGTTCGTGTGTACTTGAATGCTACGTTTCCACGTAGGTGGATTTGTAGGGGATCACAATGCACATGAGTACCACGATCTCCGGATCTTAAAACTCTTGACGTTTTTTGATGGGGCTACATCAAGTCATAGGTGTACAGAGTGAGGATCACCTTACGCCAACGTATCAGAAACACTGTGCTCAACATGACACCGGCAATAGTATCAAACGTGTTTGGTGAAACTGTTCGTCGTCGGGATGCGTGTGCAGACATGCAGGATGCTCATGTGTGACACACTAATGGGTTTTCTTCTGTACACCACTTATCATGTTTGATATTTTTTCTTTTAATGTTGATTATTTGTTACCATGTACTCGGGAGTCCATTCGATACATTTGTTCTAATCTCAAGCCTATTTTTATAAAAAATGGATCGAGACTTTATAATCACCCTGTATAGTAAATACTAAGGGGATTCAGAAGGAAACAGAGAACTGAGCAGTAGACTTTACTTACGTACATAATTTATTATACATGATATTATTTACAATTAAGAGTAGAACCTAGTTTAACTTGTGCTTATACATAAAAAAGACACACATACATGTAAATTGAATTACCGTGTCAGAATAACAATATGAATTTAACAAACGGCTTGCACAAGCTTTTCCGAGCCTGCTGTGTTACAGCACATCCCTGGGCATGTGTTATTTCTTTAAAAGAAATCCGATAACTGAGTCTTAACTTATTGATTGATTGTTAAAAATTATTTGGGTGCGTCACAGAGTCTTAACTTATGACTTATGAGGGAACATAAACATAACAGTTGGGCTGAAAAGTTCGTACGCTGACTCATAGATGGCGTTACTAGAATTAAATCCATGTGATTTTTACTTAGTACTAACCTTCAAAAGATACGTGTATAAATTTCACAGCTGCCGGATAATTAGTTCGTAAGATATAGCATTGTGAGTGAAGCAGCTTTTGTTATTGTGAAAAAATGGATAAAAAAGAATTTCGTGTGTTAATAAAGCATTGCTTTTTGGCGAAAAAAAATACTGTTGAAGCCAAGGCTTGGCTTGATAAACATTATTCGGACTCTGCACCAGGAAAATCAACCGTTGAGAAGTGGTTTGCTAAATTTAAACGAGGCGAAATGAGCATCGAAGACGATGCACGCAGTGGACGCCCCAAAGAGGCTATTACCGACGAAAACATCAAAAAAGTCCACAAAATAATTTTAAATGATCGTAAAGTGAAGTTGATCGAGATAGCTGAGATTATTACATAGCGTTGTTGGAGCGTTTAAAGGATGAAATCACGAAAAAACGGCCCCATTTGAAGAAGAAAAAAGTGCTGTTTCATCAAGACAATGCACCGTGTCACAAATCAATGAAAACGATGGCAAAATTATATGAATTAGACTACGAATTGCTTCCCCATCCACCATATTCTCCAGATCTGGCCCCCAGTGACTTTTTTCCTGTTTGCAGACCTTAAAAGAATGCTCGCTGGAAAGAAATTTAGCACTGATGAAGAGGTAATCGCCGAAACTGAGGCCTATTTTGAGGCTAAAGAGAAATCGTACTATAAAAATGGCATCGAAAAATTGTATGACCGCTATAATCGTTGTATCGCCCTCAAAGGCAACTATATTGAATAATAAAATCGAATTTTGTCAAAAAAAAATATTTTTTACTATGTTAGCCTACGAACTTTTCAGCCCAACTGTTATATATATATATATATATATATATATATATATATATATATATAAACCGCCATGTGCTTTGCTAGTAAAAAAACATTAAACAAGGAAAGAACGTACGTTTTGACTTACCTTAAAAGTCTTCAATACTACGTGAAGTTACGTCTTAACGGCACGTTAAGTTTGCAGCAGGTTATATGTAGTCCACTCGAGAACGGCATTCAGCCGACAAGCTGTTCATATCCCATCCAGACTGTGAGAAAATTGGCAGTGTTACAGCTCAACTACATTCTGTGTGCATGTTTGGGTCTATACATGCGAAAAGTTGCTGCAAAGTTAACCTGTCGCGGGGCTTAGTTACGAACACGTCAGTACTCAACAATAACACGTAAGTCGCACAGTGTTGAGAAAAGTACTCAATGGCCGAAAGCCGAAAGGAAACAATCAACTCATTCCGCCGTCCATTAGCTTACGTTAGCCCGGTTCACAAAAGCGCTGCTTAAAATTAGGTGTCCCGTAGTTCACTGATGCACCGAGAGAGAGCGCTAGTATCTCTACAAATGTTTTCCCTAGAAAACCCCACAGTTCTAATACCATGTTATTAACGAAAGAAAGTTATGTACTTCGTAGGATTATTTATTATCTTAATCGTATCTGAGAATTGATTGTTTGAATAAGTGTGCCTTATTTCCACACCACAGCCCAATCAATCCATGGTATAAAGTATACTGAGCTGCAGATATCTACAAACAGATCGACTGAAAGCTGTGCTACAATTGGATCCAGAAGAGTGTAGACATACGACAATATTAAAGTTTTTTTTAAATTTTTAAAATACAACTTCTTATGTAACTTCTCACAATCATAGCCAGCTGGTTAAAATATTTTTTTTTTTGGTGGAGGTCCTTCACAGCTTCCTTTTGGTGGGGGTCCCGGAGTAATTGCCAAAGTTGCCCATTGGTTAATCCACCTGTGTATGGGTTTGTGTGTATTTGTGTATATGTCTATTTCGGTAAGCTAAAATACATTATTGTAACTTTATTTCCTTCTAAAATATCGACTGCCATAGGTAGACAGTCCTGTAAATGCGATCCTTGGTATCACAGTAGATAGTATACATCCAGTGAAGGCGATTAGGGGGGCGAGGGGGTGCAGTTGCCCCCCCCCCCACTTTTTGCCACCTTTGTCCCTGTACTATGCTTAACCTTATCTGTACCAAGTGGAAATAAACCGTCCTTACCTCCAAAGTTTTGGAGCCCAATCGCCGCCACCATGCATCATTAGATATTAATAAATTAACACTCACCAGGAAATGAAATACATTTCATAAATAAGATTTCAAAGCGAATTCTTTTCATGTTTTACCAACAATCACAGGAATTTGCGATTCTACGGGGGAAATATAATCCAGAAAATGTCACTGATGAGAGATAAGTATTTAACTCGGAAATTTGTTTTACTACTTTGAGAATCACATCTACTTCATAACACTAAAATCTCAGGTCTTTTGTAAACAGACATCAGTATCGCCATCTGTCGAATATTCAATATGATTCTTCACTGCACAATCTTTCTTCGCCACTTGTATAATTCATAAGGTTTGAAATAACACCCCATGCCGACATTATGAACATGTATTTCTGAAATTATTCAAATATACGTAGGAATTTTTTAAGTGGGAATTTTCTTCAGCAGTCAGTAGAGGAAAGTCACCATAACTAACATAGGGCTCCTAAACCGGCACACCCCTATTTCACAGCCGAGAAGTCCTGCCACTTCGCGGCAACAGGGTAACTCTATAGAGAATATATTTTCTAGGCTCTCAAGATATTGTGCGACCAGCGAAACAAGTGTTTGTACCGATTACACTGATAAACAAGCTGTAGATATCCGACATGATGTTTACATTTTCTAATGCAGTTTTTCATGCTGATATCAAATCTGAAAACCGTTTTGCTCTATCACGTCAAGTTTTGAAGATATCGACAAAATTTTATTTTTCATGGAATACCGTTCCTCAAAAAAAAATTGACGTTTTTCGTTATTTTTCGTGCAACACCGATTTTTTTTTCGTCGTTTGTGAAAACAGTTATACTTAATGTAATACGTCGAAATATTTTCAAGATCGCATTACTATACTTTCATTTATTTCTTTTTTATTTTGAGTGACAGTGGATTATGGCGTCCAGAGGTTGCATAAATTCACCACATCTCTTTTGCTACGTGTGCGGCTATCTAACAGAAATCCATCCCATCGGAAGACTTTTACACCGTTTCTGAAGAAAGCATATGAACTATACGATTCGAAAGTAGATAGTAGTAAGTCGTGGGCACCACAGTTCATATGTTTGACATGTGCACGCAACTTGCGCCGTTGATAAGGAAGGCGAAGAAGTACTGCTGCTTCACCTGCGAGTAGTATAGCAGAGATAGGAAGCACCACTATATAAAGAAGGATTGGCCGATCAGAGATAGAATGCAGTCATGAAGTAGATACGTCCTTCGTGTGCCGTTGGTTGAACGTGAAAAAGTTATCATGCAACCACTTCATTTGAAGCTGGGACTCATGAAGAATTTTGTGAAGGCACTAGACAACGACTCAGATGCTTTTCTGTACCTGTGCAACAAGTTTCCGAAGATGAGTTATGCGAAACTGAAAGAAGGTGTGTTCGTAGGTCCACAAATAAGGAAGATCATTGCTGACAGCCACTTCCAGGACTTACTGGGTGACACTGAAAGAGATGATTGGGTGGCATTCAAGTCAGTCGTAGCCAATTTCCTTGGAAATTATAAATCTGCTGACTATGTGAATGTTGTGCAGAAGTGCATTAGTGCGTGCAGAAGACAGCTGGGTTGCAACATAGCTATCCCTCAAAATTCATCTCCTCGTCTTACATCTTGACTTCTTCCCCGAGAACCTAGGTTCAGTCAGCGACGAACATGGTGAACATTTTCATCAGGACATCTCGGTGATGGAATCACGCTATCAGTGTCGATGGAGTGCAGCAATGTAGGCAGACTACTGTTGTATGCTTCAGCGTGAGATGCCAAATGCTCAGCACAAACGCAACTCTATAGCCAAGAAATTCAAACCATACACACCTTAAATCAAGGAAGTATTTTCTATACGTATGTATTTTATATGTGTATTATACCTTCAACTAGATGTTACTATATAGTATATGTGCCATGTGATGCATTTGCACAATTTTCTTAGCTAAAGCTATGTTTAATAGTACTCCATGTAGCAAAAAGTGTTCTAGTGAAACCTATGTCTGTGAGTTGTTTGCCTTGATACAATGTTAAACACATATAAATGGTTGATGTCGTATATCTCAAGATTGGTGGGTGTTACAGACAAATGGTTTGCATATTTTGAATCAGCATGTTTCAATTGTCTTAGAACGCGTGTTGGATACCAAGATATCCGCCGAAATTATTTTTTTGTTAATCAGTGTTATCATTGTGCAGGGAGAGATTTTTGTTTTGGGCTGATTTCAATATTTTTGTTTGTCTGTCCATAGTGCTATATTATTCATACTGGAAGGATGAGTAAACTTTTATAGTTTTAATCTTGTTGAATAACGATTCCAAACATGTATTTCTTTTAGTTGGGAAGATGTGCTGTTTGTAGATTTTTTAGGTTATTATTGTTGATGGCGTCGTTCCCTCAACCGACACACGTCAACAATTGAGTTCCCTAAACCGTTGCACCAGATGAAGATGCCATACATGCTGAATGTATTTCTTGTGAAGGGCTTTATTCTGAGGATGCCAGTGGTGAATGTGTATCATGTGCAATATTTAGGCTCATGTTTCAATCTGCAGGTGCAGAACATGATATGTACTCTATGATTTCTGAAAATGACTTTATTTGTGTTGCCCATTGAGGACTAAATATGCCAAATAAATTACATTTCCTTTCATGTTGATAAAAGGAATTGCTTTATTCTCTAATAGAAGCCATTAAAATATTATCACATACATTCGTTTGTGTTGCTTTGTAGTTTAATTCATTATTTAAACAGGTATGTCGGTTTAGGAACCCATTTTCTCAGTTGGCATGATTGAACCTTTCGTGAAAAAACTATTTTGCGGAACAAAATGTTGTTGTAATAGATCTTTTACACAGCTTATACTTGGGCATGGAATTGATGTTCACATTCATGAATTCCACTTCGGAAAATTCCTTCTCTACTCTGAGTTAAGGTTAAAAAACAAAACGGTATGTCGATTTTGGTGACTTTCCTCTGCTATAGTTTAGCATATTTTTAGGTTTGACAATGTTTTTGGAAAAAACGGTCCAAAGAGAAGTTTATAATACTCATGACAAGACATGACATTACTAACGCCGTAGAATGTTGAGAGATATTTATGAAACTTTATTTCAAGCAAGAATCTATCCACAGAATTTTAAACTTTCGGAACATATAACAATAGCAGAAATTGACAACCATTGTTAAGAAAGAGAAATTGTGACTACTGATAGAACAAGTTCTGATGGAAGAATTTTCAATTTAAATTTCCTTGGTACCACTTTTTCCTTATTGGTGAAACAACTAATTACGGTTTGAATTGCTGCGTGTGTTCTTTGCTTTGTTTAAAACGACCTTCGAAACGAGAAAAAAATATATTAGACACACATTTATACATGCGGTGCACTTGTTTATAACTTGTTAGGCATTCGGCATTAACAGTTGGAACCAGTTCTTTCAAAATTGGCTTCCGTTATTTCTCCGAAACAGGTGTGCAAAAAGCGTAAAACGTGTTGGCAAGGCCGAATGCAAATATATCGCATTCCAGGCCTAGTGACACAATGTTTGATAAATACCCGGAGAAATTGCTTTCTGGAAAGGCTTTTTCGTAAGCCTGTTGTTCTGCAGTAGCGCTGTGCACATTAATACTGAGGCACACGTCATTATTAAGGAGCTGATTTTTAGGTAAAAACATGTTTTGTTGTTGCTTCGGAAAATGGCCATACTCGCTAGAGTGCCAACCATACGACTGCAATGTGATCTCAGAAGTCTTTCTTCACATTAAAAATGCATAAATTTACCTTTAGTACATAAAACACATATTTATAAGGAAAGAACATAAATTCATCAATCTCACCCAATCAGGATTCGAGTTTGGTGTGAGACACATCCAGTTGCCAACACTTGGTGAAAATTTGTTTCTCAAACATGCTGATAGCATCACACGTAGTCCTCCTAACAAACTTACATGCATTATTTTCACAATTACAGTTCTAATATATACTTATGCAAGAAATGTCAATTACTACTGATGTTCTTGGTTTATTTTATGACAAATCGGAACTTACTTTCTGGACGCTTATCTTATTTCTTAAGGTTAATTGTGCCGGTCCTCGTGGCGGAGTGGTTAGCACATCGCGCTACGACGCCAGGGGTTCCTGATTCGAATCCTGGCCTGGACATGGATGTCTGTGAGTGTCCATTCATCGATTTAATCACATCATCACTCATCCCCATCTTCGCAAAGTAGCCAAAAGTGGCACAAAAAGCGAAGTAAAATAAAGCAAATCAATCAATCAATCTTAAGGTTAATTACGATGATGACGTAGATGAAATAGACGGTAGAAGAACCAGAAAGGAACTAATGTATTATACGTAGGACCAGTGGCGGCGCTCGGGTTCCAAAACTGTGGGGTTGAGGGGGCAAAGATAATTTATTTCCCTATGTAGATAAGTTTTAGCATAGTACGGGGGCAAAAGTGGCGTAAAGTGGAGCGGGAGCAACTGCCCCCCATCGCTCCCCTTAATCACCGGCACCGCGTAGGACTCGAATACAAAAACCTTCAGCAGCGAGATTGAGTTGACCATTCAGCACAATTGCAGAATGGTAGTTTCGTTTTCGCCGCTAGAGGCGCTGCAGACAGTTTCATTGCGTTTTAGCTCTGTTCTAGTTCTTGTATCAAGTATATATAACAAAAGTTAACACAAAATGTAGCTTATATTAATTGTACATAGTTTGATCTTTTTGAAAAACTTAGACACGTTGATAATGAAATGTGTTATTAATGTGTGAGAACTCTCAGTCAGTATTATAAGATTTCTAATCAAATACTGCTGTACTTCGTTGACAATGTTTTCCAAAGATAGACTGTAATTCTAAGTGAAATCTCGTATGTTCCAGTGATGTTTCTATGCCTTCAAGAACTTCAATATGTGTCAATGAAAGACCCTTCCCTTGTTTCCGAATTGAAAAGGTGGTAATTCCTGTGGTTGTTTGGCAAAGGGTACTATTTTGCATGAGACAGCAAGGCGCGAACTGATTTCTGGCTTTTTACTATGCTCGCAATAGCCTTGGCAGAGAGCACAGAGATTCATTGAAAGGAGGAATATGTTTGCCGTGTTAATGGCGGTCTCAATGGAACCTGTTTGACTGAAATTGCCCCATATTTCTTGAGATAACGACTCCAAGGCGAAACGACGTGTGTGAAGTGCCTTGTTAGCGTAGCACGAAACTTATTGCTTTGTCTTGGCAGTAGTTCTCATTGTCCACTCTGCTACGTGTCACACTTCGTTGAAACTCGCAAATTGATGCGTGAAAGGTGTGGAGCAGGGGCATGGTGTTATTAAATCGACACGAGACCGAAATTTAATGTCCGTTATTCTTCAGCCTGAAAGAATGTAATTTCCAGGGCTGACTGCATGATGAAGCCGTAGGTTCCAGTTTCGCCGTGGCTCCCCGATGGCGTAGTGGTAGCGACGCCACCTTGTAATCAAGGGGTCCCGGGTTTGATACCCGATGGAGGCACATGTGGTTCGGATCCCACTTTAAACTGTAGGTCCAGTAAGTGGACTTAAGCCACCAACTCAATCAATCTAGTTTCGCCTGTCAAAATAGTGAGCGATTAGAGAGGGGGTGGGGGCAGTTGCTCCCCCCACACATTTTGCCACTTTTGCTCCCGCACTATGCTAAACCGTATGTATCAAGGGAAACTAAACTGTTCCTTGACCCCCGCCTTCCTGTTTGGAACCCAATCACCGTGACTGGATTAGGTACATAAAAGGAGAGTGACTGTTTCATTGTGTATACACTTAATCTGCTCTTCGTCATGGCACCTACGACCCATGTTTTTGCGTGTCAAACGGTACTGTATAAATAATCCAAAGCAACGGCATGTGAATTATCGAACTGAGGTGCCGACTTGGGAAAATAATTTCAGACTCCTCGGAATCCCAAACAGCCGAGAAATTCCAAAGAATCGTATTGGAAAGTGGTAAATTACTGATTAACAAACAAAAAAAATTCGGCGGATATCTTGGTATCCAACAAGCGTTCTAAGACAATTGAAACATGCTGATTCAAAATATGCAAACCATTTGTCTGTAACACCCACCAGTCTTGAGATATACGACATCAACCATTTATATATGTTTAACATTGTATCAACGCAAACAACTCGCAGACATAGGTTTCACTAGAGCACTTATTGCTACATGGAGAATTAATGAACATGGCTTTAACTAAGAAAATAGTGCAAATGCGTCATATGACACATATACGCGTACTATATAGTAACATCTAGTTGAAGGTATATTACACATATAAAATACATACATATAGAATATACTTCCTTGATTTGAGGTTTGTTTGGTTTGAATTTCTTGGCTGTAGACTTGCGTTTGTGCAGAGCATTTGGCATGTCGCGCTGAAGCGTCCAACAGTAGTCAACCAACATTGCTGCACTCCATCGACCCTGATAGCGTGACTCCATCACCGAGATATCCTAATGAAAACGTTCACTATGTTCGTCGCTGACTGAACCTAGGTTCTTGGGGGAAGAAGTCAAGTTGTGAGTCGAGGAGATGAATTTTGAGGTACATGTTGCAACCCAGCTGTCTGTACGCACTAATGTACTTCTGTACAACATTCACATAGTCAGCAGATTTATAATTTCCAAGGGAGTTGGCTACGACTGAATTGAATGCCACCCATGCATCTCTTTCAGTGCCAGCCAGTAAGTCTTGGAAGTGGCTGTCAGCAATGATCTTCCTTATTTGTGGATCTATGAACACACCTTCTTTCACGTTCGCATAACTGAACTCCGGAAACTTGTTGCACAGGTACCGAAAAGCATCTGAGTCGTTGTCTAGTGCAGTAACGAAATTCTTCATGAGCCCCAGCTTCAAATGAAGCGGTGGCATAATAACTTTTTCACGCTCAACCAACGGCACACGAAGGACGTTTCTACTTCATGGCTACATTCTATCTCTGATCGGCCAATTCTTCTTTATGTAGTGGTGCTTCCTATCTCTGCTATCCCACTCCCAGATGAAGGAACATTACTTCTTCGCCTTCCTTATCCAACCGCGCAAGTTGCATGCACATGTCGAACAGATGAACTGTGGTGCCCACGACTTACCACTATCCACCTTCGAATGAAAGTATACGAGTTCATATGCTTTCTTCAGAAACGGTGTAAAAGACTGCCAATGGTATTTGTCTGTTAGATAACCGCACACATAGCAAAACAGATCTGGTGAATTTATGCAACCTCTGGATGCCATAATCCACTGTCACTCAAAATAAAAAAGAAACAAATAGTAATGCGATCTCGAAAATATTTCGACGTATTACATTAAGTATAACTGTTTTAAGAAACGACGAAAAAAAAATTCGATGTTGCGTGAAAAATAACGAAAAACGACAAACAAATTTCCATGAAAAATAAAATTTTGTCGATATCTTCAAACTTCAGCAAGCTGAAACTACTGAATAAACCGCATTGAAAGGCTGGCGTTTCTCCAACCATTTATGTTATTCGAACAAGTGTTCTCGGGTTACCAGCCAGGTTAAATCGGCGTTTTTTTTAACTTGGCTGGTAACCCGAGAACACTTGTTCGAATCATGTCGCCAGGATAGCTACAATTCCCATTCATGTTCTATTCTGTTTTTTTGTTATTATTTTGGAATCCTTACTCACCCACATCACTGTGGCATAAGGAAAAATTAGTACCCCAAAACTATACCGAATTCTTTATTTTCCCACTTGGTTCATATGCTACACGACGTAACTAGACAATAATGGTTAACAGCTGCCTACCACATTAATAAAAGCTCGCACTTGGCCTTGCTGTGTTAGTTCACGCATTAGGAGACCAAGGGTTTGTTGTTCTAAGAAATATAGATGTTCCCGCAATGGTCTTCACGTTAAACGACGCTCGTTAAGAGCTTAATTGCCTTCGATCAGGAAACGGACGTCTGGCTTTTAACCTTGCGGTTAAGGCTTGTTTTGTACTCCGCGATAACTGGTTGCGGAAAAAATACAGCTGGCTAATTCTTTGAAATGTCTGAGAGGCGTACTGTTCGGACCCATAAAGGGATATCACGTTTTTTGTACAGTCATCCGCAAAAATGGAACACCGGTATAGGTGTAGTATGTCTCCACATTGGAAGAATGTAGGTGTGATATGTATGTTTCAAGTTCTTAATTTGCGTATATTTTCTCCACTTTACTTTCTTGTTAACCACGTTAGGTAAGGTTAGATTAGGTTAGGGAAACATACAAAAAATATGTGTATGTTTTATTTACCTAACTTAACCTAACCTAACCTAACCTACCGTGGTTCGCAATGACGTATCGAGAAAAAATGTGGAGACATACTGCCGTGATTAAAATGTGGTGACATACTACACCTATATCCTGAAGTACTCACCATGGATGACGCTATGTGTGTTGCCTAACTCTCTACAGCGATCAGTGAACTTCAGCAGGAAAACTTCAATAGCAAGTTTGGTCACAGCCGTAGTGTTAGGCAAGTAGTGAAAATACATCGGAGTACACTGAAGCACAAAAGCATGCACTCAGCTCATCGTAACCACGCTGTAATTCTTGATACACAAAAAATAACACATAAACAAATATAATACAACAATTATGTTTGAACCTTCTTGGGAATGATTATGATAGCCATCGGGAAACATGTTTACGATGCTGTTGCTAGATCAAAGACGTTTTGTATTTGTAAAGCACTATTTTTTTTTATTACGAGCTGATGTTCACCACACATTCACACTTGGTTCATTGGAGATCAAACGACAACAGAAGGCTTCATGCTTGTTAGACAAACTCCAAAATAGACTAGGACATTTACGAAGTAGAGTCAGCTCTGAAATGAAATGAACAATATTCCTGCATCAGTGTTGTTTGATTTTAGATTGCACCTGTCCAATATAAAATCATAAAAATTCATGAAACACGATGCCTTAACCCTTTAATTAGTTATTTTACCTAAAGTTTTAGATACAGTCCCGTATCACGCCGAAGGCGTGACTCGAACCCGGGACCCCTGGCATAATAACCCGATAGCCTAATCACTTCATAAAAAGGGCCCGGTTTAAGAAGCTGGAAAGGGCTCACATAACACCGGCAACCTTCAGCGGATCTTGAAAAATCCGCTGATACGAATTCTTCCTGAAATCGTAGGAAAAATAATTCAAACGCAGCCTTATGATAAAAACACCGTTATCGACAGTCGCGGTCTCGTCAACGGTTCTAACGATCGGAAATTTGAATTCCACATAACTAGTTCGAGATAATATTTCTGCCCCCAGTTCTAATCTGAAAGCTATCGAGTACACAGTCGTTGCCTCCGATTTATCAATTACCACGTAAGTAGTTGTTGACTGAGATAAGCTCAATCGCTATTTAATATTCGCAATTCATTTGCACGGGTGTTAATTAATTTGCACGTACTTAGAATTAATTTGCACGTACTTAGAATTCATTTGCATGTACTTAGAGTACTTTACATTTATGTATTTGCATGTTTATAACTTTTTATGAATATATATTTATTTATTTTATGAAAAATATGTATATAAAAGGTAATTAGAGGTACTAAACGCTATGCATATGGTTTTATATTCACTACTGCAAAGTATGTAATGTATGAAACTATAATAATTAATGTTTATAATATTGAAAATAAGTTTTCTATGGTTTATGAACCGCTATGAACGATTGTAATGGGTGTAGGTACAGGTTCAATTACGGTTGGGGACGGTCCCGGTACTCGAACCCGCGATATGTAACGTTATTAATTAGTACTATGTAATAATGTATGTTATTATGTTATAAAAGACGGTGGTCTCAGACGCTAGACAGAATACTGTCTCAGAATCTCGACTCGGCGGTGATGCCAGACAGAGAGAATGAATTAATATTCAGCGCAGGTAGCCGAGAAAGGAATTTTGGGGAAGCGCGCTCAAGGTCAAATGACGTCACAACGTCAGGACAAAGAAGGAATCTGATTGACCAATCAGAGAACGCGTCGGTAGATTTTCAGAACCGGTTTTTCCAAGGTTAACCAGTACGCAAGAACAGGGGAAAGCTATGCAATACTGTAGGGCAGGGGAGGGATTCAACCAGACAACAAAGAATGTCTGAGAATGCGCAGCAAGGGTCAAATTTTTTGAAACTGAGCGTCGCTTGCATGCTACGACATGTTTCTGTCAAAGTAGCCCAATGTTACCGAGAACACAAGAAAGAAGGATTTTTGGATACCCAATTAGATTGGAGCGAGAATTTTATTTTGAACAAGGAGAACGAAGCGTAAGGGTTTATTATCTGTACTAGGAAGAAGGGAGAGCTCTCAGGGACTGGGCCTACAGTTTTCACTATTTGCTTTTATCACGGGGTATCGAACCTAGGACCCATTGATTATTGACTTAGGTAGTAAATTTATGTTACTGTGTGCTATTTAACTTAATTTTGAGTTTATTTTTTACCAAACTTTGACTTTATGTCAAATCTTTTACAAGTTTTTATGTATTTTTACCAAAATAACACAATTCAATCTGTTCAGGAAACACTTTTAGTTATATTTTCGACACACAAAGTGTGTGTTCTCAACTTCTATCTGTTTATTTTACAACTTTATGTTAATTTTTTTACCAAAATAACACTATTTATATTATTCAGGCAACATTTTTTATTAATTTTGGATTCACAAAGACATTTTTTTTCAACTTTTAACTTATTATTTTACAATTTTATGTTAATTTTTACCAAAATAACACTATTTATACTATTCAGGCAACATTTTTTCATTAAATTTTGGATTCACAAAGACATTTTTTCAACTTTTAACTTATTATTTTACAACTTTATGTTAATTTTTTACCAAAATAACACTATTTGTACTATTCAGGAAAGATTTTTAGTTACATTTTCGACACACAAAGACATTTTTTTACAACTTCTATCTGTTTATTTTACAATTGTATGTTAATTTTTTACCAAAATAACACTATTTATACTATTCAGGCAACATTTTTTATTAATTTTGGATTCACAAAGACATTTTTTCAACTTTTAACTTATTATTTTACAACTTTATGTTAATTTTTTACCAAAATAACACTATTTATACTATTCAGGCAACATTTTTTCATTAAATTTTGGATTCACAAAGACATTTTTTTCAACTTTTAACTTATTATTTTACAACTTTATGTTAATTTTTTACCAAAATAACACTATTTGTACTATTCAGGAAAGATTTTTAGTTACATTTTCGACACACAAAGACATTTTTTTTACTTTTATCTGTTTATTTCACAAATTTATACCTATTTTTACCAAAATAACACAATTTAATTTATTCCGGCAACATTGTTTATTAAATTTTGGACTAGCAGACACTTCTTTTATTTGTAACTTATTATTTTACAACTTTATGTTAATTTTTTTACCAAAATAACACTATTTATATTATTCAGGCACCATTTTTATTACATTTTGGACTCTCAAAGACACACACACACAGAGAGAGAGAGAGAGAGAGAGAGAGAGAGAGAGAGAGAGAGAGAGAGATTTTTTCCAAGTTTAGGTTTCTTTCCACTCAAATAACACAATTTAGATGTGGTTTGAATTAAATTTTGTACACATGAAGTGTGTTTCGTCAAGTTCTACCCTTTTATTTTACAAGTTTAGGCTTATTATTACTCAAATAACACAATTTAATCAGTCAGGAAGGATTTATTATTATATTTTGGATGCACAAAGAGATGTTTTCAACTTTTTACTGTTTTTTTGAAGGGTATGTATTAATTTTTATTTATTTTGTTTTGTATCATATATACATTTACAAATTTTTAACTTAGAGTTTAGTATTTATTTAATTTTTTTCAAAAACACTAAAAAAAAGTACTTTTAGCTAAAATGTAAGCCACAGAATATATTATTATTATTATTATTATTATTAGGGTTTACTGATTTCCACTATGCTATTTTTGGTTCTGTATTTCTATATGTATTTATTTAGGGCAGGTTACGCCTGCCACGTAGGAAAGTTTGTTTATTTTAGAGTTTGCTGAGTATTTTGTTACTTTTATACTAGGTAAAGTTTTCTAAATATATCAGGTAGGGCTCCATCCATATACTTTTGTTTTTGCTGTTTGGAGATGATGCGATCAGCATCACTCTCCATCTGCTTTTTATTTTATGTACCCAATATTATTTTGAGGCTTAGTGAATTCTAGAGCCTATTTATGCAGGAGAGAGGAGAGAGGACTTGAAAATTTTGATCTCAGACAACCCACAACTATTTGTCAGAGTATTTTAAAGGATATTTTATACTTATTATGTGCCACTAGAATATCAAAGCTTGCTTAATTTTTATGTCTGTAACGCATTTATTGTATTTCTAGCTAAGGCTTACTGGATAAAGTACACGAAATGTTTAACATTTCAACTATTTGCTTTTATACGAGGGCAATTTTTTAGTGTAACGAAAATTTTGATGTGTCTATGAGGTCTGAAACCCCTTTACCGAGGGTCCATATTTGGACGCTTACTAATATTGTTTTTTCCCCTTACATATAACAATTTAACAATATAATTACAATACGAAGTTAACAGACGGCTTAGGGGCCTAGGTTCACTTTCCAAACTTTTTTCTATGCTAGAAGAATAATTTAGCTTTATAGCCTTTTTCAAGGTATTTTTGAAGTATTACTGGTGTTTTGGGTGCATCAACACTTGGGTTATTTCCATTTGGTTTATTATACGAGGCTACAATTACTATCTGAACACTGAAATCCTCAGATTGAAACTTAAAGCTTAGGCTGTAACTAGGGACTTAGCATGTATATCGACAATTTATAGGACAACACGAACCTTACAAAGGATTATAGGTGACGTACGACCACACGCCAGAGCTTTGTTAATCTGCAAACAGCAGTTGCAACTAATGCTATGAGGATATAATGTTAATTTTTCATTGTTTCACAAGGAGGCTATTTTTTACACAACCAATATTTGCTTTTTCAAGTAACTACATGAACCAGAAGCACACATGCCAACACTAACTAGATTTTGATTTATACTATCTCAGGTGCTAAATGTATCAAGAACACTGATTGTATATATTTTTGAGAATCCAACTATATCAGGATTTTTCTATGTAAGTATATTTTTATTGACTGGCTTATTTAACAGATCAAACAGAAAGACGGCAAAATTCACTAAATGTAGGTGATTGCATGAAAATAACTAGATCAAGGGTGACCAACAGTGAGCTGAATGTATATATAGAGGGTTGCGATCTATTATTCTCACCTTCGCTGGATTGGCGAAGGAACGCACTTGTGGGCGGTAGAACCTGAACGGGCTCCACCATGGCATCGGAGACTCGAAGCAGATGTTTTGGAGGATGAACCCAAGTAGGGTCATAGGCGCTACGACCAATTTGGTCATTGCTTTTTATATGAGGAACCAATTTGGCCCACTCCCAAAATTAACTTAGATTGCTTATAACTTATGAAATTTGAAGTCTGCACAAGATCCGATGACAAAATCTAAAATTGTAACAACCCTGGACAGATAGGTTAAAAGCCTAACGCTATACAAACTAAGCTACCTGCATTTTTGAAAAGTTAGTTATGTTAAGAAATATATTGAAACATCTGAGAACACTTTTGGTCTGGTTCGACAGAGAAGGAGACAACATTTCTAAATTTTTACAGACTGGGTGTATTTTCCCACTATAGAGGCCTTCACTATATGTAATTCGAACCGCTAAAGTTCAGCTAGCTTCCAGAATTGAGGTAAAGATTGTGTTTGGCGAGATTAACAAGTTACAATTATATCCAGTTACGGACAAATAAAGCTAAAACTCTTAGATTTACTGTACTAGCCAAGTTTTAGTAACATTTTCTTCACTTTAGTACAAATACCAAAGAAATAGGTATATTTTATTAATAATTTGACAAAATGTACTAGTATTTAATTCACAAAGTTAGGTAAAAGGCAGTATTTTAAAAACTTCAAATTTACTGCCTTCAAATTTTATGTTATTTAGCCACTAACAACTGGTTTACACTGTTTGGCATCCTTTAAATAGGAAAAGAAGGAATTATTTGTTTAGTATTTTTACTACTTTATATTTATTTAAGAAAACAATTCTACAGTTTAACTTAATTTTAACAAATTGTTACTAATTTATATATCAAATTTATGTTATTTAGAGTGTATGAAGGCGTATAAAGTTAATATTTGTACTTATCAGTTCAACTAACAATTATATTTTACACACAAAAGATAATGTTTACAGTTAAATTACTTGAGTCAGAGAATAATATTTTACAGTAATTGAGTCATTCAGCACTAGTCAGTACTTTTATGCATCAGAAAGTTTTCTTAATTTTCTATTACGCATGCTATTTTGGGCTATTCTTAAAATGTATTTCTAGGGCAATCTGGTTTAATTTTCTGCTTATAATGCAAAGTTGACAGTTTTCGCACAATGCATTGTACATTTGTTATATTCTCTACTTACAATCCAAATATTGTGCTTATTTAATGTATAACTAACTAACTCTCTAGCCTTCTTAAACCTGAATGTTTATGCCTGCAGCAACACATGCCTTTCATCTGTCCCTGTCCTGAGCAACATCTATATACTCCTTTCCTTCCTTACCAATTTCCTTTAGGTCCATCTCTACATTATCCCTCCATCTTTGTTTTGGTCTTCCTATTGATATTTTACCATCAGGTTTCCCAACAAGAATCCTGTATACTCTTCTTTCCTCTCCCATTCGTACCATATGATCTACACACCTAAGTCTTCTTGATTTAATCATTCTAATAATATCTGGACATGAATACAAATTATGTACTTCTAAATTACGTAACCTTCTCCACTCATCTGTCTCCTCATCTGTTTTAGGCCCAAATATTTTCCTAAGGATTTTATTTTCAAATACTCTCAATTTATGTTCCTTTTTCAATGTAAGGGATCAAGTTTATTTACTGTATTTAACTTTTATTTTTTGTAATTAACAAAAATTAAAAGCTTATACTGTAGTTATTAGATCTTTTTCTATCAGCTTATTTTGAAATTAATATTATTAGGTATAGTCTTTGATTTATAACTATATTGCTTTTTATCAATTTATCTAAGAGTACACGCAGACAAACACATGTGTACACACTTTTCTGTAAATAGATATGCCTTTTTTCAATATTTTAGTATGAAGATTGCACTTTAGCTATTTAAGCAAGGGTAGGAAAGGTAGGATTTCTGAGAATTTGTTGCAGGATTTTGTTGTCCAAGTATAGATGAGAACTGAGCTGGGAGACTGTTTTGAACCTTTTCATGATAGCTTGCATGTGAACTGTATGCAAATTGAGCACTATTGACTGTGCATGCTTCTAAGTTTTGCTGTTATTTTACATCAAGTCTGTGAGACTGTAGTCAGTTTTCCCATTTCAAGTAGTTTTTATTGATTGTATTTGTATATGTTGTGGGGACTTAGCAGTTTTATGTTATGAGGCAGTTTGTTGTAGAATATTTTTACATGATTGTTTTGAGATATTGAGTGTCTGCTGTTTTACTTGTAATTATTTTCCTTCTTGTGTTGTGTATTTGACTATATTTTGTCCAAGTTCGTAGTATTTAGAATAATTGTTGTTAACTTGTAGATGTAGGGAGTAATAATCCTTTGCAAGATGCCCTATACTTTATACTGAACATTATTCTTAGTGTTCACTTTTGTAGCTTTAGTATTCTGGTAGTATTATTAATGTAGAGGTAAATTAGGCTGAAATGTAGGCATTTTTCTGATAAATTATACTCACTTAGTTGTTTCAGCAGGTAAAAGTTGCATGATGGTTTACTGCTGATGATGTTAATTTGCTCTTCTTATGTACTACGTATGATGTAGCTTACTTGAGTAATTGGAATTTTCTACGTAAAAAAGGATTGCTTGTCTATTTTATTCCTATGTTGTTGAGTTTGTCCATAAGCAAGCCATGTTTTTACTCTATCCTATGCCTTGGAAGAATCTAGATATATATTGTGTATGCAGTTTTAAGTTTCTCTAAGGTTTCAGCTATGTAGTTTTTTAAACTGTGCTATGGGTGTGACTACTGATTTCACTTTCTGGATGCCATGTTGGTTTCTGTGTATTCCTCTTGCTGCTTGAATTTGACTTAGGTTGTTTGCTTTTTTTTTCTTAGATCTTTATTTGTTTATTTCTTCAGTATTTTTTATTTTTTGAATTTTAATTACTTTAATTTTACATTAACTAACATATTTTACTTTAACAACAAAAGAATTTACTCTAGTATAAAAACTTCTACTATCAAAAATGTACTATTATAACTTTTAATTTTAGAAAATTGTATTTTTAAAACTTTAACTTTGAAAAATTGATTTTTAATTACTTTAATTTTACATTAACTAACAATTTTTACATTAACTAACAAATTTTACATTAACAACAAAATAATTTGCCCTAGTATAAAAACTTCTACTAACAAAAATATACTATTATAACTTTTAATTTTAGAAAATTGTATTTTTAAAACTTTAACTTTGAAAAATTGAATATTAACACACTTTGACTTTAACAATGTACTTTGAATTTTTATATGTAAAAGAATATTAAAAAATAAAAAATACTGAAGAAATAAACAAATAAAGATCTAAGAAAAAAAAAAGCAAACAACCTAAGTCAAATTCAAGCAGCAAGAGGAATACACAGAAACCAACATGGCATCCAGAAAGAGAAATCAGTAGTCACACCCATAGCACAGTTTAAAAAACTACATAGCTGAAACCTTAGAGAAACTTAAAACTGCAAACACAATATATATCTAGATTCTTCCAAGGCATAGGATAGAGTAAAAACATGGCTTGCTTATGGACAAACTCAACAACATAGGAATAAAATAGACAAGCAATCCTTTTTTCAGTAGAAAATTCCAATTACTCAAGTAAGCTACATCATACGTAGTACATAAGAAGAGCAAATTAACATCATCAGCAGTAAACCATCATGCAACTTCTACCTGCTGAAACAACTAAGTGAGTATAATTTATCAGAAAAATGCCTACATTTCAGCCTAATTTACCTCTACATTAATAATACTAGCAGGATACTAAGGCTTCAAAAGTGAACACTAAAAATAATGTTCAGTATAAAGTATAGGGCATCTTGCAAAGGATTATTACTCCCTACATCTACAAGTTAACAACAATTATTCTAAATACTACGAACTTGGACAAAATATAGTCAAATACACAACACAAGAAGGAAAATAATTACAAGTAAAACAGCAGACACTCAATATCTCAAAACAATCATGTAAAAATATTCTACAACAAACTGCCTCATAACATAAAACTGCTAAGTCCCCACAACATATACAAATACAATCAATAAAAACTACTTGAAATGGGAAAACTGACTACAGTCTCACAGACTTGATGTAAAATAACAGCAAAACTTAGAAGCATGCACAGTCAATAGTGCTCAATTTGCATACAGTTCACATGCAAGCTATCATGAAAAGGTTCAAAACAGTCTCCCAGCTCAGTTCTCATCTATACTTGGACAACAAAATCCTGCAACAAATTCTCAGAAATCCTACCTTTCCTACCCTTGCTTAAATAGCTAAAGTGCAATCTTCATACTAAAATATTGAAAAAAGGCATATCTATTTACAGAAAAGTGTGTACACATGTGTTTGTCTGCGTGTACTCTTAGATAAATTGATAAAAAGCAATATAGTTATAAATCAAAGACTATACCTAATAATATTAATTTCAAAATAAGCTGATAGAAAAAGATCTAATAACTACAGTATAAGCTTTTAATTTTTGTTAATTACAAAAAATAAAAGTTAAATACAGTAAATAAACTTGATCCCTTACATTGAAAAAGGAACATAAATTGAGAGTATTTGAAAATAAAATCCTTAGGAAAATATTTGGGCCTAAAACAGATGAGGAGACAGATGAGTGGAGAAGGTTACGTAATTTAGAAGTACATAATTTGTATTCATGTCCAGATATTATTAGAATGATTAAATCAAGAAGACTTAGGTGTGTAGATCATATGGTACGAATGGGAGAGGAAAGAAGAGTATACAGGATTCTTGTTGGGAAACCTGATGGTAAAATATCAATAGGAAGACCAAAACAAAGATGGAGGGATAATGTAGAGATGGACCTAAAGGAAATTGGTAAGGAAGGAAAGGAGTATATAGATGTTGCTCAGGACAGGGACAGATGAAAGGCATGTGTTGCTGCAGGCATAAACATTCAGGTTTAAGAAGGCTAGAGAGTTAGTTAGTTATACATTAAATAAGCACAATATTTGGATTGTAAGTAGAGAATATAACAAATGTACAATGCATTGTGCGAAAACTGTCAACTTTGCATTATAAGCAGAAAATTAAACCAGATTGCCCTAGAAATACATTTTAAGAATAGCCCAAAATAGCATGCGTAATAGAAAATTAAGAAAACTTTCTGATGCATAAAAGTACTGACTAGTGCTGAATGACTCAATTACTGTAAAATATTATTCTCTGACTCAAGTAATTTAACTGTAAACATTATCTTTTGTGTGTAAAATATAATTGTTAGTTGAACTGATAAGTACAAATATTAACTTTATACGCCTTCATACACTCTAAATAACATAAATTTGATATATAAATTAGTAACAATTTGTTAAAATTAAGTTAAACTGTAGAATTGTTTTCTTAAATAAATATAAAGTAGTAAAAATACTAAACAAATAATTCCTTCTTTTCCTATTTAAAGGATGCCAAACAGTGTAAACCAGTTGTTAGTGGCTAAATAACATAAAATTTGAAGGCAGTAAATTTGAAGTTTTTAAAATACTGCCTTTTACCTAACTTTGTGAATTAAATACTAGTACATTTTGTCAAATTATTAATAAAATATACCTATTTCTTTGGTATTTGTACTAAAGTGAAGAAAATGTTACTAAAACTTGGCTAGTACAGTAAATCTAAGAGTTTTAGCTTTATTTGTCCGTAACTGGATATAATTGTAACTTGTTAATCTCGCCAAACACAATCTTTACCTCAATTCTGGAAGCTAGCTGAACTTTAGCGGTTCGAATTACATATAGTGAAGGCCTCTATAGTGGGAAAATACACCCAGTCTGTAAAAATTTAGAAATGTTGTCTCCTTCTCTGTCGAACCAGACCAAAAGTGTTCTCAGATGTTTCAATATATTTCTTAACATAACTAACTTTTCAAAAATGCAGGTAGCTTAGTTTGTATAGCGTTAGGCTTTTAACCTATCTGTCCAGGGTTGTTACAATTTTAGATTTTGTCATCGGATCTTGTGCAGACTTCAAATTTCATAAGTTATAAGCAATCTAAGTTAATTTTGGGAGTGGGCCAAATTGGTTCCTCATATAAAAAGCAATGACCAAATTGGTCGTAGCGCCTATGACCCTACTTGGGTTCATCCTCCAAAACATCTGCTTCGAGTCTCCGATGCCATGGTGGAGCCCGTTCAGGTTCTACCGCCCACAAGTGCGTTCCTTCGCCAATCCAGCGAAGGTGAGAATAATAGATCGCAACCCTCTATATATACATTCAGCTCACTGTTGGTCACCCCTTGATCTAGTTATTTTCATGCAATCACCTACATTTAGTGAATTTTGCCGTCTTTCTGTTTGATCTGTTAAATAAGCCAGTCAATAAAAATATACTTACATAGAAAAATCCTGATATAGTTGGATTCTCAAAAATATATACAATCAGTGTTCTTGATACATTTAGCACCTGAGATAGTATAAATCAAAATCTAGTTAGTGTTGGCATGTGTGCTTCTGGTTCATGTAGTTACTTGAAAAAGCAAATATTGGTTGTGTAAAAAATAGCCTCCTTGTGAAACAATGAAAAATTAACATTATATCCTCATAGCATTAGTTGCAACTGCTTCTTGCAGATTAACAAAGCTCTGGCGTGTGGTCGTACGTCACCTATAATCCTTTGTAAGGTTCGTGTTGTCCTATAAATTGTCGATATACATGCTAAGTCCCTAGTTACAGCCTAAGCTTTAAGTTTCAATCTGAGGATTTCAGTGTTCAGATAGTAATTGTAGCCTCGTATAATAAACCAAATGGAAATAACCCAAGTGTTGATGCACCCAAAACACCAGTAATACTTCAAAAATACCTTGAAAAAGGCTATAAAGCTAAATTATTATTCTAGCATAGAAAAAAGTTTGGAAAGTGGACCTAGGCCCCTAAGCCGTCTGTTAACTTCGTATTGTAATTATATTGTTAAATTGTTATATGTAAGGGGAAAAAACAATATTAGTAAGCGTCCAAATATGGACCCTCGGTAAAGGGGTTTCAGACCTCATAGACACATCAAAATTTTCGTTACACTAAAAAATTGCCCTCGTATAAAAGCAAATAGTTGAAATGTTAAACATTTCGTGTACTTTATCCAGTAAGCCTTAGCTAGAAATACAATAAATGCGTTACAGACATAAAAATTAAGCAAGCTTTGATATTCTAGTGGCACATAATAAGTATAAAATATCCTTTAAAATACTCTGACAAATAGTTGTGGGTTGTCTGAGATCAAAATTTTCAAGTCCTCTCTCCTCTCTCCTGCATAAATAGGCTCTAGAATTCACTAAGCCTCAAAATAATATTGGGTACATAAAATAAAAAGCAGATGGAGAGTGATGCTGATCGCATCATCTCCAAACAGCAAAAACAAAAGTATATGGATGGAGCCCTACCTGATATATTTAGAAAACTTTACCTAGTATAAAAGTAACAAAATACTCAGCAAACTCTAAAATAAACAAACTTTCCTACGTGGCAGGCGTAACCTGCCCTAAATAAATACATATAGAAATACAGAACCAAAAATAGCATAGTGGAAATCAGTAAACCCTAATAATAATAATAATAATAATAATATATTCTGTGGCTTACATTTTAGCTAAAAGTACTTTTTTTTAGTGTTTTTGAAAAAAATTAAATAAATACTAAACTCTAAGTTAAAAATTTGTAAATGTATATATGATACAAAACAAAATAAATAAAAATTAATACATACCCTTCAAAAAAACAGTAAAAAGTTGAAAACATCTCTTTGTGCATCCAAAATATAATAATAAATCCTTCCTGACTGATTAAATTGTGTTATTTGAGTAATAATAAGCCTAAACTTGTAAAATAAAAGGGTAGAACTTGACGAAACACACTTCATGTGTACAAAATTTAATTCAAAACACATCTAAATTGTGTTATTTGAGTGGAAAGAAACCTAAACTTGGAAAAAATCTCTCTCTCTCTCTCTCTCTCTCTCTCTCTCTCTCTCTCTCTCTCTCTGTGTGTGTGTGTCTTTGAGAGTCCAAAATGTAATAAAAATGGTGCCTGAATAATATAAATAGTGTTATTTTGGTAAAAAAATTAACATAAAGTTGTAAAATAATAAGTTACAAATAAAAGAAGTGTCTGCTAGTCCAAAATTTAATAAACAATGTTGCCGGAATAAATTAAATTGTGTTATTTCGGTAAAAATAGGTATAAATTTGTGAAATAAACAGATAAAAGTAAAAAAAATGTCTTTGTGTGTCGAAAATGTAACTAAAAATCTTTCCTGAATAGTACAAATAGTGTTATTTTGGTAAAAAATTAACATAAAGTTGTAAAATAATAAGTTAAAAGTTGAAAAAATGTCTTTGTGAATCCAAAATTAATGAAAAAATGTTGCCTGAATAGTATAAATAGTGTTATTTTGGTAAAAAATTAACATAAAGTTGTAAAATAATAAGTTAAAAGTTGAAAAAAATGTCTTTGTGAATCCAAAATTTAATGAAAAAATGTTGCCTGAATAGTATAAATAGTGTTATTTTGGTAAAAATTAACATAAAATTGTAAAATAATAAGTTAAAAGTTGAAAAAATGTCTTTGTGAATCCAAAATTAATAAAAAATGTTGCCTGAATAGTATAAATAGTGTTATTTTGGTAAAAAATTAACATACAATTGTAAAATAAACAGATAGAAGTTGTAAAAAAATGTCTTTGTGTGTCGAAAATGTAACTAAAAATCTTTCCTGAATAGTACAAAGTGTTATTTTGGTAAAAAATTAACATAAAGTTGTAAAATAATAAGTTAAAAGTTGAAAAAATGTCTTTGTGAATCCAAAATTTAATGAAAAAATGTTGCCTGAATAGTATAAATAGTGTTATTTTGGTAAAAATTAACATAAAATTGTAAAATAATAAGTTAAAAGTTGAAAAAAAATGTCTTTGTGAATCCAAAATTAATAAAAAATGTTGCCTGAATAATATAAATAGTGTTATTTTGGTAAAAAATTAACATAAAATTGTAAAATAAACAGATAGAAGTTGAGAACACACACTTTGTGTGTCGAAAATATAACTAAAAGTGTTTCCTGAACAGATTGAATTGTGTTATTTTGGTAAAAATACATAAAAACTTGTAAAAGATTTGACATAAAGTCAAAGTTTGGTAAAAAATAAACTCAAAATTAAGTTAAATAGCACACAGTAACATAAATTTACTACCTAAGTCAATAATCAATGGGTCCTAGGTTCGATACCCCGTGATAAAAGCAAATAGTGAAAACTGTAGGCCCAGTCCCTGAGAGCTCTCCCTTCTTCCTAGTACAGATAATAAACCCTTACGCTTCGTTCTCCTTGTTCAAAATAAAATTCTCGCTCCAATCTAATTGGGTATCCAAAAATCCTTCTTTCTTGTGTTCTCGGTAACATTGGGCTACTTTGACAGAAACATGTCGTAGCATGCAAGCGACGCTCAGTTTCAAAAAATTTGACCCTTGCTGCGCATTCTCAGACATTCTTTGTTGTCTGGTTGAATCCCTCCCCTGCCCTACAGTATTGCATAGCTTTCCCCTGTTCTTGCGTACTGGTTAACCTTGGAAAAACCGGTTCTGAAAATCTACCGACGCGTTCTCTGATTGGTCAATCAGATTCCTTCTTTGTCCTGACGTTGTGACGTCATTTGACCTTGAGCGCGCTTCCCCAAAATTCCTTTCTCGGCTACCTGCGCTGAATATTAATTCATTCTCTCTGTCTCGCATCACCGCCGAGTCGAGATTCTGAGACAGTATTCTGTCTAGCGTCTGAGACCACCGTCTTTTATAACATAATAACATACATTATTACATAGTACTAATTAATAACGTTACATATCGCGGGTTCGAGTACCGGGACCGTCCCCAATCGTAATTGAACCTGTACCTACACCCATTACAATCGTTCATAGCGGTTCATAAACCATAGAAAACTTATTTTCAATATTATAAACATTAATTATTATAGTTTCATACATTACATACTTTGCAGTAGTGAATATAAAACCATATGCATAGCGTTTAGTACCTCTAATTACCTTTTATATACATATTTTTCATAAAATAAATAAATATATATTCATAAAAAGTTATAAACATGCAAATACATAAATGTAAAGTACTCTAAGTACATGCAAATGAATTCTAAGTACGTGCAAATTAGTTCTAAGTACGTGCAAATTAATTAACACCCGTGCAAATGAATTGCGAATATTAAATAGCGATTGAGCTTATCTCAGTCAACAACTACTCACGTAAAGAGTTATCGCGGGAGTTGCTCTACGAAACGAAGTTTATTTCAGGACCGGCATTGTCAACGGATTCAACGAGACCTTCAACTACAGGACTACAGAGGCAAACGAACGTTCCTTTATCCTCTTTCATATATTTACACAACCCTGACAGACCAGTCAATCGAAGTGTTTTTAATCAAATGGTTTAGCGTGTTCTTATTTCCTAGGGACAAGCCTCCTTAGCTTGCTTGAGTATTGACGTTGCTCTCCAGAGCAGTACTCCCACCAGTGGCGGCGATTGGGTTCCAAAACCTTGGGGGCAAGGTGCCAAAACTAGGGGGGGCAAGGACAGTTTATTTCCCTTTGTAGATAAGTTTTAGCATAGTGCGGGGCAAAAGTGCAAAAAAGTGTGGGGCAACTCCCCCCTAATCTCCGCCACGAACCCCCACTTACAAATGCACCTCTCATTGCCAATATACTTCTAATATCAGGCTCTCACATAGCCTGAGCTTCGATCCCCCTAACTCTACTTTAGATTTAGACGATAATGATTGACCATTTTATACAGAAGCAAAACAGTAACAGCAGTAAAACAATAATATATGTAGTCATAATCATTATGGGCCTGACTTAGCAATGCATAATGCATATTAGAATTTATTTTCGAAACCAGGGTTTACATTCTTAAAACAATGTAGAAAATATAAAATTGAGCGCTCAACTGCAGACTCTTTATACAGTAAAAACTACATATCCCGGAACGTCTATAAGAAGGAAACCTGTAAATCCGGAAAAAAAAAGTCCCCAGAACGGACCGATTTTATGCCTGAAAATGACCTCCTTAACGCGGAAACGGAACACCATTTAAAGACCAACGAGACGTTTTTATTCTCAGTAAGACGGAAATTTCTTCCTTTATTTTTTTCCCTCGCAAGAAAACAATGCAATACTGTAAGTGGAACACGCCCCTGTTGCCACTCGCTTATCGGTAACATTGTCGATATCACAGAATGCGCTACAATTCTCATAGCTGGTACGATTCCGTTTCTTTCTTTCATCTCTTACCCTCTTTCTCCACCTTTCTTTGTCTATTTCTCCTCTGTTCTCTCGTCATCTTTCTATTTTTCTTGTTATCTCTCTTTCTTTCTTTTTCTTCACTTTTATCTCAATCTTTCTTCACCTCTCTTATACCATCTTTCAATCTTTATCTCTCCCTCTTTGCACATCGCGCTACGACGCCAGGGGTCCTGGGTTCGAATCCTGGCATGGTTGTTTGTGAGTGTCCATTTTACTTCGCTTTTTGTGCCACTTTTGGCTAATTTGCGAAGATAGGGATGAGTGATGATATGATGAAATTGATTAATGTATCGCATTTTTATTCGCGTACGTACATGCATTAGTACTCTATATTATAAGTAATGCCAAATGTAAATCTGTCTTTCCATTATTTCCTGCAGCGCTCTGTACTGTATTTAAAGTCAACGCTGTATAAGAAGGAAAACTGTTAAGACGGAAAATTTTGCTCGGAACCATTACCGGGATAGACAGGTTTTACTGTAATTAGCTATACAGGATAAGTAAAAGTTCTCGACAATTTGTGCTTCCATGAGAACTTAGGAACATGGCACGTGTTGGCTAAATAAACTAATTCAAAACGCATATGCGGGCATAACGTCAAACGGGTATACTATTTCATACCTTCAACCGTAATATCCGGTGTAGCCGAGTCCGTATCCAATACCATAACTAACCGCAGAGTCCATGCCCAAGTCCATGGAAGTAGCCAAAACCTGGGTAGCCGTAGCCATAGGCTATTGCTGTCTTTTCTCGTGGCGTCTCCTGGTTTACGGCGACAGCCATCAGGGCAAAGATGACGAAAAGTGCCTATCCGAGCCATGAATATAATTGTATTTTCATATCTTTAACACTTATTGGAGGGTTGTACAGAGCAAATGCATTAGAAGTGGGAAAGTTGATTTTTTCTTAATTAACAAGTTGTTTTTAGTTTAACAGTTTTAAAAGATACCAAATTGTATGTAGCATGTCTATTTGGTATTGAACATAAATTTGCAGTGGCGGCAATTAGGGGGGCAGTTTCCCCCCACTTTTGTCCCCGCACTATGCTAAACCTTATTTACAAAGGGAAATTTACTATATTTGACCCCCCCCCCGTTTTGGCACCTTCCCTCCCAGTTTTGGAACCCAATCGCCGCCACTGTGTATATCGTTCGTAATACTCAGGATTTTTTGTTTCTTAATATTGAATGTAAGAAAATTTTAAAAGGTAAAACAGTGAAGATTTCAATGTATAAGGTCCATTTCAAGTTTTCTAGAAAAACTTCAAAACTTTGGTAACAATATTTCCTTCAGTTTTTGTAACGAAATTTTATGTTAGCCAACGTGAGTTTGGCTGCAGGAAGTAATTAACACAGTGCCTCTGTCTCTGCTTCAATTGGAAAGGAATAGTAAGCCACACTAACTTTACAGTTCAAAAATTGAGGGAAAACGTGACACACACGTGACAAATGAATTGGCTTTAATGTGAGTTATGTTTTGTTTTTTTAAACTTGGTCTTTTTCAGTGCTGCCATCTATCGTTTCGTTTCGTTTCATGTGTCATAGCTACCCATATTTCGTAATGATTCATTGATTCATTTGGATTATTTTGCTTCGCTTTCCTGATGAGGATGGGCGATGAACAAACACTGACTACATCTGAACTGAGTGAGACATTTTCACTTACCGCCACGACGCCAGAGTCCCGAGTTCGAATCCCGTCGTGGGCATGGGTGTTCTTTATGAGTATCTCTTCATCAATTTCGTCATATCATCACTCTTCCTCATCTTCCCGATTAGCCAAAAGGGGCAGAAAAGCGAAGTAAACTAAACAAAATCAATCAATGAATCAAACATTTTTCATACTGATATCTCTCAGTCCTCCAGCTAGCGACAAGATCATGATGACCACAGGTACTCTTCAGGATCTTTATATTGAGAAATCGTCCTTGTACTTGCTCCAGATGCAAGGCCGATCCTTTCATATTTCTGTCCTCTTCCTTAAGGATTACGGGTCGTTGTTCTGTCCAGGGTTCTTTGTATTGAGCGCATCGATGGCCTTGTTGATATTGAACCTATCGGTAGAATAAGATGGGAGAGCGGATATTCAATACGTTTCCGAACCAGCTACCGTCGAGAACTTCCAGTTAACATCGCTGGTTATCGTAACATAATTGCTACTTTCATCAGGAAACAATAGTAGCGGCTTGAACCTTAATTAATGCTTTTGTGGAGTTCCAAAGAAACAAAAGAATGGGGTTGTATTGTGAGTTATTAATCATCTGTCAAGACAATCATAGTGTAAAGCACAGGCAGTTCTGCCGAATACCATTTTCCCTTTCCAGTTTAACGTTAATAATCTGACAGACTGACAAGGTGTGAGTTAACGAGGGTACCATGAGGACTCCAGCCCGCACCAAATAGACAGAAGGAGATATTTCAGGACCATTTTTAGTATAGAAAGAAGCATACACATAAACGGGATAAAAGTAGAGAGAGGCAGATAGACAGAAATAAAAGAACATGGTAGACAGAGATAAGGACACAGAGAAAGAAAAGAGATACAAGAAAAGTAACCAAAACAGAGAGAGAGAGAGAGAGAGAGAGAGTACGGAAAAAAGAGCTAGAGAAACATAGAAACAAACAAGGAACGAACAATGAAGAAAGATAGGAGATGCATCAACTGAGGAAAGAGAGAGAATGAATTGGATAGAGAAACAATAAAGAGGAAGTAATAGCTAGAGAAACAGAGGAAGAAGAAAGAAGGTGTAGAGGAGTGAATAGAAACAGACGAGGAGAGAGACAAGCAAAGAAACAGGAACAAAAAAGAGATGGATGAAGAGAGATACACGTGAACAAAGAGAGAAAAATGTAAAGGGGAAATGGAAGAAGGCGAGAAGAAAGGGAGATACATAATCACAGGGAAAGAGAGAGAAAGAATGAAGTTGATAGAGAAACAGAAGATAAGAAATTGAGGATGAAGAAGAATAGAGAAAGCATAGGAGTCGCCAGAAATTTTTGCGGGAGGTTCGGGCAAATGATAAAGGTTGAATAGTATAAAAATAATAAGTATTATTACCACGGTTATAAATGTTATTATATAATAATAAAAATAAATATTATAAACTAAAAAAATTATTCGAAATAAGAATAATTATTAATCATTATTATATAAAGGGGGAGACTCGATCCACCAAACGAGTGAATACCAGCACAACTACATTTTGCATTATTTCTTTTGCATTTTATACAGTTAATATCTGAAATGCATTTTGATATTAACTCTTGCACTCCTCGTTCAAGAAAAGGTCTTAAATGTTATGTTTTTTCATAATGTTTGCTGTGTGGCCACTCACCTACAACTGCAATTATTCGAATTTTGAAAACCATTTGTTCTTTGGATGAAATGGTAGAATATAAGCTTGTTCCTTGCGCAACCAAAAGTGCTGTGGGAGGTCGACTGGAATGCGCCGCCATTGATGTAAACAAAATTTCCGCTATGGGAATGGTAAATCAATCAGACAGATGTAATATCTGTTGACACAAACTTCTATCAGTGCTTTGACTTCTTTCATTTTCATATTAACTTACATATGATTACTGATTTGATTTATCGAATATATATATTAATTTATTTCTTTTATATTTATTCTTTGTCTTCTTATAATATATTCTATTGTTCTTCAACTTTTCAATTTGCTTTGTTCTTATTTATAAAGTTATTCACATATATTATGCCAATTCTTAATCTTGCACGCATGGTGCTGCCATCTCTATTCCGCTTTTGCAAACTATTTACATTGGTTAGTCCTATTGGGTACGTACCAATTTCTGTTCTTAACAATAAGAGTAACAAACTTTCGGCTTTCTTGTATCTTTTAATGAACGATGTCAATTTCCAGGGGGGTCCACCGACCCGTTCGACCCCCCCTCCCGACGCCCATGTATAGAAGCAGTGAAGAAGAGAAAGAGTTATAAAGATAGGAGGAAAATACAAAAAGAGAAAGGATAGTGACACATAAGATTGCAAACTAGAGAGAAGAAGAGAATCGTAGGCCCTGCAGCCTAGGTGAATATATTTCGTTCATCTTTAGGTCACCTGGAGGAGATTCTCTGCCCAGGCCACTGAGTGTCAGTGACCCCCTGGCCTTTCTAGCCAAACCCAAATATCCATGACATCAAAGCTATTTTTTTTGTAAATCACAAAAAACAAATTATTATTTGTAATAAATTATCACTACAATCTCACCATTCGAATTGCATGAACATTTTCCCAATATCTCAAGGGGGGAAGTGCCTTCTGTTACCCCCCCTCTTTGCGGGCGCCCTTGCATGACCGTAGTCAGGAAAAATTTTCGGGGGGGTTCATTCAGAATTGTTCCCATGGGCGTCGCCAGAAATTTGAATAATAGAAACAATAATTATACAATAATAATTAAATATTATAATAAAGAAAGAATTTTATTCCATAATAAAATAATAATAGAAAAAGCTCTAGAAGGTAGATGCAAATTTTAGTCTAAGGTTTTGTTGTTTAACCTTAAAACTTAATTTGTGGAATTTTGAAAAGTGTTGAAACAGTTATTATCTTTAAAAACTTAGTGCGGTGCATCGATTGTAACCTCAATCACGAACGTAACGCACTACGAAACTGGAGATCCGAGGTTTGAAGTCCTATCAAGGGGGATTTTCGACTTTTATTGGACAGGGAATTTAAAAGTTGGAAAGGGAATTTTCAGTCAATATTCCTTGTGACAACACTGGAAATACAGCAGCCATGCGCCCTTGCTATTGAGCTCAAGAAGAGGAGCAGTGCTCAAAAGAGTGTGACCCACTCCTCTGTCACGACCTTGAAGGCATTGGCCATCCATGTGTATCAATGTGTCTGTCTTCCCTTGTTGCCTTCTTACTGAGCACTAGTCGTTAACTTATAATTTCATCAGGAAATAGATGTTATCCTTTACTTCCTTGTTATTAGCGCTTATTTCTTCTTCTCGAAGGTTAAATCAGTTAACCAATCACACTTAACACAAGTTCAGAGCCATGAACTTGCCATTGTGACGTCTTAAGCACGTTGGGCTGTTAAGTTCAACTTCGACCTTCACGTTAGAAAATAGAAGCTTCTGTGTTCAGTTCTTAGTGAGATATCAACAATTTGGATCACGCACAAGAATCATGATGTTTGTGAGTGTCCATTCATCATGTCATCATTCATCCCCATCTTAGAAAATTAGCCAAAAGTGGCACAAAAAGCGAAGTAAAATAAAGCAAATCAATCAATCAATGTTGTCTGGACGATATAACGGCCAACACTACTTGTGGTCCTATTTTATTTTATCAGCTTCTAGCAGTGGCGGCGATTGGGGGGGGGGGCACTTTTCGCCACTTTTGCCCCCGCACTATGCTAAACCTTATATACAAAGGGAAATGTACTGTCTTTGCTCCCCCAGTTTTGGCATCTTGCACCCCCCGGGTTTGGAAGCCAATCGCCGCCACTGGCTTCTAATTAAGGTGGAATCTGATGAAGAGTGTGATTTCTATTTCCATTAGGGTCATTTCACGTCACTTTTCTTCGACTTTGCTTAATCGCTACTATGAAGATGAATTCTGCTGAAATTGTTATGGGCATAGGCAGTGATACATCCATGCTTGACCTGGGTTCGAACCTGGGATCTCTGACTTAGTAATAGATCACGCTGACCACTGCGCCTCGGAGAGCGGTGAGAGTACATTGATTGGTTGTTTTTATTTCACATCGCTTTTCTGCTAGTTTTAGCTAATCGATAAGATGAGGATGAGTTATGATATGAATCACACCCATGACAGCGCATAATACAGCCATAACAAGGATTGTACTGGTTGTAAGATCAAACGCCAGAGCCTCGTTAGTCTGCAAGAGTGCAGTCCAGGGTGTACCATTTGGAAGAAAGGTTGGCATTTGGGTGTTTTGAGAGTGTCCCCCCTTACACCCCACTTTTATAGAACAAAAAATCTGGTTAAGATAACTTGGTTGTTGTGGAATTTCTGGTGAGTGGGAAGAGTGATAATTTGCACCAGTTGTGCATTTTTTCAGTATCGTCTGAATGGGCACTGCTACTAAAAATAAAACTAGACTGGCCGAGATAGTATGAATATATCTCCATGTTGCAAGTGGAAGCGGTTTTAGAAGGTGATTATGAAGCTGGACACGATGTTTGAAAAATATGATGAATAAGTATTTACAGAAGCCCATGTATTCCTTATGGGTAATCAACTTCAACTTCAAGTTACGGCTAATCAAATAGGAGTTTCGACTTTTCCTACGACTCAGACATAGTTCAACATGTCCTTTTCCCGTCCATGTACTTTTCTACGTCATTGGATGTTTGATATTCCCGAGAGAACGAAAACAATAAGAGTTCCATAAACGTAATGCATTTCTCCTTGCCTCCTACAGCCATCCTGGCAGTGTTGCCAAACCCGATTTGCATAAAGGAGCTAAATTTAACCTGAAATGAAGCTAAAGTTGACTTTCAATTAGCTACATTTCGGAAGGCTGGATAAAGTGCCTACGGTAATTTTAGTTGTCAAGGAGGGTGAGTGGCGCTGGTATTACCATTTTCTTACGTTCCCCGGTTTATTCTTAATTGTTCTACTTACTTTTATTCCTCGACGGCGAGTATGAAACTTATCAGCCTACTTTGAAGCCCTCAGTTTGTGGGAAATCAGATAAGGATAAGTTTACGTAAACCTTACTAACTCTCGTACACAAAAAATATATTTATATGTCAGTTAATGTTAATATATTACACTTGCACTAGCAATTAAACTCCTTATTACAAACAAAATTGTATTAAGATCATAATTGTTCTTGACTACACAAATTAACACATTCACATTTCCAAAATCACTTCCATTATCCAGCAACCTTCATAATATCTCTCTCCTAACAACCCACAATCAAATGTTTTAAGGTTAGTCCATAACCATAACAGACTACCCAATTGAACAAAACAAATTACGTCATCATAGATAATTAACATATTAAACACTTAAAATGATACAATAAGTGGGTGCGTATCAAGTTTTCACCGTCTAGATCCGGCAACATCGCCCATCTCAATAATCTATTGACGATCGTATGAAATCGAATATAAAAGATTCCCGGATAACAATATTGTCATCTTCACCTCAGCCAGGGCGCTATATAAAAGTAGCTGGGGAGGTAAGAGGGGATGGTACGACGCAGCCAATAGGACAATATCACATCACGTGCATCGCTCATGGCAAAAGTTGATCTATGTTGGCCAAAGCTAGTTCTGGCATCATTGTGGGGCAGGGGCCGGATGCCACAGTTCACAGCCAAACGAGTGCACGAAAGAGCCAGATCTGGCTCCAAAAGAGCGAAGTTGGCAACAGTGCTCCCCAGCTGCCTCAGAGAGAGGGACCTGGGGGAAATTAAGGAAAGACCTGATTAAGAGCGTGATTTCGTTTATGCAGATTCTGATTAAAGAAGACTCGGATAGAGAATATGAATTCGTTGCAGTCAAATTGATTTTTAATCGATTTGGTTAATTTACTTCGTTTTCTGCCCCTTTCGGCTAATCGCGAAGATAAGAGAACTGAAGAAATTGATGAAGGAGCACTAACAAAGAACATCCGTGCGCATGTAGGGTTGGCGTCGTAGCGCCCTGCGCTAACCACCAAGCCACGAAGGTCGGCAGATTCTGGTTAAGCAACAGCCTGGTTAAGAGAGTGATTTCGTCTAGATCTGATTCTGGAGAAATCCGATGTATTTCGTTAAGCACTAATCTTTTGATTCATTTAGTTCATTTAGAAAAAAATCTGGTTAAGAAGACATTTGATTTAGCGCTAGATATAGTTTAAACAAATTCCAGAAAGAATTGTTTACTGGAGATTTCAATTAAGCAGGCTGCTATCGATTTCGTTAGGACAGGAAATATGAGAATGCCTCTAGCATTACAACACACTACCACATAACTCTGCAATTCATTCATCCACCTTAAAGCCGCAAATGTAAGTGATACTCCTGTGAAACAGATTCCTTACGTATAGCCTTGCATTGTGCGAGTCATATTATGTCGTATCCACCAACAATTTCCCACGACAAAGGAATCCAGACGGTAGAAAGTGCTTGAAACTCCATAAAAGAAACAATTTACTTGTTGCAATTACATTCATATCCTTCCCAAGGATACTAAGGTGTGACAAAATTGCATTGCGAGTGCTAATTCACTATCTCCTTCAAGGTTACGGAAATATCCATGTCATTTGCTGCGTGTCTTTAATAGTTATTGCTCCAGAAGAAATCCAACACATGTTACAAAGCATTTCCAACGTGTAAAATGAGAAAATACCTTACTTAATTCGACAGGATGATTGATGGAACAGATTAGCGTTGATGCAACTACTAACATACAATAGTACTATCCAGCGGCGGCGCCAGGATCTAGGGGTGCTGAGGGGGTGCGGAAAGAAATTTAGTGGGTGCGATTCTGAAAATATAGAAAACATAAAACACGCATGCAACCTTTCAAAACTGGGGGAGCAAGGTGCCAAAACGGGGAGGGGGGCAAGGACAGTTTACTATCCCTTAATAGATAAGGTTTAGCATAGTGCGGGGGCAAAAATAGCAAAAAGCGGGGAGCAACTACACCCCTAATCGCCGCCTCTGATTAACATAAATTACTGACTGAAATGAAATTATATATGTGAAATATAATAACTTTAGATTTTCATACCCTCCCCATAGACATCCACGATATGTATTAAGTCTTATACTCCAAGAAAGTGGTCGTATAGTCAGTGTAAACATTCAGATACACTTTGCAGTCATATTGAACTATGTAGTGAAATAAAAGTAAAAAATAGTAAAGTGCTCCCCTGTGCTTTGCACCACGCCATGAAGGCGTATAGGGGATGTGGGGTTAGGGACCCACACTTCCTTGATCTCGGCCGAGCTGAGGATGATGTGATCAGCATCACGCCCCTGGCCGCCTTTACCCGCCAGAGTTTCCTCCAGGTACCCACTTTATACGACGCTGGGTGGGCACTGGAGCCGCTTGAACAGGTTGAACCCAGGTCTCTCGCATGGTAGTCAGACGCCCTAACGACTGAGCTACCGCGGCTACTATGTAGTGAAATGCAAAATAAAATCATCCTGGCCTTAAAAACACAATTTTTGAATCTTTTCAATGTAACCAATCGAGGTACAAAATACATAGTACATTACACCTTCCGTCTGCCACAGGACAAAACGCGAACAGCACAGCAACTATGTCATCTTTAAAATCCCTTCTGCCGCACTATCGCCAACAACGAACTGTAAAATATCTTCGTAAACATTGGGCCTCTTCCTAACAGTTTTTGAAATCGCTTGAAATGGTACGTTTACTTGACATGTTACGTGGAACAAATACATAGAATGTATTAACAAGAAAACTACCATTCATGTTACAACTCGCATTAAATAAGTTCCCGATCACGACGTGGTCAAACCTTGAAAGCAGCTGAAATTCTTGCTCCAGTGCGAGGAAGAACAAGCAGGCGGAAAATAAACAGTTTATCAACAATGCAAAAAATAAAATAAAAACATAACTCACATTAAGCTATAGGCAATTATCAAAAACCACGAACAGACCACTTTAAGAAACAATAGAAGAAAAAATTCATAACAACAATGCTGACGAAAGAAAAAAACGGCGCTAATCTTTATAGAGGTTGCCGCCAGTGCAGAAAAGTATGTACATCGGCACCTCTTTCAGTGCTTGCCTGTTGCATACAATAATAACGATCTTACTTCAGTGCCTAACATTCGGCGCTCAATATGACGACAGGAC
Organism: Lepisma saccharinum; assembly: GCF_977018435.1. NCBI lineage: Eukaryota > Metazoa > Arthropoda > Insecta > Zygentoma > Lepismatidae > Lepisma > Lepisma saccharinum. The sequence continues at coordinate 21,343,343 of NC_139256.1, read as the reverse complement.
ATAATATTACTTATTAATGTTATTGTTTTCAGTTGAACGTAGGGGGTGCTGAAGGGGGTGCAGAAGAAAATTAAGGGGCGCGCAAGTTAACATGTAGTTAAGTAGCTAGTTAAAGTCTAATCGGGTGATGATCACTTATACAACAATACTGATATCCATCCATCCATTGTTATTTGCGGTTCAGATCTTAGCTATGAATGGTAATTGATATTACAGTACCATTGAATATTTAATATGTTCCCTGAATCATAAAGTTCTCCCTTATTTAGTAACTATTCGGGTACCAACAATAAACATAACATAACACTTGAGGTTTTCTATAAAGAAGCATCGCTCCCGCCATCTATTGTGATTTAAGTAAAATTCATTGTACTGCGCAGCCATAGGCACGTCTAGGATGCTACAAACGCATTAATTTTTAATGGAACCATCACAACCCAGAAGTGTCCATGACTGTACAAGCCTTATCTACTTTTCCAGCACTTCCAGCTCAAGACACCCCAGCTTCAAATTTATAATAAATGTCTCCAAAACACATTCTGGGTTTTTTTTGTTGTTGGTTATGATGGAGGTTCTATGTTTAACAGCGGCGAGTTGCTATGGCGTACCCTAAGATGCAAATATATGTAATGGTCACCGGCAATAAAAATGGGTCACCTATACTCTGTCCCAGCTAACTGTGAAGCAGGTAAACAAAAACAAGTCTCTGCGCAAGTAGTGACGCCAATGAACACGTGAGAGGGAACGGGGCTACGTGGAGTGGGGGAAAGCGACTACAGTTACCAGTCTTTCCAGCAGCGTGTACTGCTTCTCTCTGGCTAATAATTTCCTTCGCTTCTCTGACGCTATGCGCCGCCTTGCTCCACAGTTATCTGGGACAGGGTATAGGTATATCCTGCATGGTGTTATGTGTGTTGCCTAAGTCTACGGCGGTAGTACGACTTGTTATTCAAAATTTAAAATCCACTTATTGCCGTAGAGGTAGGCAACACACATAACACCATGCAGGACATAGGTGATCCATTTTTTTTGCCGGTGACTGTATGTGGACTAGTGAGAAAATATGCATACAAACTAAGAAGTGGAGACTCACATGCTTGTGGTCATAATTTTCCTTCACGAATTCCTGGCTGCGTTACTTATACGCGTGCTTCCCCGATGGTGTAGTACAGTGCTACAGTGCAGCATGTACAAATCTCTTTTAAATAAAAAAGTCTAGCTAAGAATTTTGCGTTCAAGTATGTCGACACTTTATGTGCCAGTATCTAAAGATGATTTTTTATTGCCTTCTATTCGTGGTTTATTTACTTTTTCATTCTAGAGAATCCAGAGTTCGAATCCCAGATATGGCTAACTTCATATACAGGGTGGGCACAAAGTCCCTGGCAAAGAGCAATGTCTGCATGCTGGCCACCTATCTGTGCCATGTGTACCGAAAAAGGTTATATTTTCTGTGATTTATTAAATTATTACTGTGCTACGTTTCTGCATATTTATTTTATTTTTTTTTAAGTAGAAGAGCAAGCAAACATTTTTGTAGGGTTGGCAGAATATGTAAATTTTTGGACTATTTTTAATGTTCCGCTCAAACTTCGAAACTGGACATAGGTATATCATTGAGGAAATCGGGCGACTATAAGGACTACATTTATCTGAGGTTTCAAAAATATGTGGAATAAAACAGTTGAATTTATAAAGTAATATTTTAATGAGGTGAATTTATTTTACAATAAAAACATTTTTTATGTGCCGACACACCGATGATGATGGGGGAACTTCCAGATGTTGTTAGGAAGGCTGCTGACAACGTCATACAAAGAGCAGTCGACGCCATGTGGAACCTGAAAACAATAAAGAGAAAACTTTCTTAGTACAAATTGATAAAAATGATTGTGATACTAAACGAGTTCTGGAGGAAGATCTAATCTTCCGAGAGCTAACGTCACTCTAATCTTCACGAATAAACCATGAATAAGTTTATACATGAAGATAATAGTCACGTTGGCTCTCGAAAACTCTTTCTCCAAAGCCTATTTGATCTTGGCCAAGATAACTTGTTTATAATACAGTATCAGAAAGATTTTAGGATGTGTTTTAGTATTGTGTGAAGTTATGTCCAAAATTCTCGAAATGTCAAGCTTATTTTACTGCAGTTATTAGTTTATAATTTTCTGCAGATTACCAAGTGATTCAAACCTAATATATTTTGCCCTCAATGGTAGTAAAAATCATGTGTAGTATTTATGAATATATACCCCCTCTATAGTTGTACAGGCGAACTTGCATGACAAGTAGATTATGTTTAAAGTTCTATCTTTATGTCAATAAGAAAAATCACCAGTATTTACGTCTTGTAGTCCCCGATTCAGAACCTTACACTAGTTTCAGAATCAAACTTCATTAAAAAAAAATAGAATTATTAGCGTAAAAACTGTCCAGATCTTTCCCTTAAGCATTCTGTGTAAATTGTAGCCAAGCTTAATGGAAGAAATTCTAACTTTTTTCAATGTTGCAAGGCAGTTGCAGTTCGTAACAAACATTGGCGGAAATAGTGTTTGAAAGTTTGCAACGGACGCTACTTACGTTTAACCGTAGTAAGCATATCCCAATCCCTGTCCGTAGCCGTAGCCAAGACCGTATCCACCAAGACCGTAGCCACCATAGCCGTAAGCTGGGTAGCCAAGGCCATAGCCGTAGCCAAGTCCGTAGACTCCTCTCTTCTCCCTGTTAGCCTCCTGGGCGAAAGCAACAGCCAAGACGGCGAAGAGGACGATAAGAGCCTGGAATTAAGAAGTACTTTGTTATAGAGAGAAGCAAAAACAAGACATAGCATATTAAGTTAAGAATTGTTCTTAAATGTATTTATGTTCGTGATTTGGAATCGTAGCAAAGGCGTTGTTGTCAATACGGTTTGTTGATATTACGGGCAGTGGTTGGGGTTTTTCAACTAATTTCAAACTCTGGTGAATATCCTGTTGTCTTTGCTTTGGTTTCTTGGGAACTTATCCCGATTAACCACTTGACAGTGCCCTTAATATCTTACAATTCAAAATGGAAGAAAATTGTGTCGAGAATCATATGGTTAAGCATATAGATTTAAAGACAAATGAAAGAGGTAAGAATTTTTTTAAAAATAAATAGAATCAGTGTTGCCACTAATACTGAATATACTTAAATAGCCTTTCCGGTAACCTATCTTGTAACACTTATATTTTTGCAGTAAAACATTGCAGTTTTCTGTTGTTACAGTAATTTTCAAAAGAAAAGTTGCCTTTAAGTCCACGTAGGCTAATCAACAATGGATCTATAGTTTAAAGTGGGATCCGAAGCACCACGTGCCTCCACCGGATATCAACCCGAAACTCTTTGATTACAAGGCGGCAATGTTTCTGCTAAGCCATCGAGGAGGCCATGCAGTAATTTTTGTATCACAGTTGGGGAAATGGTAGAAACAATAGTGTGATAGTGAACCACTTTTCTTATGGCAAAGAATAATATATATAATATAGTTCACCTTAAAATAAGGGAAGAAGAGTCTCGAAATGTTCTTGCTATAGGTCTTTTCTACTGTTACGGCGGGCGCTCTATATGCTGGCAAGGGAAGTGGGGAATACGCAGCAACCAAGAGCGGTGGCGCCGAAAGTTACGACGTCGAGGGGAGGAACTACTACGTGAACCTCGTTCTACAGGCTGCTGCGTTTCTTATCGCGCTGGATTGGTCGCTTCCCCGCTCCACTTCCCTTGCCAGCATATAGAGCGCCCGCCGTAAGACTGGAGAAGAGCTTTATAATAGAGAAATATTGACAATAGATAATTCTTAATATGATGAACTGCTGTGCCACAAGATATAGCTACTGAGAACTACAACAGCAATGGGCAATTCACGACTGGGTATTGCTGTACCAGTACTCGAAGACAAATTATTGCATACTTCAGACGGAACTCAACAGCCTAGAGATACAGTTTCCTCTTGGGAAACAGATACTTACCAAGACCTTCATGTTGAGAGTTGTGGTAGTACCTTCTTGTTCTGGTAAAGACGGTGAAGACCGGACAGACCCTCTGCCTTTTATATTCGTCAGGTGTCCTTGTACTTGCTCCAAATAGTCGCAATCGGCTATTCTTGTTTTTGCCTCAGCCTCTAGGCCACTCTCACACGCCTCCCGGTTCCTTGTGCCTACGGAACGCATGGCGTGTGGGGCTCGGGCGACCTTCACGTTTGGCCGCTTCCGCCCCCCTCCGCGGCTACGCACTTTGGAATTGGCGAAGGAAAAGAAGCGGAAGTTCTAGCAAGAGAAATTCCAACCCACGTGGAGGCATGGTTCATTACGTGTCATCTGGACAACAGCTATGATTCTTGAACATTGTCCATGTTGCAAATATAGATATGCTGTCATTACTATCGAAAGGATTTTAAGGTGCAGCACCTTTAGCTGTTTTCATACCGATCGTTTGAGATATGTATTTTAGGAAGTAAAATGAACACACTTTGTTCATTTTTCCCCTTTTTACCCCCTCTTTTATGCTTCAACACCTTTTTCCTTCCTTTTCTTTCAGGTTTTGTTAAAAAAGTGGACAGAAAAATAAATGATTTTTACTCTTCTTGAGTTACATAAAATTCCATAGTCTTATTTTGCAGAGCAGAACGAGAGCTATGAAATGGTATAATATAATCATTGCAGCCCCCAATAGTTCACAAGATAATGTAGCAAAACCCGCGCGAGAAAACACAACTTCAACAAAACCTATTCGGCAGAACCACAGTTCTCTACGCGGTCCGCGCCAGTTCTCTATGCGGTTCGCGCCAGTTCTCTCTGCGGTCCGCGCGCATTATGTACAGAAGGTGCAGAAAGAGAGAGCATTGAGTGAAGGCATTTTATCAACACCTTTTTTTGCCCCTTTTTGAGAACATTTTCAGAACCTTTTTTCACCCTTTCCCGCCCATAATTTTGCACCTTAAAATCCTTTTCCTAGTCATTACTAAACCTTCTTGCTAATAAGCTGTTCCCAAACTGTAATTGGTTGAATGACGGAAGTTGATCGGTTTACCGCGAAGTATTACCTCGCCAGCATTTGATACACCGAAGTTCCCGGGTTCGAGTACCGGCCTGGGCATGGGTGCTATTTGTGAGTGCCCCTGCATCAATTCCATCATAGCATCCTTATTCGTCGCTCACCTTCGTGACGTAGTAGTTATCACGGCGCGCTACAACGCCGTAGGTCCCGGGTTTCAATCGCTGTCCTGAGCATGGGTGTTTCATGTGCGTTTGAATTCGTTTGAAATGAAGTTTAAGTCCAATTTATGCACAAGAGGGCTAATCGGAACTGGATCTACAGTTTAAAGTGGGATCCGAACCACAGTGCAATGTGCCTCCACCAGGTGGCAGCAGAAAGTGGCAGAAAAGCGACGCTAAATAACAGAAATCAAACCAAGAACAATTCCTGCTGTTAAACTTTACATAAATCGAATTATATCTACATTTTTAACTAGGTAGATGCATTTATACCCTATCCCTTCATTTTCGATATTATTGTTTAAAATTTCACAATTAATCACGACGAATATTATGGTAAGCATAATAACATTTGGCCAACTTTTACCGAAAAAAATGTCGCTACGTTCTTTTCAAGTTTGTAAAATATAGCACTGGTTACTGACAAGAAGTTATAACTATCCCTTAAAAATTACTGGACCCAGCATACGTCACAATCCAAGGTAAAGATTTACAAATAAAACAGAGATGAAATTTTCATGAAGAATAGGAACATGGACGTCCAGTAGGGTTAAATGGAAGTCAACCAAAAAGTACATATTTCACGCATATAATTTCACTTCAGTCACAGGAATATACGTGAATTATTGCAAGAACGTTGCAGGAACATGTTAACTTCAAACTGAAGAAATACTTTTTTGAGGGGACATTACTATTATGGGGGGATGTGCCTCGCTTGCCCCTTCCTGGAAAAAAAATTCTGCGGACGTCCATGAATAGGAATAATTTATCCATGTAATTGCATGTTTTAGAACAACTTCTGTCGTCATCCGTCGCGGAGTATCCTATTGGGTCCCGTATTTGATTTACGGCTTGGACATGGGTGTACTTTGTTCATGTCCCTCGTCGCGATTAGCCAAAAGTGCCAAAAAAGCGACACTGAATAATAAAAATCAAATCCAGAACAACTGCTGTTAATCATTTACTGAAATCGAAATATATCTACTTTTTAAGTAGCTAGATGCATTTTTAAACCTACTCCTTTATTTTTGATACTATTGTTTAAAATTTCACAATTGAGCACGACGAATATTATGGTGAACATAATAACATTTTAGTTTAGCGTCATCACATTATGTGCTAAAAGAAAAGCTTGATTTTTCGTACGCAGTAATAGTCAGTCCCATGCGTAATCGACTTCAAATATTTATTCGCTGTGGAGCATATCCTGATCTCGTATCCTGTTCAACTGGCAAACACAGCGACGTAAGTGGGGCGTTTACGTGACCTTAAAAAAACTAAAGACAATTCAAGGTCATCTTCAATATGGAAGGTACTTACCAATCGCGATACAGCTTGGGTTTTCATATCCAGATTTCCAGACTTACTACCAGAAGTGTGGCTCCAATATACATCAACATGTCCGTCATTTTGATGGATCCTGGGTGAAACATCACTTAACACCTTTGATTGTAGACCCTAGTTTCACATTCTGCTAATCACCTTTTCCGTCACCGTGCACTGAACAATTAGAAGAGCGATGTTTAAGTGGTGAAACGAATAAATATCACTTTTGCTTTCTTTCCGAGATACATAATCACAATCCTCAAAGCATAGCTACACGATGCACATAATATTTCACTGTGACACTTCTTTGACATTGCTCGTAATTTTAAAACAATTGAACAACGACAGAAACAGTGGCGCCACTGGACTGAAACTTAAATCCATTCACATTCACACTAAGCAACACATCCTCCACAGATTAATGCGTATTAACATCTCCGTAATTCGAAAACTATTGCCAATTCCCATTACACTCCTTTTGCACTATTTCTTCTTCTGCAACGCACAATTTCGTTCCATTAGAAACAAATTTTAAAAATAACGAACCATATGCAAAATCGTAGAAGAGTTCGCGAACGCTACAGCAGTACACGCCCGAAGAGAAACTTTGCTACTGGGTCAGTCGCGAGTTAAAAATCTCCAATACAACAGCTGATGCAATTCGACTTGTTTATTTCGTATGAATACTTCCTCTTAAATTTTACGAATTTTCTCTCTCCTACCTATTGAACTATAAGTTTAGTGTCTCACGAAGATGTGCATATACGTATTATTTACTAATACTATCGATACCAGATATTATTATTACCACTATTACCATGCATAATGGTTCTTAAATCAATATTTTTTTGCTTTACAGCATCTGATGCAACCACCATACCATGTTGCATAGTGCAAAGGTTTTGACGATGTAGCACAGCGTAGTTTGTTCTAGTTTAAAATAATTACTTATTTGTATTGTGGGAAGGAAGGTTTAGCATCCATTATTTGGACGTTTCTTTATTTACATGTAATCACTCCCCATTTTTGTAATTACGTCAGTGTGTAAAATGTTCAGATTTCATATCAATATTTTGAACAAAAGATAATATAAATATATATATGCACACCAATTGAAGAATTTAATTTAATTCTTCAATGTAAGTGAATAAATAATTGTAAAATATGAAACATTTGTGCTGATTATGAATTTGATATTTTTAATTTAGTATTAAATTTCACCTAGTTTTATTTAAAGGTAGGAAGATTACATATTTCAATGCAAGCACACAAAGTTTTATTTCGTATAGCTATATAATAGAAATTATACTGATTTATTAAACAATGTATCTCAAGAAATGACAAATTGTATTGTCTACAGAACCTGGAGTTGGTTTGACATCACATAAGACTATTCGAGCCATGATTAAAATAATATTCAGTCTTTCGATGATTTTAGGAAACAAGTAAGAAGTAAGTTTGCTTGCAAGCCATACGATCTGATAATCGAATTTTGGGAGGTGTAAGAAGTGGCTTTCCCGCATTTTTCATTTTTGCAGACTACCGAAGCTCTGGCGCCTATACTCACAGCCACTGTAATACTCTGTTGGGTTCGTGTTGTGTTCTGCACATGTGTGATTGTGAGTGTTCCTTCATCTATTTCGTCTCATCGGCTGTCATCCTCATCTTTGCAATTAGTCAAAAGTGACACAAAAGCGAAGTAAAATAAAACAAATTAATCAACCGAAAGAATTTTCTGATATTAATGTATTCTGTATTAAATATATTACTTGCATCAATATTGATTCACCTGCAGACGATATCTCTTACTACACATTGTTTGCTTCAGGAACAATTAAAATATTTTAATTTTGGAAAATATAAAATTTACGCCAACAAAATCAGAACGGATTGATCAGTAAAACAATGCTCAGTTATGCAGAAATGCAAGGAATTTCAATGTTAGCAATTTCTTTCAACAAAACGACATTTTCTTCTCATATTGCATCAGATTGCATACATGAAAAGTAGAAATAAAGTGTTTTTATTCAGAAAAATTGTGTACAGTATCTGGAATTATAATATTTAGCATATGTTATTAAATTTGAATTCAATTTTTTCGTTAAACAGAGTGCCAAAAGTGAGAAGAAAGTTGAAAAGACAGGATGTATCTTGTTGCAATTGACAATTCCAATTGCATCATCGTAATTGATTTCTTCAGTGAAATGTGGAATAAAAAATCAGTATAGATTTCTCCTTTTGTGGAAAAGTACGAGGTAGTGTCTCCCGAGAAGTTGTAGTTCGAAAGTTTTGAAAATTGTATGTTTCTTCACTTTGTTTCATTTTGTGCAAGGAATTAAACAAAGGAAACTCTACTTTGTGTTCAATGTTTTCAAGTAGTATGGAACAACAGTATGGATTACATTAAAACGAGCTTACATTTTATGAAAGCATGATGGATATGTGTATGGATGTAGTGCTGCAGAAGTGTTAATAGTTGGTGCTGCTGTAATGTTAGTGCAAGGAATATCTATTAATAGTGAAAGTGTAGGTTTAAATCTTACACTTCAATTGTGTGCTATATAATATAGTTCCTTCAGCATAAGATGTGCAAATTATGAGTGTCATACCGTCCTGGATGTGTTGTGCGTTTTAAGTAAAAAAGTGGTGTTCAAATGGAAATATTTACATCAGTGTTTTAAATCCTTATAGTGTGATGGAAGGCTCTCGTAAAAGAGATCTTGAAGTGAAAGTGTGATTACTACAAAAAAAAAAGAATTTTTCCCATGAGACATGGGGAAAATGTGGTTTTTAAATCAGTTCTTTGAAGATATATCAGTGAAAATGTGAATTTGTGTGTTTTTGCACAAGGGATCATGACAAAGGAAGAATTATGACGTCCGCTGCACAGAACCGTTTTTGTAAGTACATATATATAGTAATATTTAATTCTTTCAGCTACGTATTTTAATTAATTGCATTATTTTCTCTGTTATAACAGACTATAGAGTTTGCAATAACTCAGCATACGAGAGAGATACATGTTTTTGTTAGAGTTAACATTTTTTTTTCCATTCCAATTCATGCTCGGGAATGGGCCTACAGTGGGTTCGAACCACTGCTCGTTGTGCTTCCACCTTGAATCAACTCGGGCATCTATGATTATAATGTGAGTGTTACCGCGACACCATAATGGAATCCGGATAAATGTTTTTGTAATATATAGTACATTATATGTGTATTGTTCCTATAAGTTGCCAGTATCTAAAATCATTATTCTCATATAGACGCGTAAGCAAGCAAGTTGTTCATATTACTTGATGCAAGTATAATAATAAGAATCTCGAGAGTGAGTTGAAATTTAATTAAATATTACTTGAAGTTCATTTTTCAATCTTCTCTTCGCAAAATAAAATGGACAGATTGTGGTAGAGATTTTAAGGAGGGGGTACAAATTTGTCAATAAAAGTTTGTTCACCGTAAAGAATTTTTAAATATTTTGTACGGTTGTAACTGTTAAAATCGCCACATTCAATTTGGCAATGCTAAGGAATGTTCGATGTGCAAATTATGTTTCGTTTCTTAAAGCAGCTACACGGTAATCAGTTGTATTTACCATTTTATTTCGGATCTGATTTACAGCACCGATTACAGCTTTACATCTTAGGAATACCAAAATATAACTTTAGTACATTTGGCTAGTTATAAGAATGTCTTAGTATTACGAGTTTGTTTTAATTATTAAAGTCCACTTTATGCACAGTAAGGCTAATCGTAACTGAACCTACTGTTTAAAGTGAGATCCGAACCATTATGTGCCTCCACCGGGTGTAGTGTCCCTTTATTACAAGGTGACGACGTTTTCGCTACGTTACCGGCAGGCAGGGCGCGAGATCTTTGAAGACTGGTGGGGGGAGGAAGATCCTAACACACATATACGCATAAATAAATAAATATTATATATATATATATATATATATATATATATATATATATATATATATATATACCAGTTATTTCCCAGATAGCACAGACAGCTTGCTGCAAGCATGAAGCAAGCTTACCATGGCAAGCTAAGTAACAAGCAGCAAGCTTGCCATGGCAAGCTAAGTAGCTGGATGCAAGCTTGCATTAAGCAATCTAGTTACCAGAAGTCGAATAATGTGTATCTACTATCTTTAAGCTAAATTTATATATATATATATATATATATATATATATATGTAAATATGGCTGTAATGTAGATTGTATACACATATATGCATAACAGCAAAACTAGAAACAATTAGGGCTAATTAACAACAAAGACAAACACCCATGTTTGTAACGTCACAGTTTCTCTTTGCAGCTTATAAAAACTTTTCGTGCTCCCCCAAAATAGGCAGTAGTTAGGCTGAAAGAGTTCGATGAACTAATCAATCTCTAACTATACACTGGTAATAAACCTTTTCGAGAAAGCCTCATCTCCAGGAAGCTATCAACTCGCAGCAAGCCACGGCACCTAGCGACCTGTTGAGTGAGATGAGTCAAGGCAAAATTTATAATAAACCTTTTTCCTGCTCCCACAAAAATAGGCAATAATTAGGCTGGAGAGTTCAATGAACTAACTGACCTCCAATTACGTTTTTTTTCTTCCCCCGTTCATCCGTTTAGAGGGTTATGTCCCTCTCTTCTGTACGTGCTAGATACTTTTAAATATATAATAATAATAATACATAGGCTAAGTGCACTTTTTCTATTTTTGGGATTATGAAATGAACACTAACCTAGTCTTGAAATGACCTTGGATTTTCATTGCTATATTATATAACACCCTACTTTCATTCTTATGTTAGTAAATAAATACCCTTTCTTGTAGTTTGATTATTAGTTGCAATATGAAGGGTATAAATGTGGTCGTATTTGTGGTGGATGATGAATGGTGTATAGTTCATAATCAGGATGTCTGGGCCCGATGGTCAGAGTATACAGAGTTAAAAGATGTTGTAATGGAGTATACAATCTGTACGGGTAACAGTCGTGTATTGCATCTTCACGGATTGTGTGAACCAACGGTGGGTGTTCTTTGTCCATCCTGCTATTTATATATTCTTTTCGCAATGCCTCTAGGTGAAGTGTTATATGTGGAAAACTTGTTCGTGTGTATAAGAGTCGAGTTGGACTTGGTAGTTTGATTCTGTATGCCAGTCGACATGCATGTCTCTCTATGATTTGTAGTCGTTCACAGAACGAGTCCTCTGCTGAGAGCCATGCTGTATGTCCATACGTAAGTACGGGCCGAAGAAAGGCCAGATAGGTATTTAGGAGGATGTTTGCTCGAAGTCCCCAATTCGTGCCGACAAGTCTCTTCATCAGCTGTAGTCTGTTTTTGGCTTTCTCTTTGATGTTCTGCAGGTGTGGTGTCCATGTTAGTTTTGTGTCAAATATGACACCAAGATATTTGACGCTGTTGGTAGGAATTATGCGTGTGCCACGGATCTTAAGATCTAACATACTTGGATTTCTTTGTATCCGTGAGCGACATCCGGTAGGAAGAAATATTATGGCTTGAGTTTTTGCGCTATTGATGGTGAGTCTCCAAGTGTCGCACCATCGTTGAAATACATTAATAGCTGGTTGCATAATGCGATTTATTGCTTGAATTGTAGAACCACAAGCCAGTAGAGCTGTATCATCAGCGTATTGGTATGTTGACACCTGAGAGAATGTTGGCATATCTGCGACATAAAGTAAGTAGAGCAATGGAGATAAAACCGATCCTTGCGGTACTCCGGCGTTCAAGAAGATAGGGTGAGACAGATTGTTATTTATTGTTACATATGCCATTCGGTTGGTAAGAAAGTTGAAAAATTAATCGAATGTAACAGAAAGGAACTCGTAGACATTCAGGATTCCTTGTTTGTACGTATTCCCGATAGGCACGACGTGATGCAGTTACTAGATGAAGGTATTTAGGTGGTAGTTTAGGTTTAAAACTGTTCACAGTTATCTGTGGTATATGTGTGCTTGCTGCTTGTTTGACTTCTGACGTGATGTTTTCTACAGCCTTATCTAATTCGTTAGAGTTCGTTGGAGGGGTGAGATTTTGAAAGACAGTGGAGAGAGAGATCTTCTCGATAACCTTCCCAATTTGCTCTGTTATAATCGTAGATCCGCTTTGGAGGAACCTGTTTGTGTTGAGTATAGTGGTGCACTAGTAGAGTTATTTTAATTGGTGCATGATCACTTCCTATCGGTGCAAGGACTTCTATGTTAATTTCGTCAGTTAAGGAAGGTGATACAAAAACTACATCGGGGGTTGTGTTACTCTCTGGACGAGTTGCAGATGGTAAATCTTGAAATATACCTGTAGTATTGTTATCGATGGTAGTGTGGAAAGCTGTTCGTTCTGCATTTGTTCGACTATGTATATTAATATCAGCTAGTATGAAGTAGTGACGGTATGTAGAAGCGATATAAAGAAAGAAGTCCGTAGGTAGAGGGCTAGTGGGTCGTATATATACAGTAGCCAATGTCACATTTATACTTTTGAGATAAAGTGTGGCAATAGAATATTCTTGGTATGGAAATTGAGGTGGTAATATATTTGTTCTATAGGGAAATTTTGGCTTGATCCCTAGGGCTACTCCACCACATAATCGTTGCGCCGTTGTAGGACCAGGTGTATGTAGCAAGGAATACCTGGGTATGTAAAGGGGTGTGGCTTTGGGGATACGGGTTTCATCCAGTGCAAAGAAATGAATGTCTTCTTCCAGGAGAAGTTCCTGGAATATAGCTTTATGTTTCGGTAGAGAAAGGATGTTCATAAATAGGAAATTATATTGTATATAGCCCGCCATAATTATATAAATAACAGTTAGGTTTCTAAACTTCAGTTTCCAGTGGTACAATTTGAAAATGTACATGTGGACCAGAATATGTAGCGAACAGGTGGACACGAAAAAGAGTCTTAGCTGTCTGTACTATCTGTTGTAATATATGTTGGCGTAGAAATGGGTGGATATTTTGTAGGGTTAATGTTTGAAATCTAAGTAGATCTTCAACGGTCACTGGTTGTTTTAGAGAGTTCTGTGGTGGAGTTGTAGTGTCCATAGTTCTTAATGGTACAGTTAGGTCAGGGCGTGAGGCTTCGGGGTTTGGGCGTGCAGCACAACGGTAACTATATGAGGGATGAGCCTGTTTGCACGTGTTACATTTGGGTGGTGCATTCAGATTTGTGCACTCTTTAGTCGTGTGTTGGCCAGAACAATAGCCACAGATAGGTGTTTCGGGGCAATTTGCCGTAGTGTGGACGTTGTATTTCTGGCAGCGTTCACATCGTAACGGAAGAGGTGCCCTTGAATGCGATGGTTCAACCCTGTGTCGTTGGCGATATATATAAGCCCCTTCATGAAGTAAGCGATCGATTGTGCTGGAACAATCTGTTATTACTCGCATCAGGTAAGTTGGTCCGTTGTTGTTTTGGATTCGAACGCATTTTATAACTTCATGCCCTTCCAAACGTAGTTCTTCTAATACTTCTTGGTCAGCGAGTTCTGGATCTACGCCTTTAATAACGACTGACATATGAGGTGGTTTGTTTGGGGGTGGTGATTGTTTGGCAGTTTTGGGTGTCAGTTGGGATAGAGCAGCCTGTGGTTCAAAAATTTCGAACGAAACTTTGTTTCTCAAAGTGGATAGAAATTGCGGATCTCTGGATTTTATAATGATGCCATTTCTGGTGAATATAATTTGTTATACGTGCTCGGGGGAGGTATTTTTGTAACTGTTGAAGGAGCAACTTCGGAGTTCTGTACTTGGGGTCGTAATTTTGTAGTAGGAATTTGTAGACAGTGGAATTTTCTTCAGTTCGGCCATCAATTTGTGTGGTATCTCTGGAATTTAACTTTGGATTGCGTGTTTGTTCGTGGTATTTTTGCTTCTTTTGTTGTTGGAGAGGGGATCGAGAGCGATCCCTAGCTGTCTTTGAATCAGCTGAGGTGCTTCTTGATTTTCCTCGGTCTTGTTTTTGTATGTTCCTGTCTCGAGCGTGTGCACCCCCAACTTGTTGGGGGAGCCCTTGATGCATGGTGAACACAGGGAGGAGACCTACCGATACTTATCTTAAAATAAACAAGGCGGAAACAACAGTGAGAAACAGAGTTACAAGTGCTGCAAACGGGAATTGCGTGCACAGTTTGCTCCAGATATAACTGGGTGGCAAACACAGGTTGCTCCTGTACAAGTACGTGTTGCAAGCGTGGGTTGCAAAACACGGTTTGCTTCAAAATAAGCAGTATTGATACCTCTAAGTACTGTGACCAGAGCTCCACCGGTGAAAGTTTGGGGCTACAACCTAGTTGTTGCCACCTGAAAAGTGTCGTTCGAGCTAGATATCCCTTCGCAGCAAGGCGTTCAACAATGTACCTCGGAAACACCAAACCACTGTATAGACTGCAATTACCTCCAGTCGTCCGTTCCAAACGTACTGAAATTACAGTCACAGCGAATGTTCCAAGTGGGTTTTCTCTCGACGCACTGACGTGTGTCCAATTACGCTTTTTTTTTTTTTTTTTTTTTTTTTTGTCCTCGTTTTCCATTTAGAAGACTACACCTTCTCTTTGGTAAGTGAATAGTTTTCATAAATGTTTTCCCTTGCAAGGTGATGGTCTAAGTGTGTTTTCAGCATTGAAGTGGTACAGATTTACTTATTCTGGGGGTAGTTCACTTAGATGGTATTTATTCAGTAGTGGGAAAATTACTTGTTAGGAAAGTAATAATTTGCTATGGTGCGGCATGTGTTGGATATATCACGTGCCGTAGTTCCGGAGGATGATGGATTATATACAGCTGATAATCAGGATGCTGTGGATCTATCAGGAAGGTATACATGGTTAAGAGATGCTGTAATGGTGTGCAGTGGTAAGTGGGAAGGCAGTCGTGTAGAGCATCTTCGTACATTGTGCTGAGAAGTTGTGGATGGTGCGAGTTCATTCGACCAGTTATATATTTGTGACGGATGGCTTCGATGTGGGTTGTGATTTCCGGGAAGGTTATTCGCTCGTACAGTAGTCGTGTAGGACTTGGTAGGACTACTCTGAAGGCCAAACGAAGAGCATGTCTTTCCAGAACTTGTAGTTTGTGATAGAATGAGTCTGGCGCTGATATCCATGAAGTGTGGCCGTAAATTATTGCTGGTCGAAGGAAAGCCTTGTAGGTATGTAGGACAACCTGGGAGTTGAGTCCCTAGGATGTTCCAATTAGCCGTTTGAGCAAGCTCAGACGATTTGTAGCTTTTTGGACGATGTTGAGCAATTGAGGTTTCCATGTTAGCTTGGAGTCAAATATGACTCCTAGGTATTTTGCAGTGGTGGCAGGCAGAATTGGCGTTCCCCGTATTTTGATGTTTAATAATGTTGGGTTCCTTTGGATCTTCGAGCGACAGCCTGTCTGTAGAAACACCAATGCTTGTGTTTTGAGAGCATTTATTGTGAGACGCCATGTGTCACACCATCTTTGGAAGGAGTTTATAGCTGGTTGGAGAGTTTTGTTTATAGCTTGGATGGTTGAACAACAGGCGAGAAATGCGGTGTCGTCAGCGAATTGGTACATAGAAACTTGTGGGGGTTTTGGCATATCGGCAACGTATAGTATGTAGAGTAATGGTGATAAAGCAGCACCCTGTGGAACGCCAGAGTAAGGGAAAATGGGGTATGACATCGCTCCATTTACAGTGACATAAGCGACCCTATTTGTTAGAAAGCTATGTACTAATCTGACATAGCAAAGCGGTAGTTGGAATTTATGGAGCTTGTAAATGAGTCCAGTATGCCATACTTTGTCAAATGCTTTCTCCAGGTCGAATAGTACTAGACAGGATGGTTTGGAAGTGTTGAAGTGATTTGTGATGCGAGTCGTTAGTTTTAACAAATTATCATGGACACTGTGTTGAGGTCTAAAGCCTGCTTGGTGCGACGGAAGTAAACTGTGTGCTTGTAAGTGCATGTGTATGCGTCGAACAATGATGCGTTCGAATATTTTGCTAAATGTTGATGTGAGCTGAATAGGTCGATAGTTTGTGGGGTTGGTACTATCTTTGTGTGGCTTTGGAAACATTAGAACTTTCGAAATCTTCCAGTCTGTCGGGTAGTGTCCTGTGCAGAGGATAAAATTGTAGATAATGGCCAGAAAGGACAGCAATGCAAGCGGGGCCTGTTTGATCAATACATATGTGATATTGTCCAAGCCGGGAGCGGTGTTTCTCTTCCTACGCACAGTATTGATAATATCGTCTGTTGTAATAGGAACAGTTAGAGCATTATTAGGATCAATATCGTGCGTATTGCTGGGTTGCAGGTGCCTGTTATTGGGGTTGGTGACTCTGTCAATTTTGGTCTGGAGGCGGAGATTTGGAGCTAGTTGTGGTGTTGGAGGGAAAGTGTCTTGCAAGACATTTGCGAAGGCATAAGCTTTTTCAGTGTCGGTGTTTAGGGCTGCGTCCTTGATTGTTATTGGATAAGGAGTACTACTGGATTGTCCAGTGAGCACCTTGAAACGTTTCCAGTATTTGGTGGGATGGCTTTCATCACTCAATTGGTTGCACGTTTCAATCCATCGATGTTGTTTATAAGCTTTTATATAGTTTTGTACGGTACGCAGCCATTGACGGTGTAAGTTAAGGGATTCAGGATTTCTGGTCTGGAGGTAGTCCCTGTATGATCGTCGTGATGCTGTGATTAGGTGAAGATATTGCGGAGGTAGCTTGGGTTTGTAACTATTCAGAGTGGTCGTAGGTATGTTAGTGGTTGCCGCACTGGTAATCTGAGCAGTAAGATGTTCCACCGCCGTATCGAGTTCCTCTGAATTGTTTGGTGGTGGATGGGTGAGAAAAAGCATTCTGTAGCTTTTCACTATATGCCTCCCAGTTCGCTTTGTTGTAACACCAGATTTTTCGAGGTTGTATTGTACTGCTCGTATTGCGGTTACCAAGATTTAAGGTAATTTTCACTTGACCATGGTCACTGCCGATGGAATCCAGCACAGATATGTTCAAGCAGGCACTTAGAGATGTTGATGTTATAACAACGTCAGGGGTAGTGTTACTTATGGGACGTGTGGCTCTGGGCAGTACATGGAATTCTGCTGTAGTGTTTTGGTCCAGAAATTGTAAAAAGTTTGTTTTGTCTTGCATGGTTCGACTATGATAATTGATGTCCGCTGCTATGATATAATGTTTGCTAAGGGTTTGGATATGTTGAAAGGATTGGTATGGAATAGTCTCCCCTGGTCTTACATAGATGGTAGCAAAAGTAACGACCCGGGATGGAAAATAGATGGTACTAGCAGTATGTTCTGGCAAGTGGAAGTTTGGTGAGAAGGTAACTGTTCGAAATGGTAATTTTCTATCTACTCCAATTGCTGTGCCGCCGTTTACTCTTAATCCCGGCGGACCATCGTGGCGTAAGATGTTGTATGGTGGAATATGACAGATCATTTTTGGAGCAAGATAGGTTTCGTTTAGCGCAAAGCAGTGAACAGATTCTTCCAAAAGCAGGTGTTGCAATAAAGCTTTTCGTTTAGAAACAGATCGGATATTTAAAAATAGAAAATTATACATATTCCGTACTGCCATATTCAAAACCTTAAACCGCAGTTTCCAAGTGGGATATGTGGAAATGCACATGAGGACCAGAGTATGTTGCATGGAGTTGCAAGTTGAAAATTGTTTTTGCAGATGCCGTTACTTGGGTTAATATGTGCGTTCTTAAAAATGGGTACACATTTTGGAGAGTCAGGGTGAAGAAACGTATTAGATCTTCCACTGTTACTGGATGTCGTAGTGAATTGTCAGGTTCTGTAGCAGTGTCATTGGTGCGCAGGGGAACTGTTAGATCAGGGTGTTCAGGTATTGCATCTGGCTTGGCTTTGCATTTGTAACTGTATGTAGGATGGTTTTCCGTACATGTGACACATTTTGGTGCAGCAGTTTGGTTTTGACATTCTCTGGTTGAATGGGGTCCTGAACAGTATCCGCATTTATCTCGATTTGGAGAGGCAGCAGTAGAATGCTTGTTATACTGTTGGCATTTTTCGCACCGCAATGGAAGAGGTTGTTGAGAACGGGATGGTTCAACTTTGTACCTGCGTCTGTATATGTATGCTCCACTGTGTAGTAGGGTGTCTACAGCATTTTGTGAGTCTGTTAGGACCCGCACCATGTATGTGGGTCCGTTGTTATTGCGAATACGGATACATTTGCGGATTTGTACACCTTCGCATTCCAGTTCCTCAAAAATCTCTTCGTCTGTTAGACTAGGTTCTACACCCCTGATGACAACTGATAGTAGTGGGGATTTATGTGGTGGTGGTGGTTGTTTTTGAATGGAAGCATTTAGTGTTTGGATGTTTGCTTTGGCTCCATAGATTTCAAAAGAAGCTTTGTTTCTAATTAGTTTTGCAAAGTCTGGATCTGGTGATTTCAATATGATGCCATTACGGGTGAACAGTATTTGTGCAATTTGTGCCCTTGGCACATACTTAGATGTTTGTTGGAACACATGTTTTGCTGTGTTGAATTTGGTGTCGTAGTTGGTGAGCAGGAAGTTATATAAGCTGGTATCCTGTTGTTTGGATTTTAGTTGGGTTGCATGAGCTGTATTTCCTGTATCTCGTTTAATTGGTGATCTAGATCGTTGACGTTGAGGTAGAGGTAATCCTTCGTAGGAATTGCGACGTCGGTGTTTTGTGGAATAGCTGGACGTTTGCATCGGATCATTGGTACTTCGTGAATCTAGCATCGTCTCGGAGTTTGGACCGTCCGTCCGTTTAGTACCTCCGGTGAAGGTTTTCACCCGTTCTCGCTGTCGTAGCAGCGTTGCAGGAAGACCATGATGCATATCAGAAGACCACAACCGTGAGTTGTTTATATGATCCAACAGAACAAACGCAAATCCTATGGGAAAAGAGGCACAAACTCAAACCAACTGACAACTCAATCCAATGAAGCGAATCCAAATTCCAAGCTAATTGTAGAGCCCAAGACAAAGAAGAGGAAGGATGAAGGTAGTAAGGGAAAACAGTTTCAAAAAATAGTGCAAGTCGTATGTCTGCTCCACTCAACGTGTTCAACCAAAAGGTTCCTCGCAATCACCTAACCACCGTATAGGCTCAATTGGTACCGTTTGTCCGTTCCAGACTTACGGCTTCCACCTGGAATAATTGGCCCACGATGCGTGACACAAGAGAGACCGACTTACGATTACCTATACCTGATCCAATTACGCTTTTTTTTTTTGTCCTCGTTTTCCATTTAGAAGGCTACACCTTCTCTTTGGTAAGTGCATTGTGTTCATAAATGTTTTCCCTTGCAAGGTGATGGTCTAAGTGTGTTTTCAGTATTGAAGTGGTACAGATTTACTTATTCTGGGGGTAGTTCACTTAGATGGTATTTATTCAGTAGTGGGAAAATTACTTGTTAGGAAAGTAATAATTTGCTATGGTGCGGCATGTGTTGGATATATCACGTGCCGTAGTTCCGGAGGATGATGGATTATATACAGCTGATAATCAGGATGCTGTGGATCTATCAGATGCTGTAATGGTGTGCAGTGGTAAGTGGGAGGGCAGTCGTGTAGAGCATCTTCGTACATTGTGCTGAGAAGTTGTGGATGGTGCGAGTTCATTCGACCAGTTATATATTTGTGACGGATGGCTTCGATGTGGGTTGTGATTTCCGGGAAGGTTATTCGCTCGTACAGTAGTCGTGTAGGACTTGGTAGGACTACTCTGAAGGCCAAACGAAGAGCATGTCTTTCCAGAACTTGTAGTTTGTGATAGAATGAGTCTGGCGCTGATATCCATGAAGTGTGGCCGTAAATTATTGCTGGTCGAAGGAAAGCCTTGTAGGTATGTAGGACAACCTGGGAGTTGAGTCCCTAGGATGTTCCAATTAGCCGTTTGAGCAAGCTCAGACGATTTGTAGCTTTTTGGACGATGTTGAGCAATTGAGGTTTCCATGTTAGCTTGGAGTCAAATATGACTCCTAGGTATTTTGCAGTGGTGGCAGGCAGAATTGGCGTTCCCCGTATTTTGATGTTTAATAATGTTGGGTTCCTTTGGATCTTCGAGCGACAGCCTGTCTGTAGAAACACCAATGCTTGTGTTTTGAGAGCATTTATTGTGAGACGCCATGTGTCACACCATCTTTGGAAGGAGTTTATAGCTGGTTGGAGAGTTTTGTTTATAGCTTGGATGGTTGAACAACAGGCGAGAAATGCGGTGTCGTCAGCGAATTGGTACATAGAAACTTGTGGGGGTTTTGGCATATCGGCAACGTATAGTATGTAGAGTAATGGTGATAAAGCAGCACCCTGTGGAACGCCAGAGTAAGGGAAAATGGGGTATGACATCGCTCCATTTACAGTGACATAAGCGACCCTATTTGTTAGAAAGCTATGTACTAATCTGACATAGCAAAGCGGTAGTTGGAATTTATGGAGCTTGTAAATGAGTCCAGTATGCCATACTTTGTCAAATGCTTTCTCCAGGTCGAATAGTACTAGACAGGATGGTTTGGAAGTGTTGAAGTGATTTGTGATGCGAGTCGTTAGTTTTAACAAATTATCATGGACACTGTGTTGAGGTCTAAAGCCTGCTTGGTGCGACGGAAGTAAACTGTGTGCTTGTAAGTGCATGTGTATGCGTCGAACAATGATGCGTTCGAATATTTTGCTAAATGTTGATGTGAGCTGAATAGGTCGATAGTTTGTGGGGTTGGTACTATCCTTGTGTGGCTTTGGAAACATTAGAACTTTCGAAATCTTCCAGTCTGTCGGGTAGTGTCCTGTGCGGAGGATAAAATTGTAGATAATAACCAGAAAGGACAGCAATGCAAGCGGGGCCTGTTTGATCAATACATATGTGATATTGTCCAAGCCGGGAGCGGTGTTTCTCTTCCTACGCACAGTATTGATAATATCGTCTGTTGTAATAGGAACAGTTAGAGCATTATTAGGATCAATATCGTGCGTATTGCTGGGTTGCAGGTGCCTGTTATTGGGGTTGGTGACTCTGTCAATTTTGGTCTGGAGGCGGAGATTTGGAGCTAATTGTGGTGTTGGAGGGAAAGTGTCTTGCAAGACATTTGCGAAGGCATAAGCTTTTTCAGTGTCGGTGTTTAGGGCTGCGTCCTTGATTGTTATTGGATAAGGAGTACTACTGGATTGTCCAGTGAGCACCTTGAAACGTTTCCAGTATTTGGTGGGATGGCTTTCATCACTCAATTGGTTGCACGTTTCAATCCATCGACGTTGTTTATAAGCTTTTATATAGTTTTGTACGGTACGCAGCCATTGACGGTGTAAGTTAAGGGATTCAGGATTTCTGGTCTGGAGGTAGTCCCTGTATGATCGTCGTGATGCTGTGATTAGGTGAAGATATTGCGGAGGTAGCTTGGGTTTGTAACTATTCAGAGTGGTCGTAGGTATGTTAGTGGTTTCCGCACTGGTAATCTGAGCAGTAAGATGTTCCACCGCCGTATCGAGTTCCTCTGAATTGTTTGGTGGTGGATGTGGGTGAGAAAAAGCATTCTGTAGCTTTTCACTATATGCCTCCCAGTTCGCTTTGTTGTAACACCAGATTTTTCGAGGTTGTATTGTACTGCTCGTATTGCGGTTACCAAGATTTAAGGTAATTTTCACTGGATCATGGTCACTGCCGATGGAATCCAGCACAGATATGTTCAAGCAGGCACTTAGAGATGTTGATGTTATAACAACGTCAGGGGTAGTGTTACTTATGGGACGTGTGGCTCTGGGCAGTACATGGAATTCTGCTGTAGTGTTTTGGTCCAGAAATTGTAAAAAGTTTGTTTTGTCTTGCATGGTTCGACTATGATAATTGATGTCCGCTGCTATGATATAATGTTTGCAAAGGTTTTGGATATGTTGAAAGAATTGGTATGGAATAGTCTCCCCTGGTCTTACATAGATGGTAGCAAAAGTAACGACCCGGGATGGAAAATAGATGGTACTAGCAGTATGTTCTGGCAAGTGGAAGTTTGGTGAGAAGGTAACTGTTCGATATGGTAATTTTCTATCTACTCCAATTGCTGTGCCGCCGTTTACTCTTAATCCCGGCGAACCATCGTGGCGTAAGATGTTGTATGGTGGAATATGACAGATCATTTTTGGAGCAAGATAGGTTTCGTTTAGCGCAAAGCAGTGAACAGATTCTTCCAAAAGCAGGTGTTGCAATAAAGCTTTTCGTTTAGAAACAGATCGGATATTTAAAAATAGAAAATTATACATATTCCGTACTGCCATATTCAAAACCTTAAACCGCAGTTTCCAAGTGGGATATGTGGAAATGCACATGAGGACCAGAGTATGTTGCATGGAGTTGCAAGTTGAAAATTGTTTTTGCAGATGCTGTTACTTGGGTTAATATGTGCGTTCTTAAAAATGGGTACACATTTTGGAGAGTCAGGGTGAAGAAACGTATTAGATCTTCCACTGTTACTGGATGTCGTAGTGAATTGTCAGGTTCTGTAGCAGTGTCATTGGTGCGCAGGGGAACTGTTAGATCAGGGTGTTCAGGTATTGCATCTGGCTTGGCTTTGCATTTGTAACTGTATGTAGGATGGTTTTCCGTACATGTGACACATTTTGGTGCAGCAGTTTGGTTTTGACATTCTCTGGTTGAATGGGGTCCTGAACAGTATCCGCATTTATCTCGATTTGGAGAGGCAGCAGTAGTATGCTTGTTATACTGTTGACATTTTTCGCACCGCAATGGAAGAGGTTGTTGAGAACGGGATGGTTCAACTTTGTACCTGCGTCTGTATATGTATGCTCCACTGTGTAGTAGGGTGTCTACAGCATTTTGTGAGTCTGTTAGGACCCGCACCATGTATGTGGGTCCGTTGTTATTGCGAATACGGATACATTTGCGGATTTGTACACCTTCGCATTCCAGTTCCTCAAAAATCTCTTCGTCTGTTAGACTATGTTCTACACCCCTGATGACAACTGATAGTAGTGGGGATTTATGTGGTGGTGGTGGTTGTTTTTGAATGGAAGCATTTAGTGTTTGGATGTTTGCTTTGGCTCCATAGATTTCAAAAGAAGCTTTGTTTCTAATTAGTTTTGCAAAGTCTGGATCTGGTGATTTCAATATGATGCCATTACGGGTGAACAGTATTTGTGCAATTTGTGCCCTTGGCACATACTTAGATGTTTGTTGGAACACATGTTTTGCTGTGTTGAATTTGGTGTCGTAGTTGGTGAGCAGGAAGTTATATAAGCTGGTATCCTGTTGTTTGGATTTTAGTTGGGTTGCATGAGCTGTATTTCCTGTATCTCGTTTAATTGGTGATCTAGATCGTTGACGTTGAGGTAGAGGTAATCCTTCGTAGGAATTGCGACGTCGGTGTTTTGTGGAATAGCTGGACGTTTGCATCGGATCATTGGTACTTCGTGAATCTAGCATCGTCTCGGAGTTTGGACCGTCCGTCCGTTTAGTACCTCCGGTGAAGGTTTTCACCCGTTCTCGCTGTCGTAGCAGCGTTGCAGGAAGACCATGATGCATATCAGAAGACCACAACCGTGAGTTGTTTATATGATCCAACAGAACAAACGCAAATCCTATGGGAAAAGAGGCACAAACTCAAACCAACTGACAACTCAATCCAATGAAGCGAATCCAAATTCCAAGCTAATTGTAGAGCCCAAGACAAAGAAGAGGAAGGATGAAGGTAGTAAGGGAAAACAGTTTCAAAAAATAGTGCAAGTCGTATGTCTGCTCCACTCAACGTGTTCAACCAAAAGGTTCCTCGCAATCACCTAACCACCGTATAGGCTCAATTGGTACCGTTTGTCCGTTCCAGACTTACGGCTTCCACCTGGAATAATTGGCCCACGATGCGTGACACAAGAGAGACCGACTTACGATTACCTATACCTGATCCAATTACGCTTTTTTTTTTGTCCTCGTTTTCCATTTAGAAGGCTACACCTTCTCTTTGGTAAGTGAATTGTTTCCATAATTGTTTTCCCTTGCAAGGTGATGGTCTAAGTGTTTTCAGTAATGAAGTGGTACATATTTACTTATTCTGAGGGTAGTTCACTTAGATCTTATTTATGCAGTAGTGGGAAAATTACTTCAGTTAGGAAAGTAATAATTTGCTATGGTGCGGCATGTGTTGGATATATCACGTGCCGTAGTTCCGGAGGATGATGGATATTATACAGCTGGTAGTCAGGATGCTGTGGATCTATCAGGAAGGTGTACATGGTTAAGAGATGCTGTAATGGTGTGCAGTGGTATGTGGGAAGGCAGTCGTGTAGAGCATCTTCGTACATTGTGCTGAGAAGTTGTGGATGGTGCGAGTTCATTCGACCAGTTATATATTTGTGACGGATGGCTTCGATGTGGGTTGTGATTTCGGGAAAGGTTATTCGCTCGTACAGTAGTCGTGTAGGACTTGGTAGGACTACTCTGAAGGCCAAACGAAGAGCATGTCTTTCCAGAACTTGTAGTTTGTGATAGAATGAGTCTGGGGCTGATATCCATGCAGTGTGGCCGTAAGTAATTGCTGGTCGAAGGAAAGCCTTGTAGGTATGTAGGACAACCTGGGAGTTGAGTCCCCAGGATGTTCCAATTAGCCGTTTGAGCAAGTTCAGACGATTTGTAGCTTTTTGGACGATGTTGAGCAATTGAGGTTTCCAGGTTAGCTTGGAGTCAAATATGACTCCCAGGTATTTTGCAGTGGTGGCAGGCAGAATTGGAGTTCCCCGTATTTTGATGTTTAATAATGTTGGGTTCCTTTGGATCTTCGAGCGACAGCCTGTCTGCAGAAACACCAATGCTTGTGTTTTGAGAGCATTAATTGTGAGACGCCATGTGTCACACCATCTTTGGAAGGAGTTTATAGCTGGTTGGAGTGTTTTGTTTATAGCTTGGATAGTTGAACAACAGGCGAGAAATGCGGTGTCGTCAGCGAATTGGTAGATAGAAACTTGTGGGGGTTTTGGCATATCGGCAACGTATAGTATGTAGAGTAATGGTGATAAAGCAGCACCCTGTGGAACGCCAGAGTAAGGGAAAATGGGGTATGACATTGCTCCATTTACAGTGACATAGGCGACCCTATTTGTTAGGAAGCTGTGTACTAATCTGACATAGGAAAGCGGTAGGTGGAATTTATGGAGCTTGTAGATGAGCCCAGTATGCCATACTTTGTCAAATGCTTTCTCCAGGTCGAATAGTACTAGACAGGATGGTTTGGATGCGTTGAAATGATTTGTGATGCGAGTCGTTAGTTTTAATAAATTATCAAGGACACTGTGTTGAGGTCTAAAGCCTGCTTGGTGCGACGGAAGTAAACTGTGTGCTTGTAAGTGCATGTGTATGCGTCGAACAATGATGCGTTCGAATATTTTGCTAAATGTTGATGTGAGCTGAATAGGTCGATAGTTTGTTGGGTTGGTACTATCTTTGTTTGGTTTTGGGAACATTAGAACCTTTGAAATCTTCCAGTCTGTCGGGTAGTGTCCTGTGCGGAGGATAAAATTGTAGATAATGGCCAGAAAGGACAGCAATGCAAGCGGGGCCTGTTTAATGAATACGTATGTGATATTGTCCAATCCGGGAGCAGTGTTTCTCTTCCTACGCACAGTATTGATAATATCGTCTGTTGTGATAGGAACAGTTAGAGAATTTGTAGGATTAATAGTGTGCGTATTACTGGGTTGCAGTTGCCTGTTATTCGGGTTTGTGACTCTGTCAATTTTGGTCTGGAGGCGGAGATTTGGAGCTAGTTGTGGTGTTGGAGGGAAAGTGTCTTGCAAGACATTTGCGAAGGCATAAGCTTTTTCAGTGTCTGTGTTTAGAGCTGCGTCCTTGATTGTTATTGGATAAGGAGTACTACTGGATTGTCCAGTGAGCACCTTGAAACGTTTCCAGTATTTTGTGGGATGGCTTTCGTCACTCAATTGGTTGCACGTTTCAATCCATCGACGTTGTTTATAAGCTTTTATATAGTTATGAACTGTACGCAGCCATTGACGGTGTAAGTTAAGGGATTCGGGATTTCTGGACTGGAGGTAGTCCCTGTATGATCGTCGTGATGCTGTGATTAGGTGAAGATATTGCGGAGGTGGCTTTGGTTTGTAACTATTGAGAGTCGTCGTAGGTATGTTAGTGGTTTCCGCACTGGTAATCTGAGCAGTAAGATGTTCCACCGCCGTATCGAGTTCCTCTGAATTGTTTGGTGGTGGATGCGGGTGAGAAAAAGCATTCTGTAGCTTTTCACTATATGCCTCCCAGTTCGCTTTGTTGTAACACCAGATTTTTCGAGGTTGTATTGTACTGCTCGTATTGCGGTTACTAAGATTTAAGGTAATTTTCACTGGGTCATGGTCACTGCCGATGGAATCCAGCACAGATATGTTCAAGCAGGCACTTAGAGATGTTGATGTAATAACAACGTCAGGGGTAGTGTTACTTATGGGACGTGTGGCTCTGGGCAGTACATGGAATTCTGCTGTAGTGTTTTGGTCCAGAAATTGTAAAAAGTTTGTTTTGTCTTGCATGGTTCGACTATGATAATTGATGTCCGCTGCTATGATATAATGTTTGCTAAGGGTTTGGATATGTTGAAAGAATTGGTATGGAATAGTCTCCCCTGGTCTTACATAGATGGTAGCAAAAGTAACGACCCGGGATGGAAAGTAGATGGTACTAGCAGTATGTTCTGGCAAGTGGAAGTGTGGTGGGAAGGTAACTGTTCGATATGGTAATTTTCTATCTACTCCAATTGCTGTGCCACCGTTTACTCTTAAGCCCGGCGGACCATCGTGGCGTAAGATGTTGTATGGTGGAATATGACAGATCATTTTTGGAGCAAGATAGGTTTCGTTTAGCGCAAAGCAATGAACAGATTCTTCCAAAAGCAGGTGTTGCAATAAAGCTTTTCGTTTAGAAACAGATCGGATATTTAAAAATAGAAAATTATATATATTCCGTACTGCCATATTCAAAACCTTAAACCGCAGTTTCCAAGTGGGATATGTGGAAATGCACATGAGGACCAGAGTATGTTGCATGGAGTTGCAAGTTGAAAATTGTTTTTGCAGATGCCGTTACTTGGGTTAATATGTGCGTTCTTAAAAATGGGTACACATTTTGGAGAGTCAGGGTGAAGAAACGTATTAGATCTTCCACTGTTACTGGATGTCGTAGTGAATTGTCAGGTTCTGTAGCAGTGTCATTGGTGCGCAGGGGAACTGTTAGATCAGGGTGTTCAGGTATTGCATCTGGCTTGGCTTTGCATTTGTAACTGTATGTAGGATGGTTTTCCGTACATGTGACACATTTTGGTGCAGCAGTTTGGTTTTGACATTCTCTGGTTGAATGGGGTCCTGAACAGTATCCGCATTTATCTCGATTTGGAGAGGCAGCAGTAGTATGCTTGTTATACTGTTGACATTTTTCGCACCGCAATGGAAGAGGTTGTTGAGAACGGGATGGTTCAACTTTGTACCTGCGTCTGTATATGTATGCTCCACTGTGTAGTAGGGTGTCTACAGCATTTTGTGAGTCTGTTAGGACCCGCACCATGTATGTGGGTCCGTTGTTATTGCGAATACGGATACATTTGCGGATTTGTACACCTTCGCATTCCAGTTCCTCAAAAATCTCTTCGTCTGTTAGACTAGGTTCTACACCCCTGATAGTAGTGGGGATTTATGTGGTGGTGGTGGTTGTTTTTGAATGGAAGCATTTAGTGTTTGGATGTTTGCTTTGGCTCCATAGATTTCAAAAGAAGCTTTGTTTCTAATTAGTTTTGCAAAGTCTGGATCTGGTGATTTCAATATGATGCCATTACGGGTGAACAGTATTTGTGCAATTTGTGCCCTTGGCACATACTTAGATGTTTGTTGGAACACATGTTTTGCTGTGTTGAATTTGGTGTCGTAGTTGGTGAGCAGGAAGTTATATAAGCTGGTATCCTGTTGTTTGGATTTTAGTTGGGTTGCATGAGCTGTATTTCCTGTATCTCGTTTAATTGGTGATCTAGATCGTTGACGTTGAGGTAGAGGTAATCCTTCGTAGGAATTGCGACGTCGGTGTTTTGTGGAATAGCTGGACGTTTGCATCGGATCATTGGTACTTCGTGAATCTAGCATCGTCTCGGAGTTTGGACCGTCCGTCCGTTTAGTACCTCCGGTGAAGGTTTTCACCCGTTCTCGCTGTCGTAGCAGCGTTGCAGGAAGACCATGATGCATATCAGAAGACCACAACCGTGAGTTGTTTATATGATCCAACAGAACAAACGCAAATCCTATGGGAAAAGAGGCACAAACTCAAACCAACTGACAACTCAATCCAATGAAGCGAATCCAAATTCCAAGCTAATTGTAGAGCCCAAGACAAAGAAGAGGAAGGATGAAGGTAGTAAGGGAAAACAGTTTCAAAAAATAGTGCAAGTCGTATGTCTGCTCCACTCAACGTGTTCAACCAAAAGGTTCCTCGCAATCACCTAACCACCGTATAGGCTCAATTGGTACCGTTTGTCCGTTCCAGACTTACGGCTTCCACCTGGAATAATTGGCCCACGATGCGTGACACAAGAGAGACCGACTTACGATTACCTATACCTGATCCAATTACGCACGGGTCTCCTAATTATATAGTCTGGGATAAAAATATTTATCATGGGAGTTTCACTTTTATTCACCACATTTTATTTTCTGATCTTTTATGCAACTTCAATATTCACACATCTTTTCAAGGACAATAAAACACATTTTTTCACTACTTACAATCAAAGTTATCCTTATTTATATTACTACAACTTACGTTAATTTTACATTTAGTTGCACCACCATGTAGTGTACGCCGCATGAAATAAAAGCTTTGGTGCTTTATTCATACTGGAAGTAATTCCACTGTATTTCAGTTTTATTTTCTTTTGTCACTATTGTTTATGTTTAATAAGTATATCTATTGTTATATTAAATGTAGGTGTCTGCTTTTTTTATTTTTAAAAAAATGCATCCTTATCACATGCATCAGGCTTACGTGGAGCTTGCCATGTCAAGCTTGTTTTGACAAGCTAAGAGGAAGCTATCGCAAGCTTGCCCCAAGCTTATGTGGTATCTGGATTACTAACTGGTTAAAGGTTAAAAAATAAGAAAGAACTGAAATTGTTTTATCATGTTGAATTTTTTATTCAGTTTTTGCTATCTATTAATACAAATCCATTAGATTTCATAGTTATATTTGTATTGTTTTACTTTTATTGTGCGTATATTGTTATTAGTGTAGATTTGTTGATGATCTCTTGAAAGAGACTGAGAAAGCATTCAACACTCTCAACCACACTACACTGTGTGTGTTTTCGATGTTATCCTTAGTAAAGTACATTTGAAGTAAATACTATAATTGCTTATATTTTGTTGTTACAACAGAAGCTTTTCCCCCGGGAAGTATTTGGTGGGAGGGTATTTTTGAGGTCAAGATAGTTGGTGGGGGGGAAATCTCCCTTGTTCCCCTGAGGATTTCGCACCCTGCCGGCAGGCTCTCCTAAGCTTTACGAAATTAGCTTTAGTTTGCTAACATATTTCGCAAATGTTCTGCCTGTGGAGTAGTTAGCACAGCGCGTTACGACTCCAGGGGTCCGGGTTCGAATCCTGTCCCTTCATCAATTTTATCATATCATCTTCGCGATTAGCCAAAAGTTGCTGAAAACTGAAGTAAAATAAACCAAATCAATCAAAATCAAATTGTCTAAACTTTAGTGCGTATTTTCAACGGCTAAAAAAACATCATTGTGATATCCTATGTATTATTTATTTTCGTCGAGGAAATTTCAGGTGTACTGAAGCCATTCAAACCCCTTAAATACGTCACTGACTTTGCTAGTGTTCTAAAGAGGAATGTCCTCCAACTAGAATTTGTCTGACTCAAGATGACAACTATAATCCTTCTTGAACCGTATGTGGAAGAAGGTCAACGTTTTGCTGATCGCCTTTTGTGATACACAAAGACTTTCACACATGCAGACCAAAGAACCAAATGGACACAGGTGTGGTTCATTCTTCTCCAAGCACAATGTGATTGAATGGAAAGTTGCGTTTATCCAAAGAGCTGACCCCGCCTTCGTGTTAGCAGATTTGAGTCTGTGCATTGAATGTATTTCGCAAGCCTCTTTTGGAACGACACGCCATTGAATTTTTTGCTTCTGGAGATCGTGGCAGCTCTCTGCGGGGTGTCTTCATGTCGTGCTGGACCTTCGCACGTGAAAGTCCTGGAGAAAGTGAATCTCAGCTGGTCACTCTGTGCGCGTTTGACCACAGGGGTTCCACATAAGATTGCCACATGTCAAGTCAAATGAGATGAAGTTTGTGGGTAACGATAGGTAAAAATGCACAGGTTCGTTCCTCTTGTGGTTATTAAAGATGGTACCGAACATGGGCGTCGGGAACTTGGGGATCGAATCGGTCCATCGATGCTCCCTCCTTGGAATTTGGTATCTTTCATCTCAAAATACACAAAAGCAGAAAGCTAGTTATTTTTATTGTTAATAACATAAGTTAAGTTCTTTTACCAGGTTACGTTTTCGTGTTTCACTACTTAAACCAAGACCTAAATGGTTCCACACCACAGTTTTCATAATTCCAAAAATAAGTTTTGAGCGATCGCACAACATAAACATTATGAGTAAAATTCCTGCCAAACTTTAAAAGCTTTTTTTCTTAACACTGTTTGTAAAAATTAACAAATTAGAGTAACTATTCATTTTGAGTACACAAAGTATACGAGATACAAAGAAATGATTAAAAACGGTAGTTCTGTATATTTATTCATAGTAGAAAGTCTCCCCCAAAATACAATAATAATAGTAATAACAATAACGTTGTGTTAATATTGGTTCATTTTTTGTTTTGTTTTGATTTGGTGTTTTCAGTCCACTTTATGCACAGAAAGGCTAATCGGGACTGGACCTACAGCTTAAGTGGGATCCGAACCACTATGTGCCTCCACCGGGTATCGAACCCGGGACCACTTGTTTACAAGGCAACGACGCTACCACTGCGCCATTGGAGAGGACACATATTGGTTCATTTTTATTAGTTTATAATTGTTATTATTGTGTGATAATTGTCTAATAACATTCATAGTCATTATTATTTCTAATATTCAAGTTTTATCAATGGCCTCCTACAAAAAATTATGGCGACGCCAATGGTACGGGGACAAGTCGAGACTTGCTAGTTTGTCTCACCTCGTCTCGTGAATGAGGAAGTCTGTCAGGTCTGAACTTAAAAATTCCCAAGTTTTGTGTAACTGTAGCTGGATTACTTTTTAAAATTAGTAACTCTTACTGAGTTACACATTCAAATCCTTTATCTCTCCCATTCTTGAATACTGCTCCCCCATTTGGACTATGGCTTCTAAAACGAATCTTTCCAGGATTGATTCTGTCCTCAGCTTTTTCCTCGCAATTGCTCGCCGTAGAATTCCTTCTCTCAGACACCTCCATAAAACAGATATTACAGTAGAGCGTCGATTATCCGAACGTCGGTCAACCGAACGACCGCTTAACCGAACTGTGTACTCGCTCGCACCTGTTACTCTCCCACCCTACCGTCCATCATCCCCCTCACTCCCAAACCAAGTTTCCCAAAGTAGTCGCCGCACTGAGCCACCGCTGGCGGAACATTGCTTCTAATGGGGCCTTCATAAGGCGCTGCTGACCAAAATAAAGGATTTTTTTAAACGTTAATTTTGTGTACTGTGTGTATTGTTCATGCAAAATGCGTATGTAATATGTACATATTTTTGTTTAATAAACTGTACCACATACTATATATTCCTACTAAAGTTGCCTTTGTACGTTACTTTGTAATACTTAAAGAGATGCCTGTTTTTATGAATAAATTTACTGTACAGTACTTCTTTTTGGCAAATAAACATGTACAGTTCGATTATCCGAACAAACCAGTTTTCCGAACACCCATGTCCCCCAATTACTTCGGATAATCGACGCTCTACTGTATGTCTATTTTGAACATCCAGTCACCACACACTCGTCACGAACTAGCAGACATGAAATTTTGGCATAAAATCATTAATGGCAAAATTAAATCTGAATTCCTTGTCAACCAATTTCATCTAAGAGTACCCGCACGACAACCCGGAACGTAAAGCTCTTTCATATTCCAGCTACAAGGCTCTCTCTCCTACAGCGGTCTCTTTGCTATAGGCTCCCCCACTTATATAATAACCTACCTGTAAATACCGATATTTTCTTGTCAGGACACAGTTTCCGGCAATCACTAAGAATGTTCGTGTAACAATTTCTTTTCTTCGTCTGCCATCTTGTATTGTCTTGTTTTGTTCTTGCTATTTTTATTACTGTTTTTATTTTCTTCTTGTTGCTACAGTTTCAATATAAAATGGTCTTTCAGTACTGTATCTGAAACTTTAATTAAATAAAGAAATGAGTAACTTTAATTCTGTACCTGAGTTACTTTTTGAACCAAGTAATTGTAACTCAAATACCTTTAAAAATAACTTTCCAAACACTGATGTTACATAGTCCACGCAGTTTACGCATAGACGCACTTTACTAGTTGCGAGACCCGCAGTCGTCTTTTGCGGAGCAGGAAATCCTGTGCGTGTTTTCCCGCATGTGCATCGCCCGCGGTGAGGGAAGTGATACAGATTCTTGCGGTCGTGACAAGGCCGTATAAGGAACCGCTTTCCCCTCCCACCGAACCACTCAGTCATGGAAGCCTCCAGGTGGCTGCAGTTCTTGGGAAAACTCATTGTTTCCTGGAACTACATTTTGTCTGGAAGGATTTCCTCGCTGCTTCCAACTTACGGGTGGAACAATTGGTTTCTTTGTCACGGGCGCCGACCTCTATGGAGGAGTGGTTAGTACAACACTCTTCCTCGTCGTTGTGATTGTTCAAAAGTGACAGAAAAGCGACACCGAATTTTAAAAATAAAATCTAGTCAAAAACAGGATTTCATTTGGTTTATTTTACTTTTCTGCCACTTTTGGCTAATTGCAAAGATGAAGATGATTGATGATATGAAATAGATGAAGGGACAATCACTAACACCTATGGACAGCGCACAGCATAGAGGATTGCGCTGACTACGAATCGAGACGTCAGAGCCTTGTTAGTCTCCGAAATGAAGTCCAGGGTGTACAGTGTAAATATTTAGTAAGGCCTCACTGAGACCTCACCTTTTACAAAAAAACAAAAACAAAAACCGATATTGAATTGGAAACACTGCAGCGTCAATGCCGAAACTCTATCCAAGATAAGGAAGACCTGCACAGCTGTCAGTCGTGAACACCACACAGAAGATCAATGTTAACCATGAGTCATCAAGGAATAAGCACAGCGTTTCTTTCTGTGGTCATTCGGCCTCGGAAGAAATATTTGTTGACCATTTTGAGCTCTCAAGAAATCAGATTCTGAGCTGGCGATTTATTTCCTTCATGAATGAAAATAGGTTGTTCATTTTTTCGTTTCTTTTCTCTCTTTTGTCATTAGCTCTAAAACATAAAAAGTAAAAAGTGGTAACTTTGCTATTTTTACGACCATATTATATCCCTCTTGTTTACTTTCAACGATAAGGACGAATGTTGGAGTGACCAGAAAAAATGAACGAACACAATAAGCTCTTAAATATTACCCAAGCTTCGAAAATAGATGCCGGCCCCAGTGGCAGAGTGGTTATCACATCGCGCTACGACGCCAGGGGTCCCGCGTTCGAATCCTGGCCTGGGCATGGATTTGTGAGTGTCCATTTATCAATTTCATCATATCGTCACTCATACCCATATTTGATTGAGTTTGATTGATTGAGTTTGTGTTTGAACCGACTTTATGCACAGTAAGGCTAATCGGGACTGGACCTACAGTTTAAAGTGGGATCCGAACCACTATGTGCCTCCACCGGATATCGAACCCGGGAACCCTTGATCACAAGGCGATGATGCTACCACTGCGCCATCGGGAAGGCCTCCCCCATATTTTCAAGTTAGCCAAAAGTGGCACAAGGAACGAAGTAAAATAAAGCAAATCAATCAATCGAACATAGGGTCTCCGGTTTCATAGAACAGTATGCAAAGCACTCGGTCATGAAGACCCTCAAAATTGAAATAATAAGTGGAACAAGAAACCTGATATTAGAGTATTTTAAGAGTTTAGGCAGATTAACAATTCACGTCAACCTACAACAATTTCACCCGTATTGTGTGATATATGGTTCTGCTCTAATATAATTGAACGTGCTCTTGCGATAATAGTTAGACATTTCCGTCTTGCAACACACAACCTCGACTCGACACGATATGTGCATTTCCTTGCCCCTTTTTCTGTATTTGTTTTCTATTTAGGATATATACGTTGCCTTTTTGCCTCTTGGTTTATCCTTGGCGATGAGAATGGTTGACCAATTGATAACATGGATGTGATGGGGAAAACATGCCTTAATTATGGTTCGAATTTAAGACGTCTGTCTTCAAAGCACGTTACAATCTGCCACGTGTGTCTTTTCATCTCCAGTCACCATTCATTTCAAGAGGTAGAAAACGACGTTACTCAAACAAATTGTACAAATAATTTCCATGACCATAAACATTTGTTGCACTTGTTGAGAGAAATCCATACCCTCGTAACGTTATAAGTAAACGTCGACCTAGTTGATGTCCCAGGGTGTCCACAGGATTTACGACTGAACGCTTACGAAAGTAATAGAAATGTGCATCCCCATTTCCATTAATCGTTCACTCTTCGTATATTTTGAGGTCAGCTAATTCGAACATACGACCCTAAGACAGCTACACACTGCCAAAGAAACTGCAGTGTCAATAAAGTAATTACTGTATATTTAGATATTTTATTTTTGGTAATGGAATATTTTTCCCTTGAGCTTCTTATTTATGTTTGCTTTGGTTTATTTTACTTCGCTTTTCTGCCACTTTTGGCTAAACCGCTACGATGAGGATGAGAGATGAAATGATGAAATTGATGAAGGGACAGTCACAATGAACACCGAACGAACACAAAGCCAAGGCGGTGTTTACGCAAGCTGTGTTAACCACTCTACCACGGAGGCCGGAATCCTTTTTAGTTAGGAGAAATCGTTCCTTGACAGCGAACTAAGAACATTTAATATGCGTCACGTCAGAGTTATAACATTTTAAAACTTCCACACAGTTAAGATCGTTTACACTAAGGACAACAGCGTTAAAGTCTATGCTTTAAGGGATGATTAAGCACACTATGATGACGGAAAATAATAATTCACATGACTATAGTGATGCATTACATCGGTGAAACATTAATTTTCGATCAGGAAGAAATATTGAAAAACGCAGGGACACAATCACCAATTTATTTATTTATTTTACTTCGCTTTTCTTCCACTTTTGAGTAATCACATAGATAAGGATGAAAGGTGTGTTAAGATGAAATTTGTGAAAGGCAATTACAAACGTAGAACACAGCCCAAACTCCACAGACCATTATACTGGCCTTGTGTCTACACGCCAGATCCTCGTTAGTCTGCAAAATACACTCCATGGTCACAGTGACGTAAGCATTCGTAGAATAAATTTGTATATCATTCTCCCCTCCCCCCAAGAAACGTGAGCTAAACTATTGCGCATTCTGTGATATGTTTATTACTTCTCAGGAACCACTCGCGACCTTCAACTAGATTATCCTAAAAAAAGACTGCGGGTTAGGATGTTAACAGATACTTCAGGGACAATAACCAAAGAATACTGTCACATACGCAGAATGCAAAACATTTCTATTTTCTCATTTCTACTACAACCCTGGCGAAAAAAGGCGTATCCCCACTAAAATGGACGAGCTCGAGAATATGCGGTGCCCTATTACCACATCCCCAAATATGCCTTCATGGCACGTTGCTATACGCACGAGGAACTTTACCTAACCTTTACTACTACTAACTACTCATGGCAGGAATTTTGGTATTTTATATACTTTTTTATTTGCCCATTGCTAACCTGGTTCATTCCCAGCCATAACAGCAATTAGTCGATGCAATAAAAATACACCAAACTTTAAAAGAAACAGGTGTCGGCGTGCGCGCGCGCGCGCACACACACACACACAGAGGGGGGAGGGGGTAGGAACACAAAATTCTTCCACAAACTGCCCATATCATGCCTGACAAGACTCCAACAGAAAGCTTTCCGGAAACAAGTTTGCGTGCGCATAGGGTAGCGATGGCCTGGTCTGCAACTGCCTTCCCCCACTTTCTTATCCAATACAGGAGTAATGAAGTGTTTCCAACTACCTTCCAATCTAACTAAGAGGAGGGAGACCTTTTTTTAAAGTTCGCCAGTTACTGCGTGAAAGTGAGATTGACATTTGTGTGTCTTGAGAAAGTGTCACCCCTTACACCCTCAAGAAGATAAATGAATGAACGACAGAGGAGGGATGAAACAAAAATTAATGAGCGAGTGAATAAGAGAGATAGAGAAAAGAAAGGAACAGAAATAGAAGCGAATGGTGAGAGAAGGAGACATAGAACAAAAGGAAACAAGTGAAAGGAAGAGAAGAGATGGAGAAAACAGAAAACAGGAGAGAAAAATAGCAAAATATATAAGAAGGTGAGATAGAGTAAGAAAGAACAACAATTCTGACAGAAAAGGAGAAAACCTGCGAAGAAAGGATTGCAAATAAAAGAAATACTTTCAGAATAAGTAAACAAGTGTTACAAAATTTCAGTGATGTAAATTGACCTCTTGAAGCTCCTGTGGTTGTCCTAATCTAACACCCCTGTGCCTCTCAAACATTTTCCAAAAACTTCCAAAATTCTTCATGGGGGTCAATTTACTCATTTTGGTGCTAAATTTACATTTACAACCCCTCAAAAGACTGTTACTCTTCTTGACAAGGTTAAAAATTCTTGACAACCACCCTTGATTCATATGAGAGTATTCATATTTTTGTTATGTGATTATACGTTTTTTTAAATATTTTACTTTACGAAGTTTTTACCAGTCATTTTGTTATTTTAAAATTCAATGTTATGTTTTTGCTAGTGTTTCCTTATTTACATTAATAAGATATTCCCCATTACCTCCTTTGCATTTCAATGTAGAAACTCTTTCGTCTATTGGTCCCGATGAGAATTCGAACCTGTACCTGTCGATTAATGATAACCCATACTTAACTTAAATGAAAGGGATTCAATTGAAAGTGTCCAATCAAAATGGTAGGCACTTTTTTGAAATTGCAACGTGTTAAGTTTCTCCACCTTTAATTAATGCCTCTTCGCATACGGTAAAAATGCCACTTCGCATGCGGTAAAAATGACTCTTCGCGTGCGATAAAAATGGCTCTTCGCGTGCGATAAAAATGCCTCTTCGCATGCGGTAAAAAATGCGTCTTCACATGCGGTAAAAATACCTCTTCACATGCGGTAAAAATGCCTCTTCGCATGCGGTAAAAATGCGTCTTCACATTCGGTAAAAATACGTCTTCACATTCGGTAAAAATGCGTTTTCGCATGCGGTAAAAATGCCTCTTCGCATGCTGTAAAAATCCCACTTCGCATGCTGTAAAAATGCGTCTTCACATGCGGTAAAAATACCTCTTCACATGCGGTAAAAATGCCTCTTCGCATGCGGTAAAAATGCGTCTTCACATTCGGTAAAAATACGTCTTCACATTCGGTAAAAATGCGTCTTCGCATGCGGTAAAAATGCCTCTTCGCATGCGGTAAAAATGCATCTTAGCGTGCGGTAAAAATGCCTCTTAGCGTGCGGTAAAAATGCCTCTTAGCGTGCGGTAAAAATGCCTCTTCGCATGCGGTAAAAATGCCTCTTCGCATGCTGTAAAAATCCCACTTCGCATGCTGTAAAAATGCGTCTTCGCATGCGGTAAAAAAGCGTCTTCACATTCGGTAAAAATGCGTCTTCGCATGCGGTAAAAATGCGTCTTCGCATGCGGTAAAAATGCCTCTTAGCGTGCGGTAAAAATGCGTCTTCACATGCGGTAAAAATGCCTCTTCGCATGCGGTAAAAATGCCTCTTCGCTCATCTTAGCAGCAAACAACGAGATTTGTACGATCTACTATGATACTGCCTGTCATTTGGAAAACTATAGAACCATGATCCATTACCACATACACACTACAGTACAATGTTTTTTTATTCAGCACTAAATACTGCCACTAACATTCATTTCTAGCAATAATAGGAACACTGAAGGAAATGATAATATCTACTAATATTGGATTGATTGATTGATTGATATGTTGTTTTAAGTCCAAAGTCCACTTTATGCACAGTAAGGCTAATCGGGACTGGACCTACAGTTTTTTTAAAGTGGGATCCGAACCCGGGACCCGTTCATTACAAGGCGACGACGCTACCACTGCGCCATCGGGGAGGCCTCTACTAATATTGGACAATCTTTCTTCTTATAGCAATAGTCTAAACACCGCAAACTAATTTGTATCACACTGCACGCACACATTAATGCCCAAGCATTTCCTTAGTGACTGAGAATCTAACAGGTTAGCCGACCTCTGTGGCGGTGTTGTTATCAAAGAGCGCTACGACTCAGGGGTACCGGGTTCGAATTCCATCCTGGACATGGGTGTTGATTGTTAGCGCCCAGTTATTATATCGTCATTGATCCTCGTCTTGGCGATTAGTCAAGAGTGGCAGAAAAGCGGAATAAAATAAACCAAATCAATCAACCTACAGGTTAGTTCATAACCACTTCAACTGTGTCGCTTACTAGAATTGACGTCATACCATAGTAAATGTTATTTTAATCCCAGCAACTCGATTGTGCATATGCTAAGTTCTATATAAGTTACTCAAGGATCTTCTTGCTGAGTTGAGTTTTTGTTTTAGTGCACTTGATGCACAGATAGGCTAATCGGAACTGAACCTACAGTTCTTTAAACTAACATGTGCCTCCATTGGGTATCGACTTCTGGTATCAAAAGAAGCACATAGAACTACAACGTGCAGTATCGTAGAGCACGAAATTGTTATTGGCTATTGCCTTACGTAAGTACAGTACAGTAAATTCCACATCCGAGACATTTTCGTCGATGGCGTTTTTTCTTGTTTCTTTACAAACATAGCAGTATAGAAGAGACGTAGTAATCTCTCCGAATCAACTTTGTTTAGTAGGTCACAACTTTTTTCGTCTTCCCAGCGCGAGCATAATGAAATTAGAAAAGTAAATTGCATCACCTAACTTCGAGATCGCTAACCTTTCAGTACATGTATACACAGTTGATTGAATACTCCCATAGCATTCTGTTCTTAAATAATTCATCCTGAAAAGTGTTCTATTTGTGGGTACGTTAGTGCAATACAGTGTTCAGTTATACTTGTGCCTCTTTAGTGGAAATAGTTTCTTCAATGCGCGCCATCTCTCTTGTGTTATGGTTGTTGAAACCAGGCTTCTTGTTCCGTGTGCCTGAATTTGTGATGGAAAAGTGCTACTTTTTGGTGCACATTGTGTGAATTTAGAAGAGTATTATGTGGTTTGGAATCTCAATGCATAAGCTTGAGGAAACAACGGATTTTTAGAGAGAAATGTAAGTATATATTGTATGGAATTTCATAATAATGTTTATCAATATGTTTGTAACATTCTTAACTTCTAACTGGAACCAACAATGACCTTGGGATCTTCGACAATGTAACGAGATGATTTCAAAAAGTTACAGGACTCGCACAGTTTTTAGTTGAAATAAACGAGGTGTGGCAACCTTGCTTTAGTAGCAGATGGCGATGTTATGATTCCTCATGGCGATTGATGATGTGTTCGCATCGTTTAGTCAAAATATAGGCTGCCAATATGCAGGCCGCATATCATAAAATGGTTTTCTGGGTCATACATACAAGTTGAGGTTTCGTTTGTTTTTGGAAAAGTAAGTTTCTAACTTTAATGAATTCCCAAACTCTGCTGAGCTCCCCAAAAACCAAAATATCAAAATTGTACTAGTCCGTTGAAGATTATTTGTTGGTCATTTCACCAGACCTGCTCGACATACTATGTTCACTTAAGAACCTCTCTCTGTTTCTCTCTTTCTCTTCCTCTCTCTCCACTATCAGCGGTATGATCGATATTGCTAATGTTGTTATGTACCATTTATTGAAGGGTTGCAATATCTTATCCCTTTCGGCGACAACGACGCCATTCTAGGAAGTTTTTGAATGTACCTTTACTACATTGGAACCTTTTACTAAAAGAGAACACACCTTTAATCTCATAAATTTCTAGTTTCGATGTAATACTTCTGTATTTTGTTTCAAGTACGCTAAGTCAATTGGTATTCCAACTGAACCGGAAGATGTCACTAGTAATCACTTTGAACACAGAGAAAACTGAAATTGTCATGCCCTTATTAGTGCACTGTTTTCATTCTTAAAATTGTTAAATTTTATTATTGGGAAATAATAAGTATTATGTAATATACTTTTTAATTGGGTCATTACCTCTTGTTACAATACTTGTCATAAAATTTTACGTACACTAATTGTAGGTATCCTGTGTGTCCGTACACTAATATTAGGTGGTCCATATCCATAATATTCATTCATACGAAAACAGAAGTCCATGTTCTTGAGCTCAAAGGTTCTAGATTCAAGTCCCTGCCAGGTTGCTACACTGCTGTTTTCCTTTCATTTAGCAGGGGGTCCCGAGTTCGATACCCGGCGGAAGCACATGGCACAGTGGTTCGGATCCCACTTTCTGTGCATAAAGTGAACTTAAAACAACAATTCCAATTATTTCATTTAGCCATTTACCTTAGTCGTCACGATTAACCTAAAGATTTAGAACAACGGCGTTAAAGAATTAGCACACAATGTAACTGCTTAATAACGCTAGTTCCATGCTATAGGTGGGTTTCATGTGACGTCAGGATGCGCACAGGCGCCATGTTTGGAGTCAATTTTATTTGTCGTGTTCAAGGAAATATCGTGGAATAACGTGAGCTTCTGTTTGAAACACTACCATCGTAAACAAGGTTCAAATCTCTCACCCGGCCGCTTAAATCTCGTATGCTTACAAGAACTGGCCTCAATCATGGCTGCCTGAAGCCAATCAGCAGTTTGTGACGTAGTTGAAACGCACCTGCAATGATACCTTTATTTAGCGAATGAGTTTCAGTTATAGGTTGTTCATTCGTCTATGCAATCCCCATAGTATTTATGAAAAGACGTTCTTGCACTTTTTCTCCTGGTTTGTGTCACGGAGGCAGAGGGTTCAAAACTCGGACGTAATGATTGATTGATTGAGTTGGTGTTTTAAGTCCACTTTATGCACAGTAAGGCTAATCGGGACTGGACCTACAGTTTAAAGTGGGATCCGAACCACCATATGCTTCCACCGGGAATCGAACCCGCTATCCCTTGATTACAAGGCTACGACACTACCACTGCGCCATCGCGAAGGCTCTCGGACGTAATGATTATATGCCATGTTAGGGTCTTCCTGATAACGTAGTGGTAAAGTCATCGCCTTATAATCAAGGAGTCCAGGGTCGATACTCGGTGGAGGCATATTGTGGTTCGGATCAAACTTTAAATTGTAGGCCCAGTCCCGGTTAATCTTACTGTGCATAAAGTGGACTAAAAACAAACTCAAAATTCTATGTTACAGTAACCACAAGAAAACTTGTCATGCTTATTAAAATGAAAACTTGTCATGCTTATTAAAATTCAGTCACAGTTTGTGTTCGTCTCATGCCGTTCTTTCTCGACTCTAGCCGCATTTGTTCATTGATTGATTGATTTGGTTTATTTTACTGTGCTTTCGTGTCACTTTTGGCTAGCCGCGAAGATGAGGATGAGTGACGATATATGATAAACACCCATGCCGATGCCTGGATTCGAATCCGGGACCTCTGGCGTCGTAGCGCGCTGTGGTAACCACTCCGCCACGAAAGCCGGCTAACCGAATTTGTTATGTTGATCAGTGGCGGCGATTGAGTTCCAAAACTAGGGGCTAGCTGCCAAGAAAGGGAGGCAAGGACAGTTTGCGTTTCATTGGCAGACAAAATTTCGCATAGTTCTGGGGCAAAAGTGGGGGAGGCAAATGTCCCCAAGTCCAGCGGTGTAGTGGGAAGATAAATAATACCAGGGCGAACTCTTCCCTTCGGTGTTTTCTCATAATAGATCTCTTCGTGTCACTAACGCGAGAGACATATTCACTGCACAGTATTTCATAAATTGAATAAATGTTATCGTAACCTTCCAATTTCTCCCATAATGCAGCAAATGCCGAATTCCAATTTGGTTTATAAAAATACAAGAACATTTTCATATGCAACTTGCATATTAATAATTTAAAAAACTATGAAATAGACGATAAGTCAAAGCTTAAAGTAATAATTGTAGCAGCGAAAAATAAGAACAATATATTTAAAGCTTTATATGTGAACCTCATATTTTCTTATTTAATAAACGTGTTATTGTAAAAAAAATCGCTTTCAGTGCACTTTTCAGAAACTGTAACAGAAAATTTGTGTACACTTTTGTGTTCGAAAGTTTACCCAATATATTGAATATAGAGGGAAAATTAGAACACGAAACATTACCTGTATTGGCTTCATGTTGGAATGTCGCGTTGTTGTTGCCGTTCTGAGGTTGTTGTTGCTGGTGTAACGTGTGATACACTCGCCGAAGTTGAGTTGATTTGGTGTTTTAAGTCCACTTTATGCACAGTAAGGCTAATCGAGACTGGACCTACAGTTTAAAGTGGGATCCGAACCACTTGTGCCTCCACCGGGTATCGAACCCGAGACCCCTTGATTGCAAGGCGGCGATGCTACCACTGCGCCATCGGGGAGGTCCTACACTCGGCGAAGGATTAACAGCCAGTACTGCAGAATCTCACAGTTTTATTTTCTGTTTGTTGTACTTTTTGGAAATAATTTGTAAACTTGTTCTCACACCATTTCATTTCGAATAGAAAATCAGAGCGCGACCGAAAATACGTTTTAATCACCTCGAAACTCACA
Organism: Lepisma saccharinum; assembly: GCF_977018435.1. Lineage (NCBI taxonomy): Eukaryota > Metazoa > Arthropoda > Insecta > Zygentoma > Lepismatidae > Lepisma > Lepisma saccharinum. The sequence goes on along the minus strand of NC_139256.1, from coordinate 21,299,763 downwards.
ATGCAAATGCTAAAAAGAAAAGAACAGACGCAAGTGAGAGTCAGCCACAAATTCTCCCTTTTTTCACCGTCTTATCGCAACTAAAATCCATTGCTGAGAGCGAAAATGCTTTCGGCGTCGGTCTTAACTTCCATTGTCGACACAATGCAGCCAGCTGATTGATTCTTTCGCCTAAATAACGATTGCTTTACTGGCCTCTTAGATTCATAACAGAGTACAGCTCACCGCTCACGAGAAGATCCCCAAACGAGGGGTGACGGGAGCGGGTGTGAAGGAAAGGATCGGTTCACTTGCAGATTTTAGGGGTAGCAAAAAGTCTTCCGCTGCGGCTTTTCGAAGTGCGTGGGAGTGGATTTGCGTCAATCACGAAGAGCGTGTGTTCCCAGCAACAATTTGCTGCTTTTCTTTCAGTGGCCAGAATACTTTTATATTGCTTGTCCTGTGCATTATTTAGACTGGATTTCAAAGAATTTTAAAATAATATAGGGGCAACGACTTGAGGGTTACCAGATGACAAACTTTAAAAAAGAAGGCATTTTTAGATTGCAAAATGTTGTTAACTTTAGACGAAGACACACGTTTTGTGCTTACTGGTGTTTTGGTGGGCTTATAGATCACACACCCCTGTAAAATAATTTTACACCTTTTCCGTATAACTAATAATAGGCCTCATTGTAGGCCAATGTCTTAATATTGTAATATTTATTCACTATGCTCCTAACAAGGGTCCCGGGTTCGAATCCCGGTCGGGCTTTGTTGTTTGTGAATGTCCATTCATCAATTTCATCATTTCATCAATCATCCCCATCTTCGCAAATTAGCCAAGAGGCACAAAACGCGAAGTAAAATAAACTAAATCAATCAATCAACTATGCTCCTAATATTATACGGTTGTGAAGCTTGGTCTCTAACTTTAAAAGAACAACATAAAATGACATTCTGCCTCGGAGTTTTTATCTTCCAGGCCTAAAGTCAGGAAACCGTTTTTGTAAGACGTCACTAAAAACACATTTGCATTTTGGCATGGTTCAGATCGCTGATCGACAGAATTTCACTTCTCCACTGGCATGTAACAACTAATTATGTTACATTCTGTTATGACACTCAAATCAAAGAAAGCCGCGGCGAATTGCATATTCTTACCTATTGTCAGAAACTTGCTGCTCACCAAGAGCCCCGGTAGATGTCACAAATGCTTTGAAATCAAAACCTCACGCGGCGCGGCGCGGTGGTGACAACAGAAGAGATGTAAATGTCCAACAATTTTTCTTTGTTGCAAGAAAAGTTTATTTTCTTTGCGCTTGCAACTGAGAGTGTTGTATTTCTTTACTTTGAAATTGAAAACGGAAACAATATTAACAATTGTTTACAAATAACATTTTGTTACTAATCTTGAAGTTAAGCAGTTGTCTATACCACAAAAAAATAGGATATTTCAAAATTTTCCTAAAAACCCCGCCCGGATCATTTTTAGTACCCGAAAAACAGGATTTGTCCGGGTAAAAGAGAACTTCTGGTAACCCTAAACGACTTGCGTCGCTGTACCGGTTACGAACCCACATGTGTTTTTCACTCAGGGTGCACACCCCCGACCCTAATAGTGGAGTCGCCTGCTGCTACGTCACTTAAATCCGTCAGGGATCTTCTTCTGAGCGGTCAGCTGTACATGTATTTTATTATATCATTTAATATGTTTTCGATATAGGCCTACCTACATATATTTTAGGTAAGACTTTTAAAGGAATACATAGTTGTTACAACAATAAAGAACCAGGGCGGTCCCAGGGGTTAAAAAAATGCCCCGCCCTGGCACCACTACACGCCACGTAATTGCCGCCACTGATGCCGATGGTATCATTTGAGTCTCTTTATGAATTTGTTCGATCAATTTCACACAATCATCATGCATCCTCGCCGTCAAAAATAGCCAATTAAAAAAGGCAGAGAAGAGACCCAAAAGAGGAAACATACTACCCTGCATTGGTAAAAAAGAAACGGTATGCATGCTTCACTTTATTAAGGCAATTGTAATCCAAAGGTGGTATGAACTGGCAACCTGTTAAAAACTGACTTTTGCCAATACGGGAACATAATGCTGGCACGTAATTGTCTCAAGGCCATCCAGATTTGCTCCTTTTGTCTGCCGTCGACCTTAAGCCTGCCTGTTTTGCTGCACAACGCCTCTAAATCTTTTAGCTTCAAATCGGAAATATATTTAAGAGAACAATGACGTTTACAAATGGGCACCATGCGAAGGCCTTTGTTCACTGCTAACAAAAAAGTAAGCGTTTTGTCTAATGAAACAAAGCACAATATATTAACCAAATGTTCGGAATTGTGATGGTTTCAGAACATGTTTCCAAACTCGAGATTCCAATTGTTTGGACTGCTTTGAAGATAATTTGTTGTGCAGTTTTTCAAAAACTTTTAACTGCATATCTCTCAACCGTGCATCCATCGCGTCTAACATGAGCAGTTTAATATTTCTTATTCCTGAATTGTTAAGCTATAACGTATTTTGCTTCGAAATATATTGGGGTGTAACGGGAGGCTCTTCCACGTAGTACACCCCATTGTCGACCTCACTTCCACGTAGTACACCCCATTGTCAATCTTACTTCCACGTAGTACACCCCATTGTCGATCTCACTTCCACGTAGTACACCCCATTGTCGACCTCACTTCCACGTAGTATACCCCATTGTCGACCTCACTTCCACGTAGTACACCCATTGTCGACCTCACTTCCACGTAGTACACCCCATTGTCGACCTCACTTCCACGTAGTATACCCCATTGTCGATCTTACTTCCACGTAGTACAACCCATTGTCGACCTCACTTCCACGTAGTATACCCCATTGTCGATCTTACTTCCACGTAGTACAACCCATTGTCGACCTCACTTCCACGTAGTACACCCCATTGTCGACCTCACTTCCACGTAGTATACCCCATTGTCGATCTTACTTCCACGTAGTACAACCCATTGTCGACCTCACTTCCACGTAGTATACCCCATTGTCGATCTTACTTCCACGTAGTACAACCCATTGTCGACCTCACTTCCACGTAGTACACCCCATTGTCGACCTCACTTCCACGTAGTATACCCCATTGTCGATCTTACTTCCACGTAGTACAACCCATTGTCGACCTCACTTCCACGTAGTATACCCCATTGTCGATCTTACTTCCACGTAGTACAACCCATTGTCGACCTCACTTCCACGTAGTACACCCCATTGTCGACCTCACTTCCACGTAGTATACCCCATTGTCGATCTTACTTCCACGTAGTACAACCCATTGTCGACCTCACTTCCACGTAGTACACCCCATTGTCGACCTCACTTCCACGTAGTATACCCCATTGTCGATCTTACTTCCACGTAGTACAACCCATTGTCGACCTCACTTCCACGTAGTACACCCCATTGTCGACCTCACTTCCACGTAGTATACCCCATTGTCGATCTTACTTCCACGTAGTACAACCCATTGTCGACCTCACTTCCACGTAGTACACCCCATTGTCGACCTCACTTCCACGTAGTATACCCCATTGTCGATCTTACTTCCACGTAGTACAACCCATTGTTGACCTCACTTCCACGTAGTACACCCCATTGTCGACCTCACTTCCACGTAGTATACCCCATTGTCGATCTTACTTCCACGTAGTACAACCCATTGTCGACCTCACTTCCACGTAGTACACCCCATTGTCGACCTCACTTCCACGTAGTATACCCCATTGTCGATCTTACTTCCACGTAGTACAACCCATTGTCGACCTCACTTCCACGTAGTACACCCCATTGTCGACCTCACTTCCACGTAGTATACCCCATTGTCGATCTTACTTCCACGTAGTACAACCCATTGTCGACCTCACTTCCACGTAGTATACCCCATTGTCGATCTTACTTCCACGTAGTACAACCCATTGTCGACCTCACTTCCACGTAGTACACCCCATTGTCGACCTCACTTCCACGTAGTATACCCCATTGTCGATCTTACTTCCACGTAGTACAACCCATTGTCGACCTCACTTCCACGTAGTACACCCCATTGTCGACCTCACTTCCACGTAGTATACCCCATTGTCGATCTTACTTCCACGTAGTACAACCCATTGTCGACCTCACTTCCAAGTAGTACACCCCATTGTCGACCTCACTTCCACGTAGTACACCCCATTGTCGACCTCACTTCCACGTAGTACACCCCATTGTCGACCTCACTTCCACGTAGTATACCCCATTGTCGATCTTACTTCCACGTAGTACACCCCATTGTCGACGTCACTTCCACGTAGTACACCCCATTGTCGACCTCACTTCCACGTAGTACACCCCATTGTCGACCTCACTTCCACGTAGTACACCCCATTGTCGACCTCACTTCCAAGTAGTACACCCCATTGTCGATCTTACTTCCACGTAGTATACCGCATTGTCGATCTTACTTCCACGTAGTATACCCCATTGTCGACCTCACTTCCACGTAGTATACCCCATTGTCGATCTTACTTCCACGTAGTATACCCCATTGTCGACCTCACTTCCAAGTAGTACACCCCATTGTCGATCTTACTTCCACGTAGTATACCCCATTGTCGACCTCACTTCCAAGTAGTACACCCCATTGTCGATCTTTCTTCCACGTAGTACACCCCATTGTCGACCTCACTTCCACGTAGTACACCCCATTGTCGACCTCACTTCCACGTAGTACACCCCATTGTCGACCTCACTTCCAAGTAGTACACCCCATTGTCGACGTCACTTCCACGTAGTACACCCCATTGTCGACCTCACTTCCACGTAGTATACCCCATTGTCGATCTTACTTCCACGTAGTACACCCCATTGTCGATCTTACTTCCACGTAGTACACCCCATTGTCGACCTCACTTCCACGTAGTACACCCCATTGTCGACCTCACTTCCACGTAGTACACCCCATTGTCGACCTCACTTCCAAGTAGTACACCCCATTGTCGATCTTACTTCCACGTAGTATACCCCATTGTCGACCTCACTTCCAAGTAGTACACCCCATTGTCGATCTTTCTTCCACGTAGTACACCCCATTGTCGACCTCACTTCCACGTAGTACACCCCATTGTCGACCTCACTTCCACGTAGTACACCCCATTGTCGACCTCACTTCCACGTAGTATACCCCATTGTCGATCTTACTTCCACGTAGTATACCCCATTGTCGACCTCACTTCCAAGTAGTACACCCCATTGTCGATCTTACTTCCACGTAGTATACCCCATTGTCGACCTCACTTCCAAGTAGTACACCCCATTGTCGATCTTACTTCCACGTAGTATACCGCATTGTCGATCTTACTTCCACGTAGTATACCCCATTGTCGACCTCACTTCCACGTAGTATACCCCATTGTCGATCTTACTTCCACGTAGTATACCCCATTGTCGACCTCACTTCCACGTAGTATACCCCATTGTCGACCTCACTTCCAAGTAGTACACCCCATTGTCGATCTTACTTCCACGTAGTATACCCCATTGTCGACCTCACTTCCAAGTAGTACACCCCATTGTCGATCTTTCTTCCACGTAGTACACCCCATTGTCGACCTCACTTCCACGTAGTACACCCCATTGTCGACCTCACTTCCACGTAGTACACCCCATTGTCGACCTCACTTCCAAGTAGTACACCCCATTGTCGACGTCACTTCCACGTAGTACACCCCATTGTCGACCTCACTTCCACGTAGTATACCCCATTGTCGATCTTACTTCCACGTAGTACACCCCATTGTCGATCTTACTTCCACGTAGTACACCCCATTGTCGACCTCACTTCCACGTAGTACACCCCATTGTCGACCTCACTTCCACGTAGTACACCCCAATGTCGACCTCACTTCCAAGTAGTACACCCTGGACTGCATTTTGCAGACTAACGAGGCTCTGGCGTCTGGGCCTACGGCCCGTATAATCCTCTGTAGGCCTGTGTGTGTGTATTGCCCTGTGTTTTATCCTTGGGCGCGTCAAGTATCTGAGCTCTCGGCGAAAACGTGAACGCTCAGCTACTTGACGGCCAAATAGACGTTGCTCCGCGAGCGCTGCTCATTTGATCGCTGAGCGTGCTTGAACCTTGCTCGCCACAGGTTTCAGCCACAGAATATAGCGTTTCTGTGTTACGATCTCGTGAGGCAAAGGAAAGAAGAAGAAAACTGTATGAGGATGGCGGGTGGCGAACCGCGAGTGGAGTGGCGACCAATGATATAGCGTAATTAGAGAGGAAGTTCAAGTAACAGATGGTGATGTAATATTCCAGATTTTGTAATTGTATTAAAATGAAAGTGTTGTTTATTCTAAATAATAAATATTAAATATACACCGTAATTTTGGAAAGTTGTGCAAGGGTGTGAAAATGAAAATTTCTACAGTTTTGTTCACATCAACTATTCTATTTCCATAATTAACAGCTTTTCAAACACCGAAATATTGTCAACTCGACGCAGCAAAATGGATCACAGATTATTCAAAGGCACTGATATTTTGATCAATGAGCAAACAGCGTCAACGAGCGAAAATCTTGCTCAGCAAGCGTCGCTCAGATACTTGACAGGCCCCTTCTGTGTGCTGAGTGCCGCCTCAGCTTTTAATCCAGGTAAGAATACTTTAGTCCTCCGACATGATTGATTTGATTTATTTTACTTCGCTTTTCTTCCACTTTTGGTTAATCGCGAATATGAGGGTGAGTGATAGTACAATGAAATTGATGCAAGGACATTCACTCACACTCTTGCCCAGGCCGGGATTTGAACTCGGGACCCTTGGCGTAGTAGAGCGATGTGCAGTCTTCCGACATGATAGCTATGTTATTTCAGTTATGGTAAGGGGCTGGACACGTTTAATGTGACGGGTGCAAAAATAACCTTCTTATGCAACGTACAGCCACCGGCAATAAAAAAGGGAGACCTAGACCTTGCGTTATGCGCGTTGCCTAACTCCACTGGCGTTAGGGAGGGGCTGCAATTGTAAAGGTGGATCGTACATAGCTACTTTCTAGGTGGACAGTATACACAATAAGATATTTCGTATATTCAGATCTTTCTACTCTCAAAAATGGCAATTTGGGGTCATTTTAAGGAGTATTTGCATTTACCACTCTGCTTTTCCCCCGAAATCTACACTGCTTTTATTTGAAAATTAAGATTTTTTTCGATTTCGGAGTGGACTGTGGCCCCATCAGCCCCCCTTCTGTGTACCCATGTCCCTAACTCTACGACAAGTGCATTTTAAGAGTAATTTTTCTATGGGAATTTCTACCACCGCACGCTAATGATTCTCAACAGTAGCGGCGATTGGGTTCCGAAACTAGGGGGGGGGGGGAAGGTGCCAAAACTGGAGGTGGGGCAAAGACAATATATTTCCCTTTGTAGATAAGGTTTAGCATAGTGCGGGTGCAAAAGTGGCGAAAAGTTGGGGGGGTGGTAACTGCCCCCCTCGCCTCCCCCCTAATCACCGCTACTGATTCTCAACACACGCGTGTAGTTATTTGTCCAGTTCGCAACATAGTACACTCACCTCACATAGTATTCCGGCGGTTTGTTTCTTTATACAGCATATTTGCAGATGATACAATTCAATCTACAGGTGTATCAATCAATATACGCTGTATAAAAAACACACTTTATAACTAACTTCGTTGACCCTGTACATGTCTTGTTAGCTGACAAGACTTTTCTGTAAGTCCACCATTGGTTTTAATTCCATATATAATCAAACTTTCTAGTGTTCCCACGATTTTTTTTAAAAAAAAGGGGTGACCGTTCCTGCAGACATCCAAATGTCAACCTCCCAGGTGGTACACCTGGACTGCATTTTTCAGTCTAGCGAGGTTCTGGCGCCTGCACTCACAGCCAGTGTGGCTCGTGCTGTCCCTATATGTTTGTGATTGTTGCTTCATCCAGTTCATCTCCAAAATGGCAGAAAAGCGTAATAAAATAAATGACACAAAGGAAATAAAGCCCAATGCAGCTGTTTGTAAAAGTGTGCTTTCTTTCTTGAATTTGTGTAACTCTTCACCGGATTTATTTTCATTAGCTGCTATCCGTGCAAACGCCGCAATCAAAACGTCGCGGTTAACTTTGCGGTGGAAATACGCGGCCTCATTACTTTTGTGTATTAATTAACAGGGCTCGCTGACTACAAAGAAGTCCGTCCGGATTACGTTTCGACCTTGACAAGGCTACCCACATAGTAAATTCATCAGGATTCGTAGTAACACAGAAGACGTGATTAAAATACAATCCTCCAGTTGTGTTCCAGCCTACCTTTATTTCTCCAGCAGTCGACATACTGGACAGGGCGTAGCCTTGAGGAGGCAATAACCCACGTCCAGGCTGTGTGGTATGGGTCTCACTTGTCGCACAAGCCTCAAATTACTTCCCCGCCATTCGCCTTCTGACGTCACCGAGGAATGCCTTCGTTGTAAAGCTTGCTGTTTAGACCAGGGTTGTTAAAGGTCTAGTAACCTAAAAATTCGAATGGGTTCTCTTGGATTCCGCTGCAGAACCGCAACCTTTTTTCTCGCACAATTTAAATTCGGTCCAAACTGCGTATTGATTGATTGATTTGGAGTTTTAAGTCCACTTTATGCACAGTAAGGCTAATCGGGACTCGACCTACAGTTTAAAGTGGGATCCGAACCACTATGTGCCTCCACCGGGTATCGAACCCGGGACCCTTTAATTACAAGGCGACGACGCTACAACTGCGCCATCGGGGAGGCCCTAAGTTGCGTATTGTTTCATTGAAAAAGGTACCGGACCGTATTTAAATTGATCCGGAAAAAAGGTTCCTGGACCGAATTGAAATGCTTTAAATGCCAGGTGGCGCAGTGGTAGCGTCGTCGCCTTGTAATTAAAGGGTCCCGGGTTCGATTCCCGGTGGAGGTACATAGTGGTTCGGATCCCACTTTAAACTGTAGGTCCAGTCCCAGCTAGCCTTACTGTGCATAAAATGGACTTAAACACCAAATCAAGCAATCATCCAACAACGAAGGCATTTAGCCTACAATGGAAGCCTTTCGGCTGACGTCAGACGCTCAAGGGCGGGGAAGTTGTTTGACGCTTGTGCGATGAGTGGTGCCAGTGTGGTTTCCTCTGGCATTGAGCGTAACCTTGCTCCGGCTGGGGAGGGGCAGTGCAGGAAGATGTATTGGGTTTCTGCTGGAGTAGAGGGGCGGTTAACAATACAATAAGAATTTCTCCGTTTCACTGTATCGAGCGGATTAACCCACAAGGGGAATCGGCATCCGAATATACGGATCTTCCTTATTGCTTCTGAGTGATGTCATCAAGCACTTCTGATTCATATCTTACAACTGTCATGAGTGGCTCATTCTTGCGTTGATTTTAATGTTTAAAGTTGTTCCGAATCTAATGACATTTTATTTATTATTTATTATTATTATTAAAGTAAAGTTGCAATTAAGCTTACAATTTTCTTTACATAGAATCTGTAACTACAAAACTTTTTGCCCTACATGAATTAATATACAGTTATGCTATTTGTTTATAAGTATACATAAAATGGAATATTATAAATTTATATAATTGAAGAATATAAGAAATAGAATAAAATAAACATTTTTTGCAACTATGTTATATGAAGGAGGCAATGCAGTAGATAAGTGTCCTAATCTGTAATTTAAATTTGGCTAAATTTCTCTCCGTTCTGCAATTTACAGGCAGTTGGTTCCACGCTTTACTTGCCAGAAATGACAGGGATTTTGATCCGTATCTTGTCTTGTTACATTTTGGTACTCGGATACTGTTGGTGTTGTTGGATCGCAGATTGGGATAATGTATGTTACTAGATAAGTAGTGTAATTGATGATACAACCAGCACCACTTACAAGTGTAGAAAAGGAGAGGCTATTTGATTGAACAATCTGATTTACCCACACTTAAAACAATGGCAAAAGAGGCTTATACCCCAATTCTTCAAGTGTGATATGCTCTGATTTTTTAAGAATTCTGGATTCTAGTGTAGAAAAGATGAAGCCTCTCAGACAGATTTGCTTATACTTAAAACTATGCCAAGTTCCCATATGATCTTATTGTTTATAGTGTGTTTTTTTGTCAAAATCCCAGGAATCTTGAATTGATATAAAGCTCATAGCTATTGGGTTCTGAGACCCAGTAGAGTGTGGGTGCATAGCCCCATGGATTTTATTGCCTTGTAATCAGGAGGCCTCTGGGTTTGAGTCCTGATAAAATGTGAAGCCTCCCCTGATGGCAAAGTGTTAATATTGTTGCCTTGTAAACAAAAGGCTCGGGTTTGAGTCCTGATAAAATGTGTAAGATTGAAATACATGTGGCAAAATAATATCTCCACACGTGACATTTTGAGAATAATTATTGTTAGTTGATATACAACTGATAGCTCCCAGATCTAAAACCTGGTAAAAAGTGTTGTACAACAGCATAAAAAGAGCAAAATTATTTTATATTGGGGATCACCCGAGCCTAGTTACTGCTGTTGGGTATAAAAACCCTAGCTCAGCCAAATACTATATATTCTCATTGCAAAACATCCCCGATCAATACAATGAGACATGTGCAGGTACCTGCATGTTCTTCTAATCTTTTGATCAGTCACATGCCCCGGCCAGGGCAATTAATTGCACGCCTGTAGATTATATCTCTTGCATGCCCATCCATCAGTGTCATTAACTCCAAGGTGAATTCTTAGTTGCCCGCTTCCATGTTTGCCTGAAAGAATTCAGTTGTGTTAATATGTACCTGAGAGGGGCTCTGAATATTTACTGCACATTTCAAAATCCCATTTTGAATTGTATTTTAGTTTTTCTGCAGAATAGGCAGAAGTACTGTGTTATTTGAGCTTCTCTGCAATATGCAGATGTGGTGTAGACATAATTCCTTGGCCTATATGTTCTATAATCAAAAGGCCACAGGTTCGAAACCTGGCAGAGTGTCTGAGCCTCCCTGACAGCAAAATGTTGGTATTATTGCTTTGTAATCAAGGGGATTCTGTGTTTGAATCGGCCCTCTAGAATTGCTCTGTGACTCTCTCATTTCTTACATCATAAACATATGATTTTTCACCTATGAGAATAACACTACATATAGTGTCATCAGGTAATGCCTCATGGAATTCACAGATAATTTTAATGTTTGTCCTGTCATTAACCACAACTTGTTTCCTTTTTGAAGTGTTGATGACAAACATGGGCCTCTGTGCTTTGAATTCATCTGGTGTGTAATACATGTCAGTATTGCCAGTAGTGACCCTTTTGAATGACGAAAATGCCTCATATAATTTGAGGAAATCATTCTTGGACATGTCTAAATTATAATTTTCTCTAGGAAATACCTCATTTCTGCCATTTTTAAGATAAATGTTCTTGATGTTGCAGCTATCAAATTTACTTGAATTTTTTTCCTGATTATTGTGTCTTCCAGTCTGAAACAATACCACCACAAAATCAGGCATGTCATATTGTATACTGGAGAATGAATTTGTAGCATCAAACTCATAATATGTACCAGATGCGGGCTTCTGTACAGATTGATATGTATAAAATTGTAGAGGAATCTGTGGATTTTTTATTATATCAGCTTTGTATTTAAGAGCATAACTGGCCTCATATTCAACAACTGGGATTCTTAGCTCCATAGTCTGAATAATGCATTTGCCTTCATCAGGTAGGGTATTAGGCAGAGCTTCCCCAGTAGAGTTTATTGCACTGTACCTCATCAAAGCATTATTATCATTTGCAGCTCTTCTAAATGTGATTCTTAAACCACCCTTCCACATAATATCTTTGTAATCTGAGAAGAATCCTGGCAACAGGCGCATAGGGAACAGCACTGTGTGGTTTTTAGATAATATTTTATCACCAGCCTCAAATCCACCTATTTTGTAGTAAGAAGCCTCGGTTTTGGATAATTTTAGTGTGGCCAAAGCTGTGGAGGTAATGCCAGGATAATCCACTCTGTTTATAACAACACCATGCTTTCTGACCTCAATTTCAGAGAATAGATGTGGCACAAAATTATCTACAAGTCTTATATTTGAATTTGCCGGATAATCTGTTCCATCGAGCTTTACAACATCAAATTTGATGTATAGATCTGCTCTGTGGGGGTGTATAAAACCATCCCCTACATCAAGATCAACCTCAATCTCTGTGTTGGGTTGATTTAAATTTGCAAATGTCCTCCTGTTTGGGGGGAATGATTGTAGCTCATAACTCTCAATATTTTCCATTTTCTTCTTGTATGTATTTTTATTTAAATATTAATCTCTATGATTGCAGTTGTTGTGGCTCCAGCAAAATAAACTAATTCTTCTTTTTCATTAGTGACCATCAATTCAATATAATCTATTCTATTATGGCACACTGGAAAATATAATGTTGGTGATGGAGTGTAGATGATGGGCTCCATAAATTCAGAATTAGGTTTGAATGTTGCAATGATGCCGGTTTGTTTGTGAGTGCCTATGCCATTTGATGTGGTGATCATACCCTCAGCCACATTACAGTGAATATTCAGAGTCTCTATGGCTAAGAATTTAGGTATATTAATAGCAGTGTGTTTGATGGCCGCTTCAAGTTTTGTGTTGTTCTCAAAGCCTAACAGCTCTCCTATAGTACCCAGATTCACTGTTTCTGTGGCAGATACAATCTCTACTCTGTGAGTGACAGAATTTTGACTTAACACTACACCTCTGGGTAATTGAGCATTTAGAGTGGATAGATTATACTGCCCTGGAGTGATGACAATTTTTTGATCCCCTACTGCAATTGTGTTGTTGTGGTGTGTAATATTAGGGATCAAGTACATGCCATAAAATGCTCTGAGAGCTATTGTTTTGGGATACACTATGTCATCATGCAATTTGAGTTTCAATATTGAATTTTGGCTGGTGAGATGGAATACCCCCATGATGTTTTAAATACCACAAGGCTTTTTGAAAATTTTCAATTGATGGTTTATTTATTTGAGACATATATCTGAGAACAGATAAACACAAATGTCCACAATTAACATCTTTGAAGTTTTGAACACGGGCATTATTGTAATAAAGATTGGGTGATTTTAAATATTTTATTAAATTTTCAGGTGGAACACCTCCAAATGAATCAAACACAAATGCCTCATCTTTTAAATATTTAAGATAACAAATCCAGTGAGTGCCCTGATTTTTGTACTTATCCAAATTAACAATGCCACACTCTTTGTTGAGTGCTTCTTCTGGTAAAGAATCAGACATGTACACACCTCTAAAATGTTTGATGCCCAGTGGCTTGATTAAAGCTTCAATATCTTGGTTTGTAAGCGGCTCTTGTTTTTTTTAAACTTATTCATGGCTCTCTTAACACCTTTGCCTTGTTTCTCCATGGCCAGGTTATGGCGCTTCAATTCATCTAATTCTGCCCTATTTTTCTTGGCATCTATTACTGTTTTTGCTATGGCAGCTGATCCCCCAGCCAAGCTCCCAACAGCCCCGAGAGCAGCTAAGATGGCAGGGATGGTAAATATGAATCCCCCTACATGTGATTTTTTTCTTGATTGCTGTAATTTTTTTAATTGGGGGGGTACTAAGCAACAATTTCATACCATGCCCCTTTGCAAGACAAGAATTTTTTTTCTTGCGCTGCTTTTTGGTTAAAAGACTGTCAATAGTTTTAAGAGATTTGAGACCTGCATAAGGTATTTGATACATAACACCCTTGGCCTTCATTGTAGGTTTATTATATACATATTCACAACCCCCACCCCAGTTTTTGTTTGGTGCTCATAGCTATGGTGGTTCCCAATGCTGCTATTTTTTCACTCAAAGATGCATCTTTGCTTACAAATCTGCCAAATGCAGCCTCTTCTAATTTCTTGTCTGCAACATGTCTTTTGTCAAGATCAGAATGTGTGTTGTATGCTATGTCATGGTCTCTACAAGCAGCATCTAAAGGATTAACACCAGGATCACCTCTGTTTAATCTATGGTCCAATTTTGTACCGGGACCACAATACTGATAGCCTGGAATGTGTAGTTCAAATGGCAGCTTGTTTATAATGTCATTAACCAAGCCCCGACCCTCAGAAATATTCCAAAATTTAGGTGGTAGAGTATTAATAATTTTTATGAGATATCCAATCCCCTTAGTGTCATTCACTATAAAATTAGACAATTTTGTGCTTATCATGTCCATAATTCCAACTTTTTCATTGTAAAAATTGTGGTTCCCAGCATTTTCCTCCCCAGCTATCACCAATAACCTATCTACAAGTTTCCTGACATCATCAACCCACACGAATTCTTTAGGCAGGGTGTTGTATTGTTTGATTCCACTCCCTGTCTTAATTTGTGACCATATGGGCTTGATTAAATTGTTGTATTTTGCTCCACTGCTCGACTTGACTCTTTTTTGTGTGGGATCATTGTTCTGGTATAGAGCATCTGATTTTATTAATATTTCTTTGTAATGTTCATAATCTTGATCTGTATAGCTGCCAGGCCTTTTCCGAGTCATCAGTTCCCACAATCCAGGTGTGCCGGGGTACTTAACAAAAGCACCTTTTTCTCCGAGACGAGATTCTGAATAAACAATCAGATCATCCCCCATAAATGTTACTCTGAAATTGCCAATTCTATGTATGATGCTACCATCACGCTCTGTGTCAGCATATAAGCCAAAAACCTCATCTTTGTTGTCTTTAGGTGTGCTTAAATATTTTTGAGCAAGAAGACCCAATTCAATAGGATCCTGAGTAGCTTCAATTCTTCGAGGAGCAATAGGACTAGGTGTATGAATACTGGAAAGTGGGGTGATTGGATAATCTAATATGTTCCTTGCAGCTACAGGTACAAGCTCTGTGATCAAATTTTGATTTTGCTCTGTAACAGTTTTGATATTTTTACCTAATTCACTAATAGCATCAATGATAGGCTGTTCTGTTTGTTTGTGTTGTTCATAAATTCCTCGGTTCTGTGATTTCCATCCCTTAAATCTTTTTACAAGATAATCTCTTAATTTAAGATCATCAATGATTGGCCTTTTCCTGGTTATTTATATATGTTTCAATGTCTAGAAAATTGTTGATTTTATTTCTGTATTTGCCACTATTGGGTTTTCTTGTCATATCAATTGTGACAAACCCATAACTGTCCTGGTTCCAGCACCTGCTGCAAAACTTAGAAAAATCATTGTAGCTCAAGTCCCCACCTTCATATTCATCATGTATGTGTTTGAGGTTGGTATGGTCTTGATGAAACACACATATAAAATTGCTGTTGTCTCGGATCAGCTGCTTGGGTATTTTTGAAAAAGTCTGTGCAAGGTAGAAGCAATCAATGTTTTTGTGCCGGCCCTGTGTAAAAAAATTTCTAACCTTGTTTTGATTATCTAGTATAATGTCATCAAACACAACAACAGAATTATCGAGACATTCATGAAGTGGCTTAACATCTGGTTCAAAAGTGGCTATATCCAATCCATCATATAGCTTCATCAGCTGCTGATATTTTAATTGTTCCAAGCTCTTAGAGAAGATATACAAGTGCCTGTTTTTCCAGTCTAACCAGTTGGGTGCCAATAAAAAATTATCAACCATTAGTGTAGTTTTACCACAAGCAGATGGCCCAACAATAAGACACCTAATATTATCAGGTAGCAAGTTGCCATTTCTCTTATTCTGTTGTTCAGGTTCTGGCAGCCTTTTTATAACATCCCAGGTGTTCATATTATTATTTTGTTTGCATCGATCCAGCTGTGTTCTGGGAGTCCTAGCCATTTGACAAATAACTTGTTGCCTTTTCTGCGGATAATTTTTTCTATGAGATATGTGTCAGGCTGTTTAGTTTTGCTGAGCTCTTGTTCATAGAACCTGCCTTTGAGAATTTCTCCTCGGTGATCCTTTATTATATATGTGTTAAGGGTCCCAGGTTTAACTTGAACCACTGTAAATAATTCAGTGCTCCAGTTTCTTGTAAAGCCTCTTTTGAATAAGTGCTTATATTTGCTGATTCTTACTTGATCACCAATCTTGTATTTGGCTTTTCTTGTTGTTGGCTGATATTTAGGATAATAAACAGTGCTGATCAATTTTTGCTCATCAGAAGAAGTTACTTCAGAGGGTTTCATGTTGATTGTGGAATGGACCGAGTTGTTATATTTATGTAGAAGTTCTGGAAGAATATTAATCCATTTATAATTACCTTGCAGGGTAAATTGTTTATACATAAGATTTTTTAAGGTTCTGTTTAATCTCTCTACAATTGAGGCTTTGAGATCACTGTAACTCGAATAATGTTGTATTGACCGGCTTTTAATAAATTGTTGAAACACAGAATTATAAAATTCTTTGCCATTATCTGTTTGCAAATAGCGCGGTGATCTTCCACTCTGATTGATGATTGTCCTGATGGCTTCTGTAACACATTTTCCAGTCTTGGATTTGAGTGGCACAGCCCAGGCAAATTTTGAAAATGTGTCTATTACAGTAAGTAGATACTTGTAGCCCTTGTTGATTTTGTCTAAGTTTTTCAACTGTCCACTTGCCATTTCAATCAAGTCGCTTTGCCATAAATCATCTATGCTTTTTGTGACTACTGGGAGTCTCTTATAATTATGTCGGGCTTGTCTGTCTAATTCATCAACAATAATTTGTCTAGACATAATATGTAAACAAGAATATTGCAACTATGGGGTGTTCAGCAGCTGAGACTGCAGGATTTTCTAAATATAATTTGTCTCCAATATGTATTTTAAATTCCAAAGAGCCATCATCTTCAACATATGCTGTTTCTAATGTATTGGGATCTGTAAAATCCTCTAATTCTACACTGGTGATTTTCACTTTGTTATCAGCATTTGTTATTGATAAGGTGGGGTAGTGGTGTGCCTGTGGTTGAAGCCAATATTTGATCTTGATTGGTCTCAATGTGCCCCCAACAAAAAATTGGTAATAAAATTGTGCAGGGGACAGCATATATATTTTGCCACCTGGTGTAAATGATGAATCATATTCTTTGTTGGGGATGCTGTACAATTCAAGAATTACTGTATGTTTTGGATTCTCGATTATGCCTGTTATTTCTTTTTCTGCTGTGAGCAATCTGCTTGTTACAGATTCAAGATGCTCATTGATGGTCCTAACAACATCATCATGGCCTGGCTTGATTTTTATGTCCACAACAAGTTTCTTGTATTGTTGCACAATTTCTTGTAGCTGGGTGGCAAAAACAGACAGAGCATTTGCTTGATTGGATTCCATGGTCCCTAGCTGTTGCTTGATATTAGCTACAATTTGTTGCAAATTTTCAATAACTGCCAATTTTGAATTTTGAGCAGTAAGATCATGGACCTGTCTTCTGATATCCTCAAACAGGGCATGCAATTCATTAATATGTTGATTAGTTGGAAGAGTGGCCACTGTCTGAGTAAGTTGTTTGATCTCTGCCTGGATATTCTTGATATCTTCTGATTTCAATATGCGATTCACTGCTCTCTTAATATTTTTAAGTTCCTGTGATGTAGGCAGATTTGATACTGTATTTTGCAAAGATTCAAGTGCCAATTTTACATTGTTTAATTCAGAAGCATCAGCCACATTTTGCATAGCATTTTGGATCAGGGCTATATCTGGCTGAGAGGGTGTGGATTGTTGTAAAATTTCAAGTTTTGTTTGGATATCATCAATCAAGTGATGAAAATGAGATAGCTCAGATTCAGTGTTGAGGTTTTCAAGCTTTGTGATTTGGTGCTGGACACTAACAAGGGTATCTACAATACCGGGCAGGCGAGATTCTAGAGTTTCTTGTACATTTGCCAAATCACTTTGCACTGCTGCTATTGTACCTTCAAGATGGGTTATGGTACTTTGAATTTTTCCAAAATCTTCATATGTTTCAAGTTGCAGCTTAATATTTGCAACACTCCGAGTTATTGCACTCAAAGCATCAGAAGATGGCAAATTGTTCATAAAATTTTCAAGTGTCTCAATTTTTTCTTTAACCTCGGCTATGGCATTGTGCAGAGGATCCAGATTAGGTATTTGGAGTGATTGAATCTGTTCTTTTAGAGTGGAAATCACTAGATCAAAATCTTCTTGTGATTTTATGCTTTTGACAATTGTTTGGAGCTGTGCCTGGACATTATTTATTTGCTCTTCCAATTGTTGTTTCAATTGCTCAGAATTGGTGGCCTGGGTCTTAAATTTGGCTTGAAGAGCTGCTACAGCTTCTTCTAAACTTTGAAAATTATCTAATGTTGCCAGATCAGTATATTTCTGAAGCAGCACTTTGAGTTCAGAATCAATTTTAAGAAGAGGGTCCATGCATTGTGATTGCAAATTTGTAATTTCTAATTGAAGACTGGCATTGAGTGTGGTTTGTAAAGCTTGTAAATCACTTCTTAATTTCTTGACTCTGACATCAAGCATAAGAATCTCATCACTGTGATCTTCATGTCTTGTATGGCCAAATATATCATTAGGCATTTTTGTTTTAGCGGTTATTTATTATTGAATATCTAATTCTTAATTTTATAAAAAAGGGTATAAGCTTGTCATAGGATCCAGGGACCTCAATATATAAGCAGTCACCAGCAGAAACAGTATATACAGTGCCAGAAATCATGTTTGAGTGCTTAATTCTGTAAATATTTTTCCCTATTGAAATCTTGACATTGCCCTCAGGGGTTGTAATAAATTGCAATTGCCCACCTACAGGTAATTGGTAATGATTTAAATTATTGTTAAATATGTACAATATTTTGCCTGTTTTATCATCAACATCTGTAAGTATGCTGTTCAGATGAATAATTAACAAGCCACTCAGTTTAGATATCATATCAGAAGAGGGTTGTGGTGTTGGCAGCTCCATAATAGCCTGTTTTTTGAACCCAAATAAGTTCATAGGCATGTTTATTTATTTCAAATCATGCTCTGTATTTGGGCATTGATTCCCACTTTTCAAATCACAATGCCCCCATGGTAGAGTATGTATGCCACATGACAAAATGCATCTCTTATCATCATGTGGGTCCAGAGCCACTTTTCTTACATTATTGCTAGTCAATAAGTGATCCACACTCTGAATTCTGGATTCTGATGTTCTTATTAAATTCTGGGTCTTGAGACAATTTTTATAATCCTCAAATTGGAGCTCTTTTTCCACAGTTACTCTGCCAATGCCCTTGGCCTTTTTGGCAACAGCGCCACTACATGTTTCAAAACTGTACATCTTGGCCCTTAACCCAGCAAATGCCACAATAACATCACCAAGTGTCTCATCTTTTAACTTGCCAGGCACCTTTTTGTTGTGGGGTTGAATCCTTGTATGTTCACTGGTATCAAAATATTCAAGCAATTCAGGCTGTGCAATATCTTATATCTTGATAAACATCTTCTGTTTGAATATCAAGAACAAAACTATCCGTGTCCATGTACATCAATTTTACACAATCACCATAAAAAGGTTTCAACACATCATAATAGAGCTTTAACATATGTAATTTGGCCAATTCCAATATCACAGCCCCTACATAAATAGGTTTATCAAACTTAATCTTTGTTTTTTTCATGTTGAAAAGTGCCATATTTTCATCATAAATTCTTCTATAATTGAAATTAGACTTTGCAGCCAATTTTTTGCTCAGGCTGGGGTCAGTAATTATTTTAACATCGGTATGTTTTCTGACATTTTCAATTGTTTTGCCATACACAGAATTGACCATCAATTTAAACAAGGCCTTATCAAATTGGCTTTTTGCAGATGTTCGAAGCACTGTATTTGTATTAATATATGACTCCAACCATTTTAAGTGCCTGAACCTTAAAACTTTGCCAACTTTGCTCACTTGAACACCATGATGCATCAGGAACTGGAGGTTTTTGTAATATATGACATAACCCTGTTTTGGCTCCAGTGTCATCATCAATTTCTTCTGTTTAGAGCCAGGTGAGCACTGAACCTCAGGAATTGGGGGCAGATCAGAAAATTTGTTGTGTAAATCATTAGGAATTGTCAGATCAACCTCTAAGAACAGGCCATAGTCACTGTCATCAAAATCCTTAAGATCTTCAATATTGAAATCTTCAACCCATTCAAGCCCTGCATGTGGCAATTTTTTCATCATGGCATAACCATACAGGCTGTTTGCATCTACATACAGTATATAATTTGATGGCCGTGCAGGATCATAATCAGGAATATATTTGTTATTTGCTCTGGCATATCTCTGAGAACATTGCACCATGCCTCCTCTTATACATTGCTCCATAAACAGATACATGTCTTGATCCTGGATCAGATCCAATTGCATTTTAGTGTTTAAAAACATTGCAGACCATGCTAGGCCCGGAGCACTGTAAAAATACATTGGATCCAGCTTATAATTTTGCATGGAAGATTTTCTGAATGCCTGCAGTATATCAGCTAAGAGGGTCACATCAAGTTTTAAATATGCCATGTGATAATCACCAAATGTCTGGCATTTTAAATTGTTCCACATCAACTGGGCATGGTGATAATCATCATCAGTGATTCCAGATCCTCTGATTTTGCTGTAAAACTGTTGTTTTGGTGGCAGAGAACACTCATCAAATTTAGAAAAATCTGTAACATAATCATATGGATATACACCCTTCCGCCTAATTAATTTCAGGTCCTGATTTGGAAACAAAGCACATGTGATTTTGAATTGATCATCAGATAATTGAGTGGCCAGTGTAGCCAGGCTAGCTGATAAAATTCTGTATGAATCAAGAAATCTTATGTGAATAGGAACACCATTAACTTTAATTATTTTGCTAATAGCAATATATTTCTCATCATTTTCAGCTAAAATATTTAAATTCTGCTTGTCAAACCCCTCGTATCTGATCAAATGATGAAAATCATAATTGGATGCTCCATGGCAAAATATGGGGACAAATTTTGGTCTCTGGATCTTAATATTACAGCTATTACACAGGGCCATTAAAAATTTACCATCTGTATGGGAATGGTGTTTCACCTTGATATTTTTATCTGAAAATTCAGAATCACATACCGGGCATTTTTCTGCATTGTTGAAATCTTCAATCTGTTTCTCTGTTAAAGGCAACATGGGTTTTGATTTTAATAAAATATTAGGTGCTATGTCATGGCACTCATTTTCTATTCTATGTGCAAATTTTTTGATGGCATCTGCTCCCATGTATAAATCTTCTTTACTAACAACCCCATCCTGTACAACCACATAATAAAAGCTGGAAGGTTCATGTAACTGGTATGGTGTAATTGAAGATTCCTCAGGGTCTGGGCTGCAGAATGCAAGGGGTTTGAGATTTGATTCAAAATCACAGACTATATATGCTGGGTGTTCCAACAAGGCTTCAAATTTTTTGAATTTGGCATTTTCATTTGGATTAGGCATCACCATATGAACAGGTTTATGGTTCCCACAGTATTTCAGATGCTCAATTAACTTGTTTTTAGCAATTTCTGCATTCTCTTCCCGAACCCCTTTCACCATTTTTTGACCTTCAAATACAGACAAACATCTTCTGCACAACTTGAATATTCTATGAGTTTTGTCTAGTTGTGTTCTAACTAAAGCTTCAAGATTATGTATCAGAGTGTAATGATTTGTGCCATCCCCTTCAATTAAGAGCAGATCAATCGGAATTGCAGATTCATCATCAAATGTACTGATTCTGAGAGGTTCTATCAAGCAATTGCCACGGCCAGTGGAACAAATAAATACATTAATAGATAATTGTTTGCCATTAATATCCCTGGCCTTTTTTTCAAATTTATCAATATTCTGAACAGACATTGGATATTCTAAACCCTTCATTGCTTCATCAAAATCATGTTCGTGTTGTTTGTAATAATTTATTCTCTGAGGATTCCTTGAAACTGGATACAAAGCAGCTAAAATACACCACAAAAAGCATTTTTCATCATTATTTTCTATATTAACCACGGCTCTTTTGTTTTTAATATTGGCAGGTAATGGCAAATATGTAGAACCTTGTAATGGGCTGAATTCAGAAATATTAACATATAACTTGTGTGGAGATCCGCATAGGCTCCATCCAGACTCTTTTGCTGCAAATTCAGAGTGTTTAATGTTCAGTTGATCTATCAAACTGCTTATTATTTTGTCTGAATTTGCATTTGAATATACAGGTACAGTTTCTGTTATGTGGGGCCGTGTAAATTTTGTGCCATTTGGTTTCTTATATTGTGTAAACAATTTGAGGGAGAGCTTATAAGAGCCATTTTGTGCATTTAGAATTGCCTGCACATTAGGATTTACACTGTTCAAAACATTCTTAATACCACATTTTTGCTCTGATACAAACAGGTAATCCCTTAATTGTGCATTAAAACTGCTATGGATGGGTTCATAGCGTGGCTGCTTTGCCGGTGAAGCATTAACAGGTGTTTCATGCTTCCTTTTCAGACCAGATGTAGATGGTTGTGGGGGCAATGTTGATGACTGTACATAAGAATTACACTTATGCCATTTGTAATATGCCTTGCTTAATATTTTATGGCATCTTGGACACATTTTAGTAGCTTTTCTGCATTTCTTAGAGTCACAAATACGGCAATGCCTAGCCCAATGAGAACTAGATATATTTTTATTACACTGATTGCAATATTTTTGTTGTGGCATTTTTGTTGTTTATTTATATAAAATTTCCTGGTCGAAAAAAAAAACAGAACTATTCACAATATGCCAAAAACAATTATAACAGCAGTAACTAGGCTCGGGTGATCCCCAATATAAAATAATTTTGCTCTTTTTATGCTGTTGTACAACACTTTTTACCAGGTTTTAGATCTGGGAGCTATCAGTTGTATATCAACTAACAATAATTATTCTCAAAATGTCACGTGTGGAGATATTATTTTGCCACATGTATTTCAATCTTACACATTTTATCAGGACTCAAACCCGAGCCTTTTGTTTACAAGGCAACAATATTAACACTTTGCCATCAGGGGAGGCTTCACATTTTATCAGGACTCAAACCCAGAGGCCTCCTGATTACAAGGCAATAAAATCCATGGGGCTATGCACCCACACTCTACTGGGTCTCAGAACCCAATAGCTATGAGCTTTATATCAATTCAAGATTCCTGGGATTTTGACAAAAAAACACACTATAAACAATAAGATCATATGGGAACTTGGCATAGTTTTAAGTATAAGCAAATCTGTCTGAGAGGCTTCATCTTTTCTACACTAGAATCCAGAATTCTTAAAAAATCAGAGCATATCACACTTGAAGAATTGGGGTATAAGCCTCTTTTGCCATTGTTTTAAGTGTGGGTAAATCAGATTGTTCAATCAAATAGCCTCTCCTTTTCTACACTTGTAAGTGGTGCTGGTTGTATCATCAATTACACTACTTAGATATCATTACTTTGTCCCTTAATAAGAGGTGGTGCGTGTTAATTGCCTGGTGAATTTTTAGTAGAAATGCATATTTTCGACTGGATCCCAGCGTTGGTACGTGTGAGCCGTACTTCTTATGCTACGAATAGCCCAATTTTGCATTTTCTCTAGTTTCGTGGTGTTATTTCTATTAATCCCTTAAAGTACAGAGGAACAGTATTCAGCTGACGGCCTGCAAATGCCTGTTTTCAGTTTTTGGTGCCTATTTTGCCCAGAATGCTCTAATTGCTTGTTTATGGCATGTTTTCAACTTCTTTTGTTACACGTAGCGCACCTTGGACTGCACTGCTACAGGCTATCGAAGGTCTGGCGTCCGGACTCACAGCCAGTGTGATCCTCTGTGAGGCTTGTGTCATGTGCTGTCCTTTGTGTTGGAGATTGTCCTTTAATGAATTTCATTTTATCATCATTGATTCTCATCGCGATTAGCCAATAGTAGCAGAAAAGCGTCGTCGCCTTGAAATCAAGGGGTCCCGGGTTCGATACCCGTTGGAGGCACATAGTGGTTCGGATCCCACTTTAAACTGTAGGTCCAGTCCCAATTACCCTTACTGTGTATAAAGTGGGCTTAAAACTCCAATTCAACCAACCAACCAACCTTTTCTGCAGCTAAAACTCCTCATAAAATCTTTCTTGATGCCCCTCGATGGATATGTGATCCATCACATATTAAAAATATATGTAAAGATAAAATGTACCTTCATAATCCTTACTAACCCGAAAATCCTGAAAAGCCTTGGACGAGTTTGAGAAAATGAAATGGTTTTTGTACTTACCAGGATTTGAAAATGAAACTAAATCTCCCTTCTTACTTGAAACAGCTTCATGATGGAGATATTCCGCATAAAATATTTTATAGTTAGTTTCATGAAACATAGTATAGAACTATACAACTTTTATTCCTGTCCGGATATCATTGGAATAATTAAATCAAGAAGACTCAGGTGGCACGAATGGGAGAGGAAAGAAGAGTTTACAGGAAAACCTGATGATAAGAGACATGTAGGAAGGCCAAGACGAAGATGGAGGGATAACGTTGAGATTGACCTAAAGGATATTGGTAAGGATGGAAAGGATTGATCTTGTCCAGGATATGAACAGATGGAAAGCTTGTGTTGTTGCTGCAGCCATAAAATTTGAACAATATTAAGAAACTTTTTTCCCTTACATAGAAAGTGCTGTTTTAACTTCGTCATCAACATGTTAAAGCACCACAGAATGGTTTGGAAGTTTTTTTTAAAAATGATTGATGAACTTGTGTCGCCCCAGTCGATGGTCATACTTCCATTTGAAAATAGGGAGTTCAACATCTGCACGTGCATACATTTATCTATGACTTGTACAAGTTTCGAATATTCGAGAATTAATCCGCATTTCTTAAAGATAACAAAATTAATAATTATGTAAACGTTTTTGGCATTGGAAAAATATATTAGGAAGGTACGTTATTTAAAACTTTGATTATTTTATGTAAATATTGTAAAAATCTAAATTGCATGATGTAATTATGTAAATCCATAGATACGTGTAAATATCGACCAAGTTTCCTTAGTATTTTGTAAGCAACCATTTAGTATAAAAAGGAACCAAATTTCTGTATATTTCGGCTTTCTTACCCGATTGCTGGTATCACAAGTCTACCTCGTAGGAAGAACTGGCCGGTCCTTTGTGGACGCTGCAATTTGCTTGGGTTAGCTTCTCATAAACCTGCTGCTTCGGCTCTGGGTTCTTGCAATACCAAAAAGCAACCGTGAATAATCTTCGAAGGGTTACCCGTTACGGATTTGCCATCAGATCTGCATCAGTTAACCTGAATCCAAGATTGCCAGTCGATAAGTGATATTGTATACTGTACATAAACGATAATAAACCAGACTTTATTGGAAGAAAGTTCCATACCCTTTCATTTCTAACTTAAGAGGGGTATAAAATCCGACACCAGTGACCAAGTCAGAGCCTGCAAGTTAGTTACCCTAATAGCTAACTGAGGAGTCCGATCAAGGGTAACTTAGCAACCCATCCTAGGCCCTAGAGGACCAGTGTAGGTGCGTGTCAAACTATGAAATATCAGGAAATATGTTTAACCAAAATGACTAGTAGCTCTGGGATTATGGTTGATGCCTTTTTAAAATGTATTCCACGTTTCGGCACATTGTCAAGATTAAAGATGGCTAAATGGTCTAGGAAGCAAGGCCAGATTGAAGTAACAGATTTATATTCTATGACTGTTGATATTTTTTTGAATCAATTGTGTACGTTGTAAGTTAAGAAATAGTTATTTTAAAAATGAAGTGTCAAAAACGATGAATTGGGATATAAATATACATTGTTTGATTTATTAAAGGATTTTACACACACATACACATACAGTATGTAACATTGTTATTCGTACACATAGATTTTTCGAGGACAAAATGTCATATCTACTACTAAATATAATCATTTTCATATGTACCTGGAAATTAATGTTAATGGAGGTTTCACCAACAAATGTCAATAAAAATGTATGTTCAAAGTGTATAAACAGAGCATGTAATTTGTGTGAAAAGAGAAAAACACGCTGTTTCATGCAACATTGTTATTCGTACAGGCAAGACTTTCAATCTTCCTCGCATACAGCGCCACCGTTATTCTGGCGATTTCGTGCAGTTTGCAACTTCGTAACAAGTTTGAACATGCAGGCACGCTCCCCGTCAAGCGTGTTCGAAATGGGCAAGGTGAAGAAATTAGTTCCGACCTGAAGGATGTTATTATAAATTTAACCCTTAGAGGTTATTCGTTAAGGAAAAATGGACAAACAGTCAATAAATCATCCACAGTTCAATACATAGTAAACAAATTTAAAGAGGAAGGTTCAACACAGAATGTGCCGAGAAAACCAAAAGAGAGACAGTTGAATAAACGTGATGAACGCTTTATTTTAAAAAGAGTGTGAGAAAACCCCCGACTAAGTGTTCTCAGTTACGACCGTTAGTAGAAAATGTTGCTGGCAAGATGATGTCCGATCAAACTGCCCGACGTGCTTTGTGGAAGCATGGATATCATGGCAGAATACCACGAAAGAGGCCGTATGTAAATAAGGTGAATCGCAGGAATAGACTTTCATTCGCGAAAGAGCACATCCACAAGGACCAGGAATTTTGGGATAGTAGCATATGGTCAGACGAGTCCAAGATTAATATATACGGGTCAGATGGGATAAATAGGGTCTGGAGAAAATCAAATAAAGACAATGATCATATTAACACAGTTAAACACGGTGGTGGGTCATTAATGATTTGGGGCTGTATGTCGTCCAAAGGTGTTGGTACCATCCAGTTTATTGATGTATCATGGATGCATATGTCTATTTGGACATATTGAAGAAAAATGTAAAGCAAAGTGCCCAAAAAATGGACATGCCGTCTATCTAAAGATTCCAACAAGACAATGACAGTAAGCATAAGCCGCAAGTTAACATGAATTGGCTAATATGAAATGTGCCCAAACTACTACAAACACCAACTCAAAATCCAGACTTAAATCCCAGTGAGCATTTATGGGCAATTTTGAAGAGGCGAGTAAATAAAGTCCAAACAAGAGTTGAAAAGTGTTGTGCAAGCCGAGTGGAATAAAATAAGCTCTGGAACATGTCGGAAACCAGTTAATTCTATGAAGAACAGGTGTCAAGCAGTAATTAAAGCCAAAGGATACGCATCAAAGTATTAGAACTGTCAGTCAATTTGCTCTGAATATACTTTTTTCTTTTATATTATTAAGTGTACGAATAGAAAAGTTGTACAAAAAATGGTATGTTTCTCTTTCAGTTTAATTTAATTTATTATTGTAATTGGTTATACAGAATTTGGGTAAGATTTTATGTTCCTAATGATATTAGTTATTGAATTGTAAAGAAACAATTTCAAAAGAGTGTATTTCCTTTCAGATATTAAAGCATTTTCTTTGAAAATCCGTGTGTACGAATAAGAATGTTACATACTGTATATATTTTTCAAGACCCATGAATGAACTTAATAGTCTCATTAACAAAACTATTTTTGATGAATTCAATCTTTCGTGTTGAGAATGATTCATGTATATGATGAACCAATGAAGCACCATGACTATTTCGATTGATCCAGTCACGAGACTAACAAAAAGATAGAGAAACTGTTTTAAACATCGAAAGACAAAAGAAATTGACCAGTAAGTGCAACAGAGCGATGACCTTTGATGCCTTACTGTTACCAATGGTGATTATAGAATGAAATGACACTAAATTTACATAAAAGTTCCCATAATTACACGGCGCTACAAAGTATAACACAGAGGTTATAAAAAAGCACTCAAGCGACATCTGTCCTTGTGCAAATCTACGATAGGAAGTTGTAGAGCGGTTGTATCTGCAGAAACCTAAGATTTATGAAGAGCCTTTGAAAAAGAGAATTCGTCATAAAACGCAGTAAATTAACCAGGGAACATTTACAAAAAGTCAGTACTAATTACAAAGAGAACCGGCATTTACAGTGTCCTGTCCTTGGCCAGTTGGCCGAAATGATATATTTGACAACCAATAAGTACCCCCGTTTTAAAAATATGCTTTCACCTCGAATCGTTACGGTTGCCTACTCCAGGATAATTCGAAGGACAAGGACGAAATGCAAAACTGGAAATAATATGCACATTTGTCAGGTCCTTACGTATCTTCGAGTAGTTTAGTTTTGCCTTGCTTTGTTAAAGTTTGTTCCAAGAGTACTTTTATGTTCATAAAGTACAGCGTAAGTCAAAATGATGTTCCCGATTTCGTTCATTTCTTATACGAAAGGTAATGAGCTTTTATTGCATATGTAATTTTTTTTATGGAATATAATCTTAAAATGTTTTTTTTTCTATCTATTGCAAACTCGTAGTTGCGCTGTCGGCCACCAGGAGGCAGTTTAGTCGCAGTGAGGAAAATGGCTACCACTGGACAGCACAAAGCGTTCTGTATTCTCGATTATCATACCAATAAGTCTGTCGTGCTTGTTCCGTGGCATTTCCGAACAAGATTTGGGGTTGAACCACCTTCTGGCAAGTCAAGAACTCGGTATTCAACAGAAAACTGTCTAACGAGTCTCGCGGAAAGCAAAGACTTGAGATTGAGGGCTTTTTTCTATGAAAAGTTACAACAGTGCATGTAACAGAGAAGTCACATGCTGTTTTGCAATATGAACGTGATTGTCCAAAATTGAATGTCTTTTGTGCCATTTCGAACAGGAAGGTTTATGGACCCTGACTTGCTAGGAAGTGTGTGGCAGGAACTAGATGTGTGTCGTGTAACAAGTGGATCGCACATAGAACATTTATAATAGCTATGCCAGGAAAAACTTTTTGCGTTTTTCTGTGTGTGTAATCTCAGTCATTTGCGTATCATTACAATGAAATAAATAGACACTGAAATCGGGAACATCATTTTGATTTACGTTTATAATCCAGACTGGGTCTGCAGTTCGGAGCTTGCATGGGACACCAAGTAAATAGAAATGTCTCTCCCTAACTCAGCATACGGTAGTGTTCAGTGGCGGCGATTGGGTGTCAAAACTGGGGGAGAGGCAAGAATAGATGGCTTTCTCTTGGTAGACAAGGTTAGCATTAAGGGACCATAGTGGGGGGGGAGTGGGTGAACAATTCCCCCCACGCTCCCCTAATCGCCGGTACCGGTTGTGTTTTTTTTTCTGTGTGATGCACTATTTGATATAGCTAGGGACGTGAAGCTTTTGTTTTAACGATAACACCGAAAAATTGAGGAAAGCAAAATAAATTGTTTAAAATGTATTTGGAGGCAAATAACGCGAATTATGCCATTTTCCAAATTAATACCAAATTTTACACTTTAACGCGAAAACGCCGCGAAACATTCAATATAAACTGGGGATAACACCTCTTCTGTTTCGTAGGGACAGGAAAATTCTCTGGGAGAAGCAGCACCTGTTGTGTTTCTGGGCTTCATCGGAACTGGACCTACAGTTCGCGTCAGGTATGAATTATGGTAATGCCTTCAGGAATCAAATTTACAGCCCCTGATTACAAGACAAATTTGAAGTGTGGAAGAGGTGACAACCACCAGTTTAAAATTCCTCAGCCCACACTAACAAATTCAATAAATAGGAACTGTTTGCTAGGAGACGCGGTGGAAAGAACGGTTAACGGAGAAGGGATCTGGAAACCTGAAAACCACAGTGAAAACGTTGCCTATTACGACAGAGAACTATGAGAGAAAACGAACTTCGGCAGGTAAAAAGGGTTGTGAATTATTACCTTGATACGATATGAATCTTTTCGGCAACGGTCGAATCCAATCGATATTTATCCATTTCTCAGAAACTTCTAGAGATTCGAAGATTCAATACGGCGTATTAAAGTGTACGGTTACGCAGTAAACACAGCTCCAACAACTGTCTGAGTAGCACTGATTTTTTTTATGACGACTGCGAAAACTATATCTTTATGATTTTCTGTTCATCGTCTCTGATTGGCTTTTGTAACTAACTGATTTGTACCACTAGCTTATACGCAACGAGGACGGTGAGACATTTACACCACGAAATGAGGCTCGTGGCAGCAGAATTCTGATTTACCCACTGCGAGTCTGTCACCTTAAACACACCTCTACTTTTTTACTGTTCTGTAAAGACAGTATTTGCCTTACTTTAAGTCCACTTGGACATACAGTTTAGGGGTCATCCAGGCAAACAGGTCCTGTTTAGGGCCAGTGGCGTCGCCAGAAAGTTTTTTTGCGGTGGAAATATATTTTCAGATTGGATCTGCTTTGTTGTCCATGGTTACTTACATTCTCTCATTTTCCTAGCTCAATTTATTTCTTCCTCTATTTTTTATTTCTGTATTCCTTTTCTTTCTTTTCCTTTGTATTCTGCCTTTCTTTTTCTTTCCTACCTCTCTCTACCATTCCCTTTTTCACCTGTCCCTGTCTCTGTTTACTTTCCTTTCTCTTAGCCTTTTTCTTTTTGTGCTGTTTTTCTATCTTCTGTATTTCTGTCACCCATTCAACCATCTCATTCGTTCTCTATCTTCCTCTATTTTATTGCTTTCTTTGTTGCTTGTGTTTTCCTCTGTCTTTTTACTTTTCATCTGTTTTTCTTTCTGTTTCTACCTATCTCTATCATTCCCCTTTTTCACCTGTCTCTTTCTATTATATTCTGTATTTCTGTTATAAAGATAGTCACTACCTCTTTCTCCTCTGTTTTTGTCTCTGTATCAACACTTACCCTATCTTTTCTTACATCAATTTTCACCCCACACTTGCTTACACTGTTTCTCTTATTCTGCCACTTAACATCTATTCATTTCTTTCTTTCCTTCTACCTTCTTTCTTCTCCTCTTGGGAGAAATAGTGTAGCCCACATGAGGGAGATAGGACCATTTCACTTAGGGCTAGAGCCCCCTCAGTAGCGACGCCCACTGAAATGCATTTAAGACGGGAATAAAACCAAGGGGTCCTTGATTACAAGGCGACAAAGTTAATGACTCGTTTTCATCCCGAGCATGCACGTTCAAGTCACGGCGTTAAGTATGTAATTAATGCCAGCGACCCTTTTTACTTGCAACCTCTGTATCTTCTTCATGTGATACAAAGCACCAAGGATTAATTTAACTAAAAACACAGGGAGATTTAAATCCTTGCAGAAAACGTAAGGTAAATTATGTTTTAGAGCTGTTTTTGTCTGTCGGCTCATCTTTTGTTTGTGATACGTTTGTCATGGTGAAACCTGTTCTGTTCGCATTTTATCAGGTAGCCCTTGCATTGTGCTGAAAGTGCAAGGTTATTGTTGCAATTAGCCACGAAAGAACGCGAGCCATGTTTTATTAGAACATTTATGAGGGTAATGAATTCTTAACTTGATTGTGGTGACGCAGGAAAAGGTGGGTAGAATAATATCTTGTATCCATGGGTGTCCACGGGCTGGAAGTTACTTGATTCAACTTGCAATTAGGGAAAAATGTATATTTATTATTTTTTCTTTCTTATATTAATATTTATTTTCCTTCTTTCTGTTTTTCTTTCTCTCGATTTTTTCCTTTTCTTCTTGCATTATGATTGTCTACTCTCTTTCTCTATCTACATTATATCCAATATATCTCTGGTTATTTCTTCAACTGGCCTTTCCCTCCTTTTTCTGTATTCTTTGTTTTCTTAACCTACAAATTCATTTTCTTTGATATTTCCTTTTCGCTCTCCCTCTCTGTTGTTACCTTTATCTTTCCTTACTTTTATCTATTTTTCGTTATTTCTACACTTCTCTCTCTCTCTCAGGCCTCCCGATGGCGCAGTGGTAGCGTCGTCGCCTTGTATTCAAGGTGTCCCGGGTTCGATACCCGCTGGAGGCACATAGTAGTTCGGATCCCACTTTAAACTGTAGGTCCAGTCCCGATTAGCCTATCTGTGCATAAAGTGGACTTAAAACACCAAATCAATCAATCCCTCCCTCTCTCTCTCTCATTCTCCAGTTAATTTTATCTCTTTCTCTTTACTTGTGTCTCTTTCTTTCGTTCGTTACTTTTATATATCTCTGTTTTTGTCATTATTTCTGTTTCTCTCTTTCTCTCATTAGTTTTTATCTATTCTTTCATTACTTTCTCTCTCTCTCCAATCTCTAATGAATGGGTACAGTACCTGAGGACAGCCATATGTCGTAAAGGCGACCGGGGCGTGGTTCTCATGACACCACCTTCACTATGGTCGAGATCGATAATGGATGGATCCATACCTGTACATAATCTATGCGTCTATATCGCACGGTGCAATTCACAGGTTGAGATCCGGAATTAGATAGGAGGAACTGGATACTAGGATATATGGAAGCAATGCGAGATGGATTTTATTTGGTGATAAAGGGAACGTGGAACTTTTGGAACTTCCACCACAGAACCTTCAATACAAATTACACCTTTGGTGCTGTGAGCTGATAAAATTTCGCAAAAATGTGATAATTGACATTGCGAAATGGCGTGGAAACTGCGACTCCATTATTCCTCTGGGGACCTCAAGGATTGTTACGACCCCAGCTTTCACTCAGAGATCGACAAAGACGACCCTCCCGAGTATGCGAAATGGGGAGACGCTCTCTCCGTGACTTCTTGTGAAATTGCCCCAACTTATGCTGCTTGCAATTATGTATGCTCCATTTAGCATGCGAACGGATTCTTTCTGGAACGGTGACATTGACATGCAAATTCTCTTGGAGTTGCGAAAGATTGCCATTTCGGAGGTCCTTCGCGATTTTTTGCTTTCTTGTGTCTGTCGTGGTTCATCTGCCATTTCTCTTCCATAATCTGGTAGATGTGATTTAAATTTTGTTTTTCAGTGTCGCCTTTTCTGCAACTTTTGGCTAACCGCGACGATGGGGATGCATGATGACATGATAAAATGAATGGAGGTGCACTCACACAATACACTCATGCCCTGGCCGGGATTCGAACCCGGGACCTCTCGCCTGGTAGCGCGTAGTGCTGACCACTTCGTCCCGGATGTAGGATACACCCTACCAAACATGAAAACCTCTACAAATACTGTTCGTAAATACAGCAAAAAACTGCATATCCCGGAACGTCTATAAGAAGGAAACCTGTAAATACGGAAAAAAAAGTCCCCAGAACGGACCGATTTTATACCTGAAAATGACCTGCTGAAGGCGGAAACCTCCTTAACGCGGAAACGGAACAACATTTAAAGACCAACGAGATGTTTTTATTCTCAGTAAGACGGAAAACTCTTCCTTTATTTTTTTGCTCGCAAGAAAACAATGCAATACTGTAAGTGGAACACGCCTCTGTTGCCACTCGCTTATCGGTAACATTATCAATATGAAAGAATGCGCTACAATACTCATAGCTTTTACGATTCAGTTTCTTTCTTTCATCTCTTACCCTCTTTCTCCACCTTTCTTTGTCTGTTTCTCCTCTGTTCTTTCGTCATCTTTCTATTTTTCTTGTTATCTCTCTTTGTTTCTTTCTTTTTTTCTTCACTTTTATCTCAATCTTTCTTCACCTCTCTTATTCCATCTTTCTCTTTCCCTCTTTGCACATCGCGCTACGAAGACAGGGGTCCTGGGTTCGAATCCTGGCATGGGCACGGATGTTTGTAAGTGTCCATTTTACTTCGCTTTTTGTGCCACTTTTGGCTAATTTGCGAAGATAGGGATGAGTGATGATATGATGAAATTGATGAATGTATCGCATTTTTTTTTCATGTACGTACATGCATTAGTGCAAAATATAAATCTGGCTTTCCATTATTTCCTGAAGCGCTATACACTGTAATTAAAGTAAACCCTGTATAAGAAGGAAAACTGTTAAGACGGAAAATTTTGCTCGGAACCATCATGTTCCGGAATAGACAGGTTTTACTGTACTATATTTGGCTGAAATATACAATACTTGTACGGCATTGTGCGTTAGGGAGGACTCCAGAGAAAATATTTTCGCCCTCTCTACTTCTCTACTCATTTTGTGGTTTGAGTTTTGTTTTTGAGTTATGCACAGAATGACTAATCGGGACTGGACGTACAGTTTAAAGTGGCATCTAAATCATTATGTACCTCCACCGGGTATGAGACGACGTTATCACTACGAAGGTTCGATGTGTGCTTTGTCACTGGGGAAATGCTGCTACAAAGCGAAGGCAAGACGCCCAATTGACTCTTAATTCAAAAGGTCTCAGTATGTTACTGTAGCAAACAGTCAAGGTGATGACGTACCCATAATTTTCAAATCAATCACTATATATATAACGCTTAACCTCACGACTTTTGTATGTATAAACACGTCCATAAATTTGCCAACTTCAGTGGCGCAGTGGTTAGCATAGCGCGCTACGACTACAGTGGTCTCGGGTTCGAATACCGGCCTGGATATGGGCGTACTTTGTCAGTGTCCTTTCCATTTCATATCGTCACTCATCCTCAACGTCGCGATGAGGGAAAGTAACAGAAAAGCTACTCTAAATAGCAATCGTCAAACACCCAGGAATTTCATAAAGGAGGTTTCAGCTACTGACAACATGCTAGGCCTAAATGTAGTTTGAAGTAGGAAAATAGGGTGAATTGATTATGTGACCCTATTTTCTACATATAATGTGAGTCTAACAAGGGAGGCTTTCTAAGTGTTCCTCTCCGATTTCCATGAAACTTGGCAGGTGTATAGAGGGGCCCAAAGGAAGAAATACGTGTTTTTTTTTGTTTCGGCTAAAAAAACTGCTCTAGGGGGCAACACCACCCCCAAGTGTCAAGATGAGGACAAATTGAAGTGGGCATCTGACCCCTGTGTCCCCCCCATTTTCATGAATCTTGGCAGGTGTATATAGTGGCCCAAAGGAAGAAATACATGTTCTTTGTTTCGGCTAAAAAACTGTTTTAGGGGGCAAACTCCCTCAAATGTCAAAATAAGGACAAATTGAAGTGGGCATTTGTCCCCTGTGTCCCCCTCCGTTTTCTATGAAACTTGGCAGGTGTATAGAGGGGCCCAAAGGAAGATATGTTGTTTTGTTTCGGCTGAAAAACTGTTTTAGGGGGCAAAACCCGCCTCAAATGTCAAGATGAGGACAAATTGACGTGAGGATCTGACCCCTGTGTCCCCATACGATTTCCATGAAATTTGGCAGGTGTATAGATAGGCCGTATGCCCCCTGTTTATTCCTATGCCATATTTATGTGGTTTCGGGGTCAGATCCCCACTTCAATTTCTCCTCATCTTGACATTTGAGGGGGGGGGAGGTTTGCTCACTAAAACAGTTTTTTAGCTGAAACACAAAACAAAACGTATTTATTTCCTTTGGTCTCCTCTATACACCTGCCAAGTTTCATGGAAATCGGAGGGGGACACAGGGGTCAGATCCCCACTTTAATTTCTCCTCATCTTGACATTTGAGGGTGGGGGTTGCTCCCTAAAACCGTTTTTTAGCTGAAACACAAAAAAAACGTATTTCTTTCCTTTGGGCTCCTCTATACACCTGCCAAGTTTCATGGAAATCGGAGGGGGACACTTAGATAACCTCCCTTGTAAATAGGGCTTCTGTTCCACGTATATCTCCAAGAGCGACCCAGCTTTGATGTTATCTCTCTTGGTGTTTGTTACCCTATCTCAGTACTGTTTATACTGAATGGATTGATTTAATGTTTTTTTAAGTAGGAGGTTTAGAAAAATAAATATCACTGAAGCTTCACAGGACATTGCCGGGTTAAGAGGGGTCTGCGGCTGAAGCCCCAAAAGACGTTTAAAACAAAAATAATAAATCGTCAGTCAAAGTGTAATCATAATAATATATATGTATTTATGACGGCTGAAACAAGCGTGCACTGTACTTTTATGTTTTTTTTAATTATAATAATTAATTCAATTTCTTTCTTTCCCTTTCAGGTAGGTGTCATGATTGTAGACGTCTAATATTATCTGCACCTGTGTCTGCACCATTTTGGTAAGTACTGTCTTGTTTCTGAGACACTAACTGTCGTTACAGCCCAAACATAACAAGTAATCATTCGGTGATTACGTTATAAATATTTCTGCACCTTAACGTTTCAATTAAGTCTTGGTGGCAGAACACATTCACTAGTCGACTCACGAATTTCCCATTGTTCAGGTCCCAACGTGACATTGTTGGTCACACTCAAGTATCTCTTTTTTTAATTTGGGGATCTTTTCAGAGCCATTTATCTCTCGATTCGGGGCTGAAACCCTCACCGAAAAGTCTGGCCTCGCCATTATGTCAAAATTGTAAACTTCTTTACAAGAAACCTGCAAATACTTCAATGACTCATTATAATCCTTAGTGAGTGGCCACTTCGATTGCTGTTATTTATTGTTGACATCATTTCAATTCTTGGACAAATACTTTGCCAAAGTTAGCAACGAATAGAACAATCCAATGGCCGTTTTCAATAAAGTTTCAATCTGTAGGTTTGGAATCACACATTTAAAAGATATTACTTACTGGCTGGCAAAGTTTGTGGACGAATACTGGTACTCAATGTGATAAGTTGTACTATTCTAGGCTATACAAGAAAGAATTCCAAAGGAATGCTGGTTTAAATATATTCGATTCTCCCGGAGTTCCCTCACAACTATAATGCGCTGCAGGTTAAATCACACTATTGCTCCGGTTCACCTTTACGAGAAGAACTTAGTGCCTTCACCAGTCTGTTTCTGTAATGAATATAGTGCAACTTCGACCCATATTATATTTCAGTATATGAAACACACAAAGAACAATTTTTACAAGACTTGTATACAAGAGTGGACATCAAGCGCCACTGACACTGCCTTATTTACTTACTTTTCCTTCTTACAAAATATTTCTTCAAGTGAAAATAATACTATAAATATGCAATTAAATGATTTATTATATATTATGAAAGTAATGTGTGTGTAAATATTATATGCATGGGTATTTATATTACAAACTCGCTCGCCGACGTGCTTCAGTTATTTCGAAAGTTTTGAACGTAACTTTACATTTGTACGGGCTCTAATATGGTACAAATATTCAAAATAGTATTTCCAATTTCCTTAATAATAAAGTGAGTAAGCAATAACCGTTTCAAGATAGTTAGATTTATTGTATAAACGAATTCAATAGCAACACTAAATTGAAAAAAGCAATATTTACGTCTTTTGTCATTTTCACATTTATAAACGTAATTGAAAAATAATTGTTTTCCGTCTTTTCCCATCAAATTCCTACCTCTCCTCTGTAGTAAATTCTGACGCTCATATTTTGAAATTTGAAAAGTCTAGCATTTTTCACTTACAGTAGTTTTCCGGTTGAAAATAAACTTTCTTTAAGTTCCCTAGCAACGTCCGTTTTCATGGACAACAACAAGCACGGCAAGCTAAAGAATTGTTTGTTATTATACCCCTAAACCTTTAGTTTTGGCCATGTCTTGTACGCTCTCATGTGTGACCTTCGACCACGTTGTGAACCCAATCACGTTATAGATGGGGTTCCTCAATGAACTTAATGACTTTGAAAATATCTGCATGTTGTATTGAATGAAGGGGAACAAGTGTATAAGTTTGATAATTTCAAAAGTTTAGAAAATAACTTTATGTGTGTACTCTAATATTGTACAAATATTCAACACGTTATTGTCTATTTTCATAATAATAAACTGGATATATATGTCAGTTTCAAAATAGTTAGATACTTCATATAAACGAATTGAATAGCGACACTATATTGGAAAAGCAATATTTACGTATTTTGTCATTTTCACATTTGTAAACGTAATTTGGTAATAATTGTTTTCCGTCATTCCATCAACTTCCTATCTCTCCTCTGTAATAAATTTGGACGCTCACGTTTTCAAATTCGAAAAGTCTAGCATAATTCACTTACAGTAGTTCTCGGGGTGGAAATAAACTTTCTTTAAGTTCCCTAGCAACGTCCGTTTCCATGGTCAACAACAAGCACGGCAAGCTCTAAAGAATTATTTGTTATTACACCCCAAAACTTTTAGATAAAATAAGCACGATATAGATATTTTTGCATTGAGTAGCCTATAACAATATACATATACGTAATTGTATCTGGAATGAATCTTCTTCTTATGTAGATGTCACCATTGTTTGAGGCACCTTTTCCAAACCATGAGTTCATTCATCTGTGTGCTATTGATCTGTGAGAAATATAATGTATCTCGACAATTAAGAATTGAAGGAGACAATGTGAGCAAAAAAAGAAAAGGCCATGGAAACGGGTTGTTAAGAACATGAAAAAGGGCATTTTCACCCTTAAAGAAGGGCTAATTGAGCAATTTCTGAATTTTCTCGGCTTTTTGGGACGATTTCATGGGGGGTCGTAATCGACTGTTTTTCGCCTCCGGGGCTTCCTTCATGGAGAACATTTATGTCAGTGAGTCAGTGGTGGGATTGGGTCTATATATACGGTGAGTCACATAATTATTCGGACAGATAAGGTTTTTGAATATTTACTGACTTAGTCGTGATATAATACGATGATAAATGTTTAATATTTATTTAACAAATAAAACTCAATATGAGCACACTGTTAATTATCTTCAATTATGTTTAATATAATATATTAGTAAAATATTTTCATTAAAGAAAACAAACATTTTTTGTGGGTTAAACAAAATTATTCGGACACATGGAAGGAGAAACAGGAAAACACGCTTGAAAAGCAACGAACAGAAATGTCAGTATCTGGTAGGCATCCCTTTCATTTTTAACACCTCGGATAAACGATTTGGCATACTTTCTACCAATTTTCTGGTGTACATTGGCGATATGTTGGCCCATTCATGTTGAAGTCTCTTCTTGAGGTCTGCCTTCGAGGTTATAGGTGTTTTCTTCACTTCTTTTTCCAACTTACACCAGAGGTGCTCAATGACGTCCAAGTCTGGAGACTGCGGTGGAGGATGGAGCACTTTTGGGCAGTTGTACAATAACCATTCTTGTACTACGCGGAAAGTGTTCTTCGGGTCATTATCTTGATAAAACATAAAGTTACATAGAATGCCCATCCTTTCAGCACTGGTCTTTAGATTTTACTTCAGAATGTCAAGGCAACGGTTTCCCTCGGAGCTCCTCATTTGGTTTACGCCACACTGTCACCCTCCCATCTGACTCACAAATATTGAATTTACTCTCGTCAGTGAAAATTACCTGATTCCACCATGACTGATCCTTTCCTAAGTGTTCGTTTTGGAACACCAGTCTTTTTGTCCTGTTTGGCTTACTTACAAATGGCTTTCTCCTGGCTACACGGCCATGATAGTTTGCCCTTCTGAGCACTCTTCGTATAGTTTCAGGATGACTATGCTTTCCACACTCCTCAGCTACCTCAGCACACACCATTGGAGCACTCATCTTAAAAAAAAAAAAAAAAAAAAAAAAAAAATCCTCACGATTACTGTCTCTTCTCTGGGGAAAAAAATTCTTGGTCTCCCTGTATGACCGTGGGACTCGATCCTGTCTGCATCTTTAAATTGCTTAATAATATCTGCAACTGTACTTTTTTTCATTTTCAACATTGAGGCTATTGCAAGGTAAGTTTTACCCTTAGCGTGGTGCCATATCACTAACTGACGTTGTTCAAATGAACTTTCCTTTCCTCTTCGCTCCATTTCTACATAGAAAATGTTCTTATATCACAACTTTGTTAAACAAAACGCGATCGTATTTGCTACAAAACCTACAGGAAACTAGAGTTAATATATATGAACAGAGTATCAATCAATTCGTAAATCGAAATTGTCACTGTATCGCAAACTTACGTTAACATTTACTATGTGTCCGAATAATTTTGTGGCACTATTTTTGCAACGGTAGGGATTCATCCTTCGTTATATTGTTGCTGATGTTCGTTTTTTAACTTTTTATCGTCCAATTTTGTGCTAAACATGACATTTTTTAAACAAAAATCAACTTCAACGCTGTACACAGATTTCACTCCCTTCCCGCTCTTAAATGTTAGAAATTTACTGTGTGTCCGAATAATTATGTGACTCACTGTATATTGGACTGGCGTACTTTCGACGTGGCCTTTGGCCACGTCTTGTTACGCTCGCATGCGTGACCTTCGGCCACGTTGTGGGCGTAATCATATTATACAGGGAGGTTATTTCAGTCGTTCACCGCCAGAGTGACGGCCGTTCAGCGGACTCTTCATGCAACAGGTCCCGGCAAATTGCATTACAGGAAGTCCGTAACAGAAACCGCTTGTTTTGTAATGTTTCCACTTTTCACAATTACAGTTACAATTACAATTGAAATAAGCACGTACCTTGTCGCAAGGATGCTGTGTGTGTGTGGAAAAGGTGTCCTCCCAAATACAAATATTTCTGGCACCTTATTTCTGACAGAAAATCTTAGATTAGACATCGCTACTTTATCCTCAGTTGTCGCGACAGCGCCGGCAGCTTATCGGGGGTTGGGTGAGTTGTCAGCCGCGAGAGGGCGATTCATACTGCACGTGTCGGCAGTGATGCCAACCGTAGGGACATGTCCCTAAGCATAGGGACTTTTCACTAAATTTCGCCCGCGTAGGAACGTAGGGACAGATTTTGCCAAATGAGGGAAAACGTAGGTACTTTTTTCAATCTTGGTAAATGACATTTTATGAATTAGTTTATCTGGATACTTTAGCGAAGAGGAGAAAAAAGAACTAACTAACAAATCTCCATCAGAATTTTGGAACATGTTATCGGTTGCCAAAAACTTTCAAGGCAAGTTCCTTTTTGAAAACATTTCCACTCTCGCGAAAATAGTGCTAACATTGCCACATTCTAAAGCGGAAACGGAAAGAATATTTTCAATGTTAAGTGATACAAAAACAAAAAAGGGAAATAAAATGGGACCAGAATTGTTAAAGACTGCAGGAAATACAGCATCACCAACCAACATCTATCTCTGCACAGCAGCAGCATGTATGACTTCAAATAACATAATCAACAGTAAACGACTCAACGTTATTCATTAGGTGTGTGCGGGATCCTTTACTTTAAAAAGTCGTTAATTCTCGACGTTTTCTGCCTTGTAAGTTTCTGGAACTTATCGAAAATTGTAAGTTTTTATTCTAGAAATGCAAAAACAATCACTTAAAGTGAAAATGACTTGTAAAATTCGAGATTTCCAGTGCTTCGGGAAATTTCGAACATTTCCCGTCCCGAAAATTTTCCGACTTGGTCGGGAAATTGCAAATTTTTCAGTCCCGAATGTCGGGATTTAAAAAAATTACCGTCCCGATCCCGTCCCGACCCAAAAAATTCTGTCCCGCACACCCCTATTATTCATTAAGGCAAGAATTTACAATACCGGACCCTTCTGTAATTTCTATGCTACGTCTTATACTCACGAAATAATTATTCGTGATGATTTATCTCAAGTTAACATGTTGGGGTGAGGGGGAAAAAATGTTAATTAACGTGTAGAAGTTGTAAAATAAGCATTTCAATTCTCGCAATGATTCTCCGTATACAAGTATGGTAGCCATATTTGTTGATATGAACAAATTACAATTAGTTACGCTGTCTACAGCGTTGCCACACTGTTGATTTCATACTTGGAGAGCATGGATTGTGTAAGAATAGCGGAAGAGAACAGTAAAAAAGTTGTTAATGTTATACAGATTGTTAGGTGGAGTGTGCAGGAGGGCTAATTAATAAACTTATTCATTTCAGTATATTGCCCAAAGAACGTGCTTACATGTGACAGCGACAATCACGATGTAGAAGAACTGATTTGATTACAGGTAAATTTGGCAACATTACATCAATCATAAAATTACAGGATACTAAAATGGCGTCTTCGATGATGTTAAAGTGCTACGAAAAAAATATTTTTTATCGGTTCGTAATCACAATTACCGCAAAACCATTCAGGAATAGCCCCACTGAGC
The DNA here is from genome assembly GCF_977018435.1 of Lepisma saccharinum. Classification (NCBI taxonomy): domain Eukaryota; kingdom Metazoa; phylum Arthropoda; class Insecta; order Zygentoma; family Lepismatidae; genus Lepisma; species Lepisma saccharinum. Next base: position 21,257,883 of record NC_139256.1, on the reverse strand, counting down.
ATTCTCGGTAAGGTTAGGTTAAGTTAGGTTAGGCAAGGCAAACATAGTTAAAATTTGGGCTCGAAAAACGGGTAGCCCAACAAACCATTGACGGATAGCCCCACGAACCATTCAGGTACAAAAAAGGTAAAGTGTTCCCCTGTGCATAGCACCACGCCATGAAGGCGTATAGGGGGTGTGAGGGTAACGCCCCACACTTTCTTGATCCGGTCGTGAGTGGGGGTGATGTGATCAGCATCACGCCCCTGACCGCCTTTACCCCCCAGGGTTTCCCCCAGGTACCCATGTTATTCGACGCTGGGTAGGCGCCGGGGCCGCTTCCAGGTACGGTTAGGTTAAGTTAGGATAGGCAAATGTAAATTCGCTCCTTCATTAATTGTGGAAGCACCGAGCAGAAAGATTTGTTAAGTAAATGTGTATATTTTATCTTCTGTTTTGCATGCTCATGAGGTGATAATTTTTTTAGTCGCTTTACTTGGCGTAGGGACATTTGGTCAGTTGTAGGGACATTTTGACTACGTCTGTAGGGACATTGCCGAAAAATGGTTAGCAACACTGTCGGCTACCAGACGTCAGTGTACGTTCATGTTCACTTCTGTTTGCGTTTATCAGTACACGTGTTGCTTATACTGTGTTATTGTAATGTGCTACTCATGGCCAGTGCTTTATTGTGTGTTAATTGTTATTCATTCATTAGTTATGTCGTTAAACAAATATAGTCTTGAACAGAGAGTTTTTATGTACGATAATTACGTGAAAACGAATTCTTGCAGAAAAGTGGTCAGGGAATTACGATAGACAGGATCTCTTGAACCTAAGAAACGTGTTGTATTGCTGTTAAAGGAGGTCATTTTCAACATCTCTTATAACACAGGAGGTTAGTGATCATCATTATTATTACTTTTAAATATCATTTTACGCTTTCGGTTTGCTTTATGCGCCGGGATGCTGTCTTCCCTTTCTGACAACTGACGATAAAGTAACGATGTCTAATCTAAGATTTTCTGTCAGAAATAAGGTGCCAGAAATATTTGTATTTGGGAGGACACCTTTTCCACACACACACAGCATCCTTGCGACAAGGTACGTGCTTATTTCAATTGTAATTGTAACTGTAATTGTGAAAAGTGGAAACATTACAAAACAAGCGGTTTCTGTTACGGACTTCCTGAACGCAATTTGCCGGGACCTGTTGCATGAAGAGCCCGCCGAACGGCTGACACGCTGGCGGTGAACGACTGAAATAACCTCCCTGTAGATGGGATAAAATGTCTGCATGTTGTATTGAATGAAGGGGAACAAGTGTATAAGTTCGCTAATTTGAAAAGTTTAGAAAGTAACTTATGTGTGTATGGGCTCTAATAAGGTACAAATATTCAAAATAGTATTGTCTATTTTCTTAATAATAAACTGAGTAAGAAATAACAGTTTCAAGATAATTAGTTGAATATTTTGCATAAACGAATTCAATAGCGACACTAAATTGTAAATGTAATATTTACGTCTTTTGTAATTTTCACATTTTTATACGTAGTTGAAAAATAATTGTTTCCGCCATTCCCATCAAATTCTTCCCTCTCCTCTGTTATAAATTCTGACGCTCATGTTTTGAAATACGAAAAGTCTAGCATAATTCACTTACAGTAGATTTCGGGGCGAAAATAAACCTTCTTTAAGTTCCCTACAAACGTCCGTTTCCATGGACATTGGACAACAACAAGCCCAGCAAGCTCTAAGGAATTGCATGTCATTATACCCCCTAAACATTTAGTTAAAACAGGCACGATGTAGATATTTAAGTATTGAATATAACAATATAAACGTAGATTGTATCTGGACTGAATCTTCTTATGTAGATGTCACCCTTGTTGCAGGCACCTTTTCAAAACTATGAGTTCATTCATCTGTGTGCTATTGATCTGTGAGACAATTAAGAATTGAAGGAAACAATGTGTGCTGCAAGAAATGCCCGTGGCAACGGTTGCTAAGGACGTGAAAAAAGGGCATTTTCACCCTTAAGGAAGGGCCAATTGAATTGAGCGATTTTTGAATTTTCTCGGCCTTTTGGGACTATTTCATGGGGGGTCGTAATCGGGCATTTTTTGCCTCCGGGGCTTCCTTCATAGAGAACATTTATGTCAGTGAGTCAGTGGTGGGATTGGGGCTTTATATATATTGGATTAATAAATTGTTAACTGGTGCATGGATTATGTCCACAACCAATAGATATTTTATAAAAAACATTAAAGATCAACATGTTGGCGTATACTTCAAACAAGAACGAAAGATCTACATAAAGGGTAAACTGTTGTTTAACGAGACTACCAATCAGAAGACTCGTATAAAAGGTGGGAGCTAACCATAACGCAATAACTCGTATGACATTATAGCAACGCAAATTAGAAATAACGGCCGCGTTATCGTGTACGGAACGCGGCTGGTACTTTTTTTTCAAGGGTGATTGTTGATTTATCGTACGATTAGAACTCGCTTTGTTAACATTGTTGTACTCAAGTTCCTGCTCGACCTTGTACGGTTTCGAACCTTTTGATAATTTGCGTATCCGAGGGAAGTGGTTCTATCACTTCATCTGGAGAAGGTGGCTGCAATCTGAATTCACGGTGGGTTGTTAACGGAAGGTTAAACTGCTTGTTAAGCCGGTAGGAAACTTAACTGTTCTCTCCCAAGTGATTTCGTGCTCGCGACAAAGTACACGGTGAGTCAAAAGTCCCTATGTTGACTTATGCTGGGTACAATTCGTCATGATTTGGGCTCGAGAAGCTGATGAAGAATATTTTTTAAAAAAATATTATTATTATTATTTTAGGCACTGTTTTGGCTTTTAGGTAATTCAGTACTTTTGCCGTCTTTGTTGCATTCTTTATCGTTCTTCAGGTTTTTTTCTTCCTTCCCTGTGCAACGTGCCACCACTCGTAACTCCAGGGTATGGAGATCCGAATTGGCAACACACCGTTCCTTGCTCAGGCTGGTCAGTTGGAAGCACCAGTTCTAACCCAGAGATCGGGATTAAGACGATCCACCCTTCCTCCAGAAAATAAACCACCGAATTGTGACACGTGACAGTAAATAAGATTCAAATACTTTATAATTAAAATGTCCAAAATCTTTAATCACGATTCTCGCGCGTACATACTGATTCGCACAAGTTATAATTATAATTTGTTGGGTCATGCACGCTTGTAGGCAGTGATAAGCAACTTATTTAACACCGCCTTCACAGTTAATAGCAAGATCTCAACTGCCTACCTCAAGCGCGAGGCGCAGCATAACAGATTTTTCTATCTTACAGTAATACAAATTAAACACAAAATAACACAAGAAAAACAGATAATTTATATAACACATTAATGCTAATTAGCGACAGTAAGCTAAAGTTCGGGATGGCAATAATTAAAAATGCCAACGTGGAAGTTTTTACATCGCCAAAAACACGGAGCGTGGTTTTCCCACTCCTAACATAAACAGCCAATAGGAAAACGATATGTTATTGAAAAAGAGGAAGAAATACTTTGCTATAACATTACAATATTAAACTATATAGAAATAACTAAACTGATTTTATCAAATATTTCATATTTGCCCTTGCACATAAAAATGATTAAATAAAGATTTAGTTTATAACGAAGACAAATTACTTCAATCTTGTACATTGTTGAACAAAATTCGATATTAAGAAGACATGTATTTAACTTGTGCTTAAACAACAAAATTTGCGTGAAAGATATTAATAATCCTAGCCATCTTGGATTTGCAAAACAATGAAAACGTTGCATATATTATTTGGGATAATCATTAGCCTATACATTCTGAATAAATGTTGCAAAAATACGCGAATAATATTATAACAAAAGATAAAACGTAAATATATACATGAATTATGAAAACAATTAAGTATACATAATTTAATCCAAGTTCTTAACTTGAAAGTATACGAATAAGATAAATGCCAATATACGACTGAAATCTGCCTAACATGGCGGTCGTTACACCTGTCGTTTCGTGAAATATAAATGCATTTGCCATTTGCCGTTAATTTTACGTACCCTTGAAGTAAAAATAAGAAAACTGCATTTGCACTTAATAGCTATTTTCCCTTTGCCTTTAGTTTAAACCATCAAACAACAGGTTTAATCGAATTATTGAACTACTCTCTTGTAAATTATGAAAACAATCAACCTTTCATTTTAAGAGTGAGAATTATTTTTAGGTAATTTCAAAATAATTTTAAGGTAATTTTATGAGTCATTTTATGGAGATTTTTTAGGTCATCAACTTCCGAGTCCTAATTCATTATGATAGAAACAGGCCAAGAGGGAACCATAGTTTTGTGTCCTAATAGGACGTTCGCCATGTTGTTGGCCGCCATGTCGAATTTAAATGGGAAAGGAGTGATGCGATATATCAAATCAGGCTAGAATTGCACAAGAAATGCAATGGTATTTAAAAAAAACAAACTATTTTTGGTAACAGTATGGTATAGTGAAAACACATTTCTTCAAATTTACAGGAGAAACTACTTACGGAACTGAGTTTCTGTAGACTTTTGGAAGCTCCTGGAAGTGTTTTCTCCCTTCGTTCAACTTATTCGGCCGGTAAATCATGTATTTTTCGACATAAATGTATATCCGATGCACGATAGCTCTTACCACCATTACCGTCGACTACGTGAATCAAATGTTCCGTGCGTTCGATTATGTAACCCCCTGTTAGTGTAGCAACCACCACAAGATGACGTGTGAAGGTTGAATTGTGATTTTTTTTTTGTCCAATTTAATTTTCTATGTTTGCGTAACCTAACCTAACCTTCCGTGAATGGTTTGTGGATCAATTTTCGCTTAAAAACCTTCTGTGAAAAGTTTGTGCGGCATTTTTCGGTTAATAAGTTTGGAAACACTGCATATCAGCTGACGATAGACAACGTGAGTCAAGATTTGCCCGCCATATTGTGTGTAACGAAAGCGAATTAGCAACGAACAATAAATACTTGTAATGTGAAAAATTACGCTTTTTTCAGTGAAGACAGCAAAATCCCACGTTTAAAAATGTTCCGCTATGCATAACAGGTAAGTACAAATGTAAATAATTAGGAAATAAACGAGTGAAATGTGTTTTCACTATACCATACTGTTACCCTATCTTTAACCAGTAAAAAAGTTATGAATGCATCCTTGTAACAATTTTCTCCTTTTGGAAGTGTTAGAAAATAACATTGAATCCCTCTAACGCATCGAGATCATACTGATATCTAGGGAGAGAAGTTTAGACCATTGCACATGGTTTTAATCGGCGAAATCCCTGAAGAATTGAATATTGTGAATGATGTCTCGAACGATTACAATATGACGCTTTTATTGTACTGAAAAGTCGTTCACAGTGGCGAGGAGTGAAGTTAATAAGAAGGGGAAACGATCCTGGTCATCTATGGTGTTGTGTGTGTGTCCTGTCCATGCGAGTTTGGGATTGTCCTTTCACGAATTTCATCGTATCATCTAATCTTCGCGATTACTCAAAAGTGGCAGAAAAGCGAAGTAAAATAAACAAAGTAATCAACCAAAGTGAGGTAGGAATATGCACACAAAGTATAAGAATCTAAACGAAAGCAGAAATGTGTTTGGTATACAAACTCTCTCTCTGTCTGGGAAAAATAATAAGGAATAATATATGAATAGCTCAGGAGTAAAACATGAAGTGACATTTTGTTCACTTTTTTAATTACTATGTAAAATAAGCCATCCTTCAATTTCCGAGTAAAATTCCCATGTCATGCAATTTTCATTGGTCTCAGTTCCAACGAACCTGAGAGTTTAAGATTTTATATTTGTAAGAAGTTAAGATTTTTAAAATGTTTGTTACTTCAAATAATGTGCAAGTTGTCACAGACAATTATAGTTAGACTGATACAGTTGTAGTTGAAACTTTTATATATGTTTATAAATACGTCAAAATCTGTTCCTGTTGACGTCACTTTCTCATCTCAGCCAAGGAAGTGAACCCACCTGAATGTTCCTCACCTTACGACAGACTGAGTTTGAAAAACAGGTGAAGGGGAAGAATAATAAGAACTTCGAAACGGAGAGTTTTGAAGTAAAAAATTTGGGATTTCGAGTTTTCTTCTTGCCGATAAGTTGAAAGTAAACAATTAATTATGTAATTTGACTTTCGCTATATGTGAGTGAATTGCCCAACGTTAGTATTGAATGTTCTTGTGTTTTATTGGTAAGTGATTAGGAAATATAAGAGATTGTAAAACTCCGTTTAACTTTGAATACTGTGTTGTGTTTCTTTTCTACCCAGCAAGCCCTGATAATTTGCAAAGATTCTCATGTTCCCGACTAAAGGAGTAGCGGACTAACTTTGTGACGACTGGTGTACAACCGGGGTGGACGTTGCACAGTAAAGCCTTCTAAAATTGGTGAACACAACACGAAAACAATTTGTATACATTATAGCTTCTAACAGTGGCGGAGATTAGGCGGGGCGAGAGGTGGCATTTGCCCCCCTCCACTTCGCCAGTTTTGCCCCCGCACTATGCTAAATTTTATCTACAAAGGGACTACCTACTGTCTACTGTCTTTGCCCCCCCCCCCCCCCGCCGTTTTGGAACCTTGGAACCCAATCGCCGCCACTGGCTTCTAATAACCTTTTTTTCTTAACGAACTCAGAAATAACCAAAATGTTACTCACCATGTTTTACAGCCGAACCCTTCAATAGCCAAAAGCTGCTCTCCATGCATATTGCAACCCAGCTCGTAGCTATATATTTTGGCACTCTAAGCACAGTGTTGCCACAATATGAGGGCACAATTTCCCTTTCTAAGAGACAGCATTTCCCTTTTCGGACTAATTTTTCCCTTCACCTAAAAATATCAAATACTAATAATAACAATAATAAAAAGCTTGTAGTATCAGCAGTTGTAATTATTGATATTATTATTAGTGCTGGTGGTGGCCAATTTGGAATAAATAAAATATATTAAACAAATTTTTCACATGTCAGCTTCATCGCTTTTTTGCCAGATGTCCCAGATTTGAATCCTGGTCAGCAACCATTAAATCGTTAATCCTCATTGTTACTGTTATCGGAAGATGCATAAAAGCGACGTACGTACAATAAACTTAACAGAAATAGATACAGGTTTATATTCAAAGGATCATAATGAGAAGGAACAGAAACAAATATAAAGATTAAAATGTGGATATGAAATTGGAAATTAAGAAACTGTAATAGTGTGGCCGCGGTGGCTCAGTCGGTAACGCGTCTGACTACCATGCTAAAGGTCCCGGGTTCGATCCCCGGCCGGTTCAAATCCGGGAACTTTTCTAACGATGGAAGCGGCTCCGGCGCCCACCCAGCGTCGAATAACATGGGTACCTGGGGGAAACCCTGGGGGGTAAAGGCGGTCAGGGGCGTGATGCTGATCACATCACCCCCACTCACGACCGGATCAAGAAAGTGTGGGGCGTTACCCCCACACCCCCTATACGCCTTCATGGCGTGGTGCTATGCACAGGGGAACACTTTACCTTTTTTTAATAGTGTAGTCAGTTGTCTTTAAAATTTACCTGAAATTGTGGTATTTTTCATCAAAATTCCTTTCCCTTTTGACTAAAAATTCGGTCCGAATTTCCCTGCAAAAGGGAAATTTCCCTTCATGTGGCAACACTGTCTAAGCAGCGTTTTTGTTTTGTTCCACCCCACCCTCTTTTCTAACAACCAATCACCGACATTTTATGTGCGTCTTTCGATATTTTCTTCTTATGACATGTTTCATCATCATATTTACATCCTTCAACAATTAACCAACAATAAGGCAGGGTAAAGCAATATAAAATATCCCGAGGAGAGCGAAAGTGCTTTCGATTTGCTTCGGCTAGTGGTCCATTGTTCTCGGCTTAAATAGGTAGCATACGCATGGCCATATTTCAATCAGTAAGTGTCGTCCATAAAATAATCATTGTTTTTTCAGTCTTCCTATATGTTGTGTACATTAATGCATAGCCTCTATTGAGTTTGAGTTCTTTGCTTTAACTCCACTTTTATGTGATAGGATAATTGGGACTGGACCTACAGTTTTAAAGTGGGATACGAATCACTATGCGCCTCCACCGGTTGTCAAACTCTGGATGCCTTGATTACAAGGCGCGAAGTTACCACTGCGTCATTAGGGAAGGTCATAGTATTTGAGTATTGATGTAACGTGTATAAGTATGAAACGAGAACACGTTTAATCAGGGTGCGAACACCTGCTCTATCCGTAGCTTTCTCCCCTTCTCTACCATTATGCGCGGCCTTCCTCCAGAGATTCCCGGGATAGGGTATATCTACACAAGCAAGCGAAATTATATGTTTTACTCCTTAACAAATTTATTCATTTATTTGAATCAAAAAATGAATCCATTTTTAGATCAGTGAAAAATATACTCCGATTTCATTCTGAGTATCTTCAGCTGACAGCCCGAATCTAACTAGCAAAGCCTATCAACAGCGTAGCAAGTAGCGATAGGTGCTGAGTTGAGATGACGTCAGTGTCTCGCTCGTTGATTGGATATTTAGGGAGACATGACTCGCTCCAGATGTAACGAATATCATTTTAATAACATTCCCATGTAACAATTAAAGACAATAACATTATTATGAAGTCTTGCGTTGTTTCGTCTACACACCATTGCAAATTTTCAACATGCTCAGGAACATTTTTTTAAGAAATCTTTAAAATCTTTATAATAGCCTTGACTTTTTAAAACAAAAGAGGTAAGATCTGCTATGGATACATGGGTTCTGGATATGGAAAAGTGGCAGAGTACACAATGAATAATTCTTAAAAAGAGAAATATTTGGTTAACTAGAATTACAAGTTATAACTAAAGCAGTTAACTATGTGAGTAACTGTGTAATTCTCTGAAATTTTAGATTTAGTAGATGTTTTATTCAATGCTGCCATGTGTGATTCCTCTACAGATTTAAAGCGTGGGTGTGAATTTTTATGGCATTATGGCTTTTTACAGTACCAAATATCAGCATGGAATTTACTCGCTATTGTCTTATTCAAAATTGTTGAATCTTATTACAGAGTTTGTCATATATTGGAAAGTTAAGTAATAGATTGCCCTTATTTCTTTCGAAATAGAATAAATGTGAAAATGAAATAGGAGAAATCGCCAGGGGTACCGGGTTCGAATCATGGCCTAGGCATGGATGTTTGTGAGTGTAAATTCATGAATCTAATCATATCATAACTTATCCCATCTTTGCAAATTAGCCAAAAGTGGCACAAAAAGCGAATTAAAGTAAAAAGAAATCAATCAATCAAATAGGAGAATTAAGGGTGGAAAGGAGAAGAAGGATAGAAAAATACCGATGAAGGAGAATCAGAGTGTATGAAGGAAGGGGAAACATTTGTAATGTAAATTAAGAGATGGAGAAGACGAAGATAGTGTGAGAGAGATAGAGAGAGAGAGAGAGAGAGAGAGAAGGAGAGAGAGAGAGGGAGGGAGGGGGGAGAGAGAGAGAAAGGGAGTAAGAGAGAGAAGGAGAGAGAGACAGGGAGAGAGAGATGATGATGTAAAATAAAAGAAATAGACATGTTACCAGAGCTTCATGGGTAAAGCAAATATTTTTCTTCCTTCCAATTCAGTTCATTATTTATCCTTATCGTTGCGAATAATGCAGAAATATATAAAAGCGACGTTAAAATCCAAAATAACAGAAATAAATGGAAAAATGAAATAATTCCTGATAATTTAGACAGAATTAGAGAATACGTAGAGTTTATATAACCAATAGACACTGGCGTACGCAGAGAGGGGCTGATGGGGCTACAGTTCCCTCCGAAATTTTCAGAAAAACCTTTTCAAATTAGAGCAGTAAAGTACTTGGGAAAAGAGACCGATAAATGCAAACTTCGGTTTAAAATTACCCCGATTGTCATTTTTGTCGATATAAAGTTCTACATATCTTATTGTGTATAACGTTCCCCTAGAAATCAGCCATGTCCTATCCACCTTTACAATTCAGACCCCTCCCGAAGAAAATCCTGCGCACGCCAGTGGCAATAGAGAGAGAAAGTGATGTAGAATATAAAGAATAGTTGATTTTTCTTCGATATGCTTCTTTTTGAGAATATTTGTAAAAGGTAGCACAAAGGAAAAGGAAAATAAAATTATAATTTTTTCTGTGTCACTTCCTATCTATTTAAATATACAAATTTCATTTCTCCCTTTGCGCGCTTTCCTTTATACGAAAATGTAATACCTTTTTCAGACTTATAATTCTACAGACACGAAATGAATTGAATACTTAGAAAAATATTTTAAAACAAAGAACACACAAATGAACACAACCAAGGTAAAATACAATAAAAGTACATGTTTTTGCTTTAAAAAAGATATGGTTTTAATGAAGATGATTCTTTCTTAATTTACACACATTCAGCATTTAACAGGGCCCTGAGAAAAAAAAATATGGAGAATGTCGATTGCAAATTGCGTTAACTTGGAATTTGGTCTCTTCAGCTTTGTATGTGTAATACTTGCTTACAGCTGTAGATTGATCACGTGATCATAGGAATAATGAGATTTCAGCGGATATTTTCTCTCCTGCAAGATAAAAAAGAAAGGCAATGATTAGGATCACATGTTTTATTAATGTACTAAGTCGCACAAACAGAAATTGTTGCTCTTTGCCGTATGCCTTAAACGTCCGCAACCCAGCCATAGGGAAATGCTTAACGGGTTACCTAACTGCCAGGATACTCAAGAATGAGTGGAAATTCTAAAGCCAAAGTGTCTCAAAGCTCCATACATGCTTTAATATGTGGACATATTACTTTTCTCTGTGTAGTACACTTTACAAAACTCTTCATTTACCTTTATGTACACACCTTTCCTTTTCCACAGTGGCGGCGATTGGGTTCCAAAACTTGGGGGGCAAGGACAGTTTACTTTACGTTTATACATAAGATTTAGAATAGTGCGGAGGAAAAAGTAGCAAAAAGTAGGGAGCAACTGCCCCCATACTCCTCACTAATCACCGCCACTGTATATACAGAAAAATGTATACTCCGAAGCCCAATGATAATAACAAGCTTAGTTTAGAAAATTGAACTATTACAATACACGATGGGGATAATTACTGTAGTGAAGTAGAAAACCAATATTATACCTTTACTTATAGTAAATAAATTAATACTTTTTGACTGCTTTATTATATTTTAATATAAAAAAATGCATTTGAATAAAAAAAATTAACCGATGTGTTGTTCTTCATTGAGATTATGTTATTATCAACGTTCTCAAAGTAAATCAGCTCAATTTAAGAGTGTATTTTGGAATACATATGAAAAGTTGCATTATGATGCTGGTGCTTCCATCTGTGCTCTGGTGAACAAAGTAAAAACCAGTCTACATTTGTCGCTATTTAAACTGTACGTTAATATCCATTGTTCCATTTTCAGTTTGAGTTCTTTTTTACACTATACGTTTCGAGAGCGTACCTTCTCTCATCGCAGATAGGTAAATCAAATGTCGTAGGTTCGAATCCACTTAAAGGGACAAATAGTTGGCCTTATATTGAGAGAAAAGATCTCTTGAAATGTGGACTCTAAGGCTTCCTTTCGAGTCAAGGCAGACATTGGCTCTTAAAGTCTCCTTATTTAGAGCTGAACTAGTGATAGAAACATGTCTAACTGCGTTAAGATAAAAAATTAGAAAACCGTGCTCACCAAGATGAAGCGTTTAACCGTAGTAGCCAAGACCATAGCCATAGCCGTATGGGTAGCCGTAGCCATATCCGTATCCGGCGTAGCCAAGGTTGTAGGCAGCTGGATAAGCGTAGCCGTAGCCAAGTCCATATCCACCGTAGAGGAGGCCCCTCTTGTCCCTGGTCTGCTGCTCTTCAGCGGCGAAAACTGCCACGAGGGCGAAGAGGAGGAAAATAGCCTGTGGAGAAAGAAGATGATTAGTACTGGATCTGTGGCGTGCCCAAGGGGGGTTGGTGGGGTCACAACCCCCTTTAGACAAGCATTCATAAAAAACAGTACGCCAAAGTCAAGAAATGATGGCAAATGAGGACTGTCTACTAAAGAAATATACATACCCCCCCTTGAAAATCCTGTGTACGTCACTGATCAGGACTAGTGTGCTTTCTTCTGCAGTAATTACATCTCGGTGCGTTCTCCCATTCTGTCAGAAATCGCAGTAACTACTTGTTTACAATGGTAGAGTGAATTAGCCGATGTTTTGTTCTAGTCAGCGTACATTATTAAAGCTCAACATTTCATTTGCAAATTTCTGGCTGTCATATATGGTGTCGATGTCCACAGTGTGGCGGAATGGTTAGCACGGCCCTCTTCGTCGCCATGAGTCCCGGATTCGAATGGGTGTTCTTTGTGATTGTTCCTTCATCGTCGCGATTAGCAGCAGATGTACCGTCATGAAAAAAAAAAACTTCCCCCGTAGAGCCTTAATACCAGTAGACTTATGGGGAAGTATTTCTATCCACGATTGTACACACAGAACTCAGAATCCATCAAATAAACGTTGATGCACTTTTAGTGCATCAACTGACACAGTTTAATGTAGTTTTGGTTTCTTTAATCGCGTCTAATCGTCTCAAGTGATGAACTGTATTCCACAGTACGCAGATGATACAAGCACAAAAATACGTCACTGGCGGTTTCTGCACTTTATTGTGTAACAGGAGCCAACACTTCTGGGCCAACTGACACATTTGTGGATTCTGTATGTAGAGTGGCAGTGATTAGGGGGGTGGGGGCGAGGGGAGAAGTTGCCCCCACTTTTTGCCACTTTTGCCCCCGCACTATGCTAAACCTTATGTATAAAGTCAAAGTAAACTTTCCTGCCCCCCCCTAAGTTTTGGAACCCAATCGCCGCCACCAGTCGTCACATAAGAAAGTCACTCTTCTCGTAATGAGCACAGAAGATGAACAAACTCTGGCTTATAGGTTCATACGACCTATCATTGGGTTTAGTGTGGCAAATGAAAATGTGACATTTTATAAAGATCTTATGAGCTACGAAACGTTATGGATAGGCATTTCCTTCCGGACTACCAGAGCGATTACTAATCACCGCAAGACAGTATCTTCTTCATGTCATCAACATGTCTTTTTTTAAACTATACTGATGCAATTTACAGTACTGTTTTAAACATGACAGAAATGCATCAAATCGTTAGGAGTAGATCTAATATATAGATAATTCCATCGAAAGTGTGAAACTACTTAACATGTATGTTGTCAGACACTTTAAAAACAAGCACTAACATTTTTACTTGTTAACTACAATTTTCATATAGACTGTGTCGCGACAGGTTGTCGTATACATGCTGTAGTGTGGAATATTACAATGAACTTACAACAAGGCTGCATGTAATGCTTTTGTGTCCGGATGCCCAATAGTACAAAAAACTTTACGAAACCCAAATGGCACAGTGGTAAAATCGTCACTTTGCAATCAAGAGCTCCCATGTTTGGTTCCTCGTGTGTGCACTTTGCATCATGCTTAGGAGAGAAATAAAGCATAAAAGTGGTCAGTACACGAAACTAGACCGTACTTCTTTGTATCGCCTTGTAATCAAAGGGTCCAGAGTTCGATTTCACGATTGATTCGCCCCGACTTGCTTCAATCAACTTGAAACCGAATATACTAATCGCTGTTTCTGTTGCACATAACGTAATGATAGCAGAATTTGGCTAGAGAAATTTAACTTTCTGGCTATATTTGCAGGTTAGAATAAGAATGGCTCTTGAATTCATGTTGTTAAAAATTATTTAATGCACTTCGCCAGTATGAATCGTAGTTGGCAATTCAATGTTTGTTAACACCGCGTTACCATGATTGTAAACAAATGCAAAAATGTGTGTGAGTTTTCGTGCGGACATGGGTTAGATCTACACTTCTATGACAAGAATTGTAACGACAGATATACTACTGTAGGTACTGCCAATCCGATGGTAAGAATTGTAACGGAATGTACTACTGGATGTACTGTAAGTTGATTCAGTGGCAAGAATTGTAACGGAATGTACTACTGGATGTACTGTAAGTTGATTCAGTGGCAAGAATTGTAACGGAATGTACTACTGGATATACTGTAAGTTGATTCAGTGGCAAGAATTGTATCGGAATGTACTACTGGATGTACTGTAAGTTGATTCAGTGGCAAGAATTGTAACGGAATGTACTACTGGATGTACTGTAAGTTGATTCAGTGGCAAGAATTGTAACGGAATGTACTACTGGATGTACTGTAAGTTGATTCAGTGGCAAGAATTGTAACGGAATGTACTACTGGAGATATAGTAAGTTGATTCGATGGTAATATGTGTAACGAAAGATACTACTAGAGGTTCTGTAAGTCGGAGATGGCAGATTTAAGAGTTTCGTGGCAAGTGTGAAAGTCCACAGTTATGGATACTCACCAAGACCTTCATGATTGTTGATTCTTCTTGCCGAGCTGCCAGCTAGATACCCCGGATTCAGCTCTACCCATTTTTATACCCATCGGAATCCATCCCGTCGGCAAGGTCAGACCCCCTCCTCCTCCTCCACCTCCCAAGCACCACCAAGTTCCGGCAATGTGAATTCTGTGAGGAAGCATGCTCTTGTAAATCTGTCAACGACCACAGCGTTCGAGTTCCCTTTTTTTTTTCACTGATGACTACGCCCTTGGAACCTCCTATCTTCCGTGCCCACCTTGAGCTGGAAGCCACGAGGCGTGTCTCTCCATGCGTTACCACACACACACACACACGCACACATGCGTACTCGGAATGCTTGGAGGTCTGGAAGTTTCCTGATGACTATCCAGAAAGTTTGGAGGAAGGGAGGGACTGGTGAAAATTACCTTTGTTCTCTTTGTAGTTCGGGATATCCTCTTTCCTTGAAGAATTTGCCGACTTGGTGGAAGGAGGAAGAGGGGGGCAATGATTGCTCAAACAACTTGCGGTACCGCGCACGCAATTTATTAGCAAACATAGCAACATGACGCGTACATAGCTTCTCTTGAGGCTCTGGAATGAGCTCATTTCATTAGCTAAGCAAACAAGAATTTAAATATTGCAAATTCTTACAAGTAGAATGAAGTCATTAAAATGTGCTGAGTGGTATGCTGCATGCTTCAACCTGTAGGGGTTTATCTATGATTTTAGTTGTGAATTGTTGTTTAGTTGTGCTTGTACTTTCCACTTTTATTTATCGAATTCACATGCTTATTATCATTCTAATTTGATTTTTGTTGTTTAGCTTCGCTTCTTTGCCACGTTTGGCTAATCGCGGCTATGAGGATGTTGATATGGCGAAATTGAAGAATAAATTCGAACTCTGAACCCTTAAGTACCATTTTTCTTTGTTATTTCCTCGTTTGTTTCTCCCCGATGACGTAGTGGTAATGTCGCCATATTGTAATCAAGGGGTCCTGGAATCGATCCCTGGTGGAGGCACATTGCACAGTGGGTGAAGAGTCGATTAGCTTTTCTGTGTATAAATTGGATTTAATAACAAAAATTCAACAACTTGAATTCAGCAATTCTATTTTTATTAATTGACGTTGCTTTTTTTAAGTTACTGGCTAATCGCGACGACGAAGATGACTCATGATGAAGGGGAAGGAAACTCACAAGGAAACATGCTCAGCCAGGATACGAACCCTGGTGGTGAAGTTCTAAGTTCACAGCTAATCACGCTTGACCACCGAGATTGGTTTTGTAGATCTTCTCACTCGTATGTGTTGACTTCAATACAAATGAACCCGTTGCTTCATCCATATGCCATGATGCTGTGGTCTAAACAGTGCATCTCTGGAGAATTCCACTCGCGTGGGTTTTCTGTTGGGTTCTGCTTAGGTGATCCTAACAACATTCTTTCTTTTACTAACTTTCCCCTCTCCAACCCGGATATGTCTCCTCCTATTTTCCTTTCCTTCCATTTTACTCTCTTTCTTTCCCTATATCTGCATTTCTTTATATCTCTCTTCATCTTACTTTTCTCTATCTTCTTTTTCTTTCTTTTCTTCTCTGTTCCATTCGTCCTCTGCTTTTCCATTTCTTTGTTTCTTTTTTCTTCGCTGTTAGAAGTCTGATTATTTTCGGAATAGCTCTGGTCGACTACGCGAATCTAGCTAGTGAGCCTACCGACAGCGAGGAGCGTGAGGAAGAGGGTCCGCGATTGGTGCCGGGTTGGAATGACTTCAGTAGCTCGCTTGTTGATTGGCTGCTTCGGAAGTTGTGACTCGCTTCCAAGCTGCAAATGCAGAACAGTCAGAGATGTTATGAAAATTATCTTACTCTAACGTTTTCTCATTCCTTCTGTCTCTATCTTCTTTATTATCTCTCTGTTTATGACATTATTACTCTAGAATGATATCCTTATGTGACATTTTATTAACAATAACGTCCTGTTTTAAGTTCATTTTATATATTTCCTACATGTATAGACCTAGATATGATATACATAGTTTACTGGTTATATGCAGCTTATAGTATATTGACAGTGATTACAATGCCAGAACAGCCCCAGGCTGAACCTCACCCACTTAATAAAGCAGTTTATCATCATTATTATTATTGTTATTAAATGATTCTGAGAAACTTATACAGACTATTTGCGTTTTCAAAATGATATTATTTGCCCAGTGGCGACATCCGTTGGTTAAAAAAAAACAATCCATATTAGCATCCTTGGCGTAGTGGTAAAGTCGTCGCCTTGTAATCAAGGGGTCCCGAGTTCGATACCTGGTGGAAGTTCATATTGGTTCTGATTCCACTTTAAAATGTAGGTCCAGTCCCGATTAGCCTTAGTGTGAATAAAGTGGACTTAAAACGCAAAATCAATCAAAGGGACTGGTACGCACGGCCAGGCCGCTAACCAAAAATTGCTGGAGGTATTGTCTATTACAATCTTCTCTTTCCATCTCTCTCTCATTCTGACAAAGACACACAAAACACACTTTCC
This sequence comes from Lepisma saccharinum, assembly GCF_977018435.1. NCBI lineage: Eukaryota > Metazoa > Arthropoda > Insecta > Zygentoma > Lepismatidae > Lepisma > Lepisma saccharinum. The sequence goes on along the minus strand of NC_139256.1, from coordinate 21,240,891 downwards.
TTCTTATGTATTTTCCCCATCTTTTTCCGATCTGTTTATCTATCCGTTTCCTCTATTTTATTTTATTTTCTTCTCTGTCTCTCTCCCATCGATTTTCCTTTATTTCTCTATGTCTTTCTGTTTCATTCGTTCTGTTTCTCAGTCCATCATTCGTTCTCTATCCGTCATTTCAAGTTCAGTCAGGTGCCTACAGTTCATTGATCCACTGTTGATCAGGGCCACAATTTTTTTATGAGGACCACAAGGACACTGGAGTTGAGAGTCATTTGTTTGTTTAGTTCGTACTTCCACCGCCAGGATAGCACGGCGATTACAACAATGAAGGAGATGGTGACCCTAGAGCAAATTCAGCCCTTCATATAGGGCCAGTTAGATAATACTGCTACATATCGTTGTTGGGTAAACTTGCAGTTCTCGCGATAACGTTTCTAATGACAGCCAATACCGGTCACGTTACACGTAGTACTGCTCTGTCAGCATGCTGCACGTTGGAGGACTCTTGGAACGATATTTCAAGCGTTTCCAATTTTGGACTCTTGGCGATTTGCCAAGCAACTTCCAGACGATGTGACCCTGTTCAATATGATGGTATTAGAAAGTTGCGTTTCATCTCCTTCTTTCAGTTATATTCTCGAGAGGTTAAAAGTATCATCTTCGATATTGGTTTATAAAAAAAATGTGATTCCTAAAACCGGTTTCCAAATACTGGTTCACGATTTCAGTTTTCAAGAGAATAGACAGAAGGAAATTTGTAGCGGTACATAACATTGCATTAATCTTGCTCAGTTTAAGAACGAATAGAACGCTAGAATCGGAGATAAACCTTCGCGTTTATGGATGGTAGAGAGGCGGTTAATTCGTTAGGTTTACTCTTAAAGTATAGAAGGTATAGAGAGAGCGTGTGTGACGTCAGCTGAAGCCAAAATAGCTTCCGGCGGCCGCCATGTTGGGATGTGCCATCCGGCTGTTGCGTCTATTTGTTAACATTCAGCGAGAGGGAATTTCGTCGGGAAAATTAAGGCTGCTTGTTATGTTTCTTTATGTTTGAATCGTCAGAAACAATAACACGAAGTTCTTAGTAACTAGTTTTGACAAAGAAATAAGGATATCTAGACCTTTTTATATACTGGGGCGTGTTCATTTACCATATTATGTAATGCTCTATTATATATCGTTAGTACACCAGAAGGAGTTTAATGAAATAACAATAGAATCAAAATAGGGATTGTATTATAACTCCTACGCTCGTAAATGCATCACAAAACATTATTATATAAAAATATGAGCTGTGTACAAAGGTTTAACACGATTTAATAGCAATTTACGCCACCTCAATAAGTAAGCATAAGTCGAGATTATAGGAAGATTTCGGACCGAAACATCAGGCGATACGCGACACTCGATAGGCGACAAAAGACAGAAGCCCATTCATTCAATGGAAGAATTCAAACCGAAGCGACAGGCGACAAGCGATAAGAGTCACTCGGATTGGGTCATTTTTCCAATACCATACCTAGTGTCGCTTCAGTGTGTTGTTCGCGCATCTGCGGTGAATATTTTGCTTTGGTGAGAATTCACACACAGGCGACGCGTGTCGCTTGGGAACGAGCCAATCACGCCAAGCTGCACGTGTCACTCGGACTGGGCCGTTTTCTTAATACTAAATACATTCCATCGTGTCGCCTCGGTTTGTTGGTGACGCATGCACAGTTAAATTCTTTGCTTCAGGCTGAAGAGGCTCGTGTCGCTTGTGGCCTCAAATAATGATGTTTTCAGATCTAATGTACACGCGACTTGCGTCGCGTCGGAACGAACGAGCCAACGTTTACACCTGCCTTAGCGGCAAGACAGACCGCACAAGCCTGCATTGTTGAAATACTCAAGCGACATGTCGTGTCGCTTGCCACTCCGGTGTGAATTCTCAGGTGCTCGCGCGACACATGCCGCTTGAGAACAAGCTTATCAACATCAATGTTTCACACCATTGAGTCGTGACAGGTAGCACTAGCCTGCCTTCGATTGGTGGAATCCTTAAGCTACACATGCCGCGTGTCACATCTCGGTGTAAAATCTCCCTAAAAGCAAGCACTCACGCGCATGCGCTACAAAGAGAGCGAGGCGACACGATATTGGGAAAACGGACCATTCTGAGTGACACATGCAACTTGCCGTGTCGCATTGGTTCGAAAAGTTGCATTGATTTCTGAAAGCTCGCTTCCAAGCGGCACGTGTTGCTTGTCGCTTCGGTCTGAATAGAGAGATTTCATACCGAAACATCATGCCTCTTTGAGGATTTCACCAATGCAGGCTTGTGCGTCTTGTCTTGCCGCTAAGGCAGGTGTAAACGTTGGCTTGCTCGTTCCGACGCGACATGAGTCGCGTGTACATTAGCTCTGAAGCATAAAAATTAACCGTGCATGCACCGAGGTGACACGATGGACTGTATTAAGAGAACGGCCCAGCTCCAGCGACATGTGGAGCTTGGCATGTCGCTTCGGTTCGGAAGGTCTCATTTATTTCTGATGGTTGGTTTCCAAGCGACACGTCTCTCTTTTTCCATGACTGAAGTCTCTCTTTGTTCGTTCAATGAATTTGCATTCCACAAAGTTCTCAGCATGTATAAACATTTGTAATAGTTATCTTTGTGAAACGTGCGAACGATTTTCGCTAATCCGATATGTCACAAATTTGAATTTAAAATTTTATATATACCGTCAATAATAATACCACTAATAAAATCACAACAAAAATGCGTGTATAAGAAACGTAAATATGTTGTAAGCATGTTCATCTGAGGATCTCTCAATTCCTTCTTTTTTTAAAACATTTCTTGCCACTTCTACTGTTGCATCCGAAAGCTGCGCACAGAGGCAGTGTCACTGAAATGTACAGATAGTATGCACTATAAAGGAACATTCCACGCTCAATTCCCTACTTCCACCACTGTATCAGCTGTGACTGTGGCACATCCCAAGATGGCGGTTTTACCTCACCCCCTTCCCCTCACAGCTTCATTCCCCTCGCCCAGAAAACACACTAAGGGTTTGCTAAACCGGTTTTCGATACTGAAAATCGATTTTCGTAAAACCAAAAAATACGAAGGTATCAAATATTTTTAAAAGCATCAGTCGATACATCAGCAGACTCAGAACAAGTTTTCGTCGTCGGCTTATAATCAAGGGGTTCCGGGTTCGATATCCGGCGGATGCACATTGCACAGTGGTTCGGATCCCACTTTAACCTGTAGGACAAATCCCTATTAATTTAGATGTGCATAAAGTTGACTTAAAATAACAATTCAGTTCAACTCATGCGTTATTGATTGATATATTTGTGTTATTTAGCGTCGTTTCTCTGCCGCATTTTGGTTAATCGCGACGATGAGGATGAGTGATGATATGATGAAATTGATGAAGGGAAGAATACCCATTCCAGGCCGAAGTTCGAACCCGGAACCTCTGGCGTCGTAGATCTCTGTGCTAACGCCATACAGGTCGCTTACAGGCGTTATCGTAAGGCACATCAGACACATAGGCCGAATCCTGTTCTGGTTAAGGCGTGCCTATACAGACCTATTTGACTTGACTATATTTATTTCTTCATTCCTCCACAGTGGCTAAGATTGGGTGAGGTGGGAACAGATTTTGCCTCCACAGAAATTAAACTGTCCTTGACCCCCCCCCCCATTTTGTCAACCGAATATCCGCTTTTAATGCGTTGTGTGGTCACCTAAATCAATTTGCATCTCAAATGTAAAAATGAACCTATATTCAGCTTAAGGCTGTTACATTTTCTAGTACTAAAATTGACAACTAGATGGCAGTTCGTGAGATTTACTACACTATGCTATATAACGTGAAATACAGTTCTACGTTCTAGCTTCTATAGATTCTGCTATAGACTTTTGAATTTTGTACCAAATGCAGTTTGACCAAAATGGTAACTCTTTCTTGTCTATTCACCTTTAGCATTTGCTTTGACTGTGTTTGCCAATGTGAGTTTACAGTAAGTAGTTTAAAAGTGGGCGACGATCTTTTATTCACTAATTCTTGACGAGAATGCTAATTTTATCAGTTACTTGGAAGTGATTTTCAAATGTCTTTCAAACCCATGAAGCCATGTATATTTAGCAAAAGTTTTGTATATTTGAGATCCGCCATCTTGAATTTTGAGCGATTGCGCACAAATACAATAAACGATCGGTCGTCTGAGGTATCTATACTGAACGCAACTTCAACTGGCGGCTGACTTTGACGGCTATTTCTGGCCCTTTCTGTCCCCCATTCATCTTCGGGGTGTGTGTTGCGAACATGTGGTGGACCCAACGCTCATTTGTTTGGTCCCGCGAACAACGTTCGGTACCTTGTGACTCGAAAATGCACGATTTCAGTCGAAGAAAATTCAACTGATCGCTGATTCGCTGTTTCCCAGCCGCCAGTTGGAGTTGCGTTCAGTATAGTGACATTAATTCCGTAACATCTCTGGCTGTTATGCATTTGCACCTTTGAAGCGAGTTACAACTTCCGAAGTCACCAATTAACAATTGAGCCGCTGACGTCATCTCAACCGAGCACCTATCGCTAACCTTCTCTTTCACGCTCTACGCTGTTGGTAGGCTCGCTAGCTAGACTGGAGATGTTCCGAAAATAATCGGACTTTAAAAGAAATCTACCTCTCGGTATCTCAGAGGACTGATCTTTTATTTATTGCATTTGAGCGTAATTGCCCAATAAGTTTCTTCATAAGACCTGATTCAATGCTCTGAATTTGTGATATCATGGTCTTGATTCTGAACAGACAGAGAAAAATACATTTTCATGTAACATCTTTTACACGCCATTGTCGAGGTTGGATAATCACCGAAAGTTTTCAGTTGTATGCATGAATGTTTTTAATAATTGTCATTATTCTGTGATTTGGTACATACAATGTTCTTAGGTACAAAATTTTGTTGAAAATGTATTGCTTTTTTGAAACTGTGTTTCAACCGTGTTTATGTTTTAAATTCAACATTTTTAATTATTTAAATTTTGTATGTTCTTGTGATGAACAAATAAATCAATATGGTACAGGGTGTTGGTGCCTGACTTCCACACCTTTTCCCCAAACTCCAGCTCGGACGCGTACTATTTTACAATATGTTTAGCCGGCCTCCGTGGCGGAGTGGTTAGCACACCGTGCCACGACGCTAGGGGTCCCGGTTTCGAGTCCCGGTCTAGGCATGGATGTTCTTTGCATCAATTTCATCATATCATCGCTCATCGTCACGATTAGCCAATGGCAGAAAAGTGACGCTAAATAACAGGAATGCAATCAAATCAAAGAGCAGAAATAAATAATGACAAGTATAAACACAATCCTTTCATTCCTTGACCTATAAATATACAAACAAACGCATCTGCCATTGAGATCAAGGTTAATTGCAAATAACATACTGTAAAAGCAGTTTCGGTTTGTACACATATTCCGTTCGTGGGGGACTTATTTATATTCAGACAAATCTGCCTCTCTTAACGTTGCGTTATGCAATGCCATTGTTATTTCTCATGCAGAACGATGTGGAAATTGTAAAAAAAAAAATGCGGTACGGTATCTGATAGAGATAAGAACGGAACTGTAAAAATATTCAAGATACCAATCACCTCGTTAGCACAAGCGAATGTATATGTATCATTTGTTTATTCAAATACGTTTTTCCGTCTTCCCGTTCAATGTAGTACTGTAGAATTTTAGAATGTGAAAGTCACTACATCTTTTAACGTAATACCCGACCTTGCTAAATTCTTTTTCCATGTAGTACACCCTTGAGATTTTCCAGTTTTGTCCAATTTATGCACACATATGCTAATCGGGGCTGAACCCACAGTTTATAGTAGGGCCCGAGCCACTGTGCCTCTGCAGGGTATCGAACACCCTTGAAACTGCATTCATGCAGACAAACGAAGCTCTGGCGTTTGGATTCGGCCATTACAATCCTCTACGGGCTGTGTCCTGTCCATATGAGTTTATTCCTTCATCCACCTAATCGAATCACCAATCAACATCGCCGTTATTATTAGTCAAAAAGTGACGTAAGATAAATCAAATAAATATATTATTCTTGCCTTATACTTGTATTTGCTGTCAACAGAGGTCACGATTTTCTGATATTTTTCTGGGCTAAAATAGCTAGGTAAGAAGGCACAATTTGACAAATGAGTATATAAGGAAAGGTAGGGAAAAACATTTTGAACTTCTGTTATGTTTCCCAAAGGAAAATACATTATATCTGAGTCATGGATCGTATCCTACGTGTCGATCTTGAATACAAATATATGTCTTGAATACAAATAATAGAATACAAATATATGTCCCTAATTTAACACAGACTCATGTATTAATATTCTTCATATTTGGCAGGGTCTTTTGAGATATTAACAAATGAAGCGCATAGAAATTTAAAGCATTAATATATACAGCGTGTCCCGCTTATACGCATAATAAAAGAAAAATCAAAACTTTTTTATTTAATATTTTTTGTCCAAACTTTGTACAAACATGTAACAACTCAGATTTTTTTTTACAAATCAAGGAAACTAGCGCACTTCCACATGTGGCACGGCAAATGTCAAACCGGTTGTCAGCCTCAAGCCACACGTTTTGAAGCATGTGCTGGGTAATGTTGCTTACTGCAACCCCAATTCTTTCACGCAAGTCTTCCAAATCTCTAACCGGTGTACAGTAAACTTTGTCTTTAACAAACCCCCACAACAAAAAAATCACATACTGTGAGGTCTGGTGACCGTGGGGGCTATTCAATAAAATTCGAACTTCTTCCTATCCATTTTCCATTGAAATGCTTGTCCAGGAAGTCTCTAACGAGACTTGAGAAATGAACCGGTTTCGCGTAAATGTTTTTCCCATTTCTTTATTGAAATGTACGATGGAACTACTTCTTTAGCACCTAAACCATAACGTGCAAGAAATCGTCTGTGCATAAGTGTCACAGACTTCACTTCAGACAACGTTAAAACACAAAACACCTTTTCTTGTGGCGACCACATGACGATTGGCTACTGAGAAACTGAAGACATTCTGGCTACTGCGCATGCGCAATTACCACTGAATGTGTTGCTAAAAAAAATTCTGAGTCATTCTTTAAAATGAAACAAAAATCACATCATTCTGACAGCTTGTTTAGAAGTTATGAATTTTTCTTTTATTATACTTATAAGCGGAACACGCTGTATATACCTCTCAAATTAAGAGAAACATTAAGGAAATAATAATATTAATACTGAACCACCTTTCAATTGCAGTTGTTGAAATCGCATGTACAGTCACGGACAATTCTCGATTGTAAAGATTCTGTAGGAAGTAAGCGAGATTGTTACAACCCAGGATTGTCTGTGACTTTAATAGAACGGGATGATCACACTGAACATACCAACGCCCGAACAACAACCGCTTGGCGTAAGGCTCGGCTGGACTTTTGGTAGCCTAATGTGGAATTCTATACCCTGTCCCACCTAACTGTGGAGCAAGGCTGCGCATAGCGCCAGAGAAGCGAAGAAAATCTAGTGGCCAAAGCGACGGAGTACCTCCACGCAATTCTGTCCCTCTCACGTATTCATTGGTGGAGCCGTCTCGCGTCACTACTTGCGCAGAGACTGGTTTTCGTTCGTCTGCTCCAGAGTTAGATGGGGCAGAGTATACCTGATGGTAGAAGACCAGTAGGAAGACCAAGACGATGATGGAGGGATAATGTTGAGATGGACCTAAAGGAAATTGGTAGGGATGGAAAAGAGTGTATAGCTCTTGCTCAGGATAGGGACAGATGGAAGGCCTGTCCTGCTGCAGCCATGGTCCTTCTGGTTCAAGAAGGCTAGAGAGTTATTTTCGAATGGAGAGGAAATGTTTTTAAAAAGTCGCCCATTCGGGTGCCAAAGATCCAGTAGAGACTGCAAAACAGAAAATCTGCAGGTTAGACAATAACCACATTGTGAGATTACAAAATTGCGCCATCTTCTAGAATTGACGTCATATCACATGAATAGTTTTCTGTGAAGCATGCACTCACTTTTTTAAGTTACCATTAACTAGATTGAAGAGAAATTTGTGGTCTGCAAGTCTCGTTTAAGGGTTTAGGTTTATCCAATTCATGAGTATGACCTTAGGCTAATGTTTTGCAGGCAGTTCTCGTTGTCGAGCAATGGCCAAGAGAGAATTGAGTTTAATCTATCTAGATATGAGTGGGGAGATTGACAACTATAATTTCCTTATGTATTATGTATATACTTCTTCATGGATTTGGGGCATGGAGCCCTTGCCCTCTCAAGTCGACGCCTATGGGCAGGTTCTTAAATGAACCTTTATCCCAAACATTGTTCTTGTAACATTTAGGAATGTAATAGCATTGGAATTGAGCACAATACGATCGAGGAAGAGCTACAGGAATTTAAAATACAGGGTGTCCGAATTGAAACGCCCTAACTTCAAATACTTATATTAAACATAATATACAGGCAAGAATAGTGTGGTAGGTGGTATATGGTAGCTTAGCTTCGAACATTTTAAATAGGTAAGGAATAGTAAGGAATCGTTTATTTCGTATCGTTCCAGGTGGTGAAAAGTGAAAATGAAAACCAATGATGAAAAAGCGCAAACTGCGTGGTGGTACGCAGAATTGGTATCCATTATTGCAAGAAATCCGTTCGTACACCAAATTTGGGAGAGCAATCTCACGCGACGCCGTACGAACGGATTTCTTGGGACTTCATGCAAATGCATCTGCAATGCGCTGAACGTTTTCCTCTGATGTTCGTGATCGGCCACCACCATGTCTCCTAGCGACAGATCCTGTCTCTAGAAACGCTGCTTTCCACGTCTTGATTCTCTTGGCATCGGCCCTTGGCGGAGTGGTTAGCACATCGTGCTACGACGCTAGGGGTCCCGGGTTCGAATCCCGGCCTGGGCATGGATGTTTGTGAGTGTCCATTCATCAGTTTCATCATGTCATCACTCATCTCCATGTTCGCAAATTAGCCAAAAGTGGCACAAAAAGCGAACTAAAATAAAGCAAATCAAATCAAATAAATAAAAATCTTGGCATCGGGAGGGTCTCTGTGATAGTCTGCATGGAACCGTCGTTGAACTGCAATAATGGAACCAATTCTCCGTACCACCACAGAGTTTGCGTTTTTTTCAGCATTGGTTGTCATTTTAACTTTCCACCCCCTGGAACAATACATCCATTACCTATTTAACATTTCCACAGTTAAGCTATCATATACCACCTACCACAGTGTTCTTGCCTGTATTATGTTTAATATAATTATTTAAAATTTGGGCGTTTCAATTCGGACACCCGGTATATTTATTAAACAGTGTTGGCAACTTGTGATTATAAAATGCACAATAAACTGAAAACAAAATTAAATCTTCAGTAGATTGTATTTTTCTATGTATGAGGACGTCAGAAATTATACAAACGAAGGCCTCGCCGATAGCGTCGTTGCATTGAAGTGAAAGGGTCCAGGGTTGGATACCCTGTGAAAGCACATAGTGATTCGGATCCTCTTTAAACTGTAGGTCCAGTCATGATTTGTGCATAATGTGAACTTAGAACTTATATGTTCTAAATACAAAGAAGTGTCATTAATAAAGCCCGGATTTCTATGTAATTACATATTTTTTCCTTTATATGTACAAGCGTGGAATTAAAATATATTGACGAATTACGTCAGTAGAGATGTCACAGTGAAATTTTATATTACATATTTTTACATATTTTACTAAATGTTACATATTCCTAAGATATAAAATATTTTTTACATAAAACAGTCCTTAAGAGGAAAATCCAATGAACTTTTGGCTTACTAGTTAAAAAAGTATCTTCTCACTTCCCCTCCCCATTTCCAGGTCTAAAAAAATATAGTAACTTAAAAGTGCGATTTGCCTTCATTGTACGTACATAGCAGTTCGTTGATTCGCCGCATCGTAACAATTACATCAAGATTCGACAGTGTTTCAGTTTCCAGTTTGTAACATGGAGCGGCAAGCAACACACAGCGAACGAAGAGAACCAACAATGGAAGGCGGCAAGTACAACGCTGAGAGGCACTTACCTTTCATCCGTACATTGTTGTGATCGTTTTGATTTTTGCAGCCGGTGGTGACAAATCTTGAATGAAGTATTGTTAACTCAACCGTAGAATTTCGTATATATATATTTCGTCACCTTTTCATTTTAACCATTGGAGTTTTAAGAATAGCTTGCCTCAGTATTTAAACAGTGTTTTAGCTGTAGAAAGCTGGAATGGCTCCGCCTACCTCCTCGTTATCTCAAAAGTTGCGATCTTGGATAGCAGTCGATGATGCATTTACTACGGATGGTAAAGTTATTTTTTGTCGAGTGTGCGATAAAATAGTTGGGTGCACTATGAAGTCTCAATTAGATCAACATGTTCGCACTTCACTTCATGTGAAAAACAAACAACTACGGAGTGAAAAGAAGCAAGTTTTACTAACCCAGATGCAAGAGGATTCTTCATTCAGTGTGTTTTACAAGGAAATGTGCGAAGCAATGATTGCAGCAAACATCCCTTGGTATAAAATTCAAGTACCGAAGTTCCGGGATTTTCTGGAAAAATATTGTGGCCGTAAACTTCCTGACGAGTCAACCCTTCGAAAGCGATATCTTCCACATTCCTACAAAGAAACTTTAGAATCAATTAGGGCAGAAGTAGGCAGTTCCTATGTGTGGATTTCCATCGACGAAACAACTGATGCTTTGGGACGGTATGTAAGTAATTTCATTGTTGGAACGCTAATTGCTGATTCTCCATCTACACCACATCTCATTGCATGCAAAGTTCTAGAGCGTACTAATCATTCCACCATAGCACGATTTGTGAATGACAGTCTTAAATTGTTGTATCCGGATGGCGTACAAGAAGAGAGAGTTCTTCTCATGTTCACAGACAGTGCGTCATACATGTTAAAAGCTGCTACGGCACTTAAAGTGTTTTATCCTAACTTGATCCACTTTACTTGCTTGGTACATGCTCTCCAACGCATTGCTGAGGTGGTGAGAGGCAATTTCCCGGAAGTCAACCAACTTATTTCTTCCACGAAAAAGGTGTTTCTGAAGGCACCACAACGTGTGCAAGTTTACAAGGAACAATTGCCAGGTGTACCACTTCCTCCGGAACCTATTCTTACTAGATGGGGCACTTGGATCCGGGCAAGTAAGCTTTACAACGAACATTTTGAAGAAGTGAAATCTGTGCTTTACTCATTTTCGGCGGACTCAGCTGTATCGGTACGCACTGCTCAAAATCTCTTCAAGGACACCAAACTTGCTTGCGATATGGCATACATAAACAGCAATTTTGGTTGGATTGATACAAGCATAAAAAAATTGAAACTGTTGGGCTTCCTCTCCTGGAAGCCATGGATATATGCAAGAAAGAAACTGTCTGCTGTTGGAGGAGATGTGGGAGAGAAAGCTCGAAGAAAATTTGACGCAGTGACTGAGAGAAACCCAGGTTACTTCAGCTTATTTACAGTGAGCCGCATTCTCAATGGTGAAACAGTTAACCCTCCCAATGATATTTCTCCCGACCACATTCACCTCCTGAAGTACGCTCCGGTTACTTCTTGTGACGTGGAGAGAAGTTTCTCTGCGTACAAGAACATATTATCTGATCGGCGACAAACATTTACTTCTGGACATTTGGAAATGTACCTGGTAACATATTGTAAGTTAAATAATTAAATACAGTGCCTGCCCCAAGATCAAAGGTAACCTGAATTTTTGTAAGTGTTTTTTGAGTGAAAAATTTTGGGCAACGAAAATTTACTACTGAACATTTTGAATGGTACCTGGTGACATTGTATATTAAATATTGAATATATTCAAATTGTGGTTAATATTTTTGCTCTATAAGAACATAAAAAATACTTAATGTAAGCATTGTAATATTGTAACTTCAATTTTTGTAAGTCTTTTTGAAATAAACATATCCCTTTGTGAGGAAAAAATGTAACAAAAATAGGAAGTAACGTTTGGAATAAATATTTATAGTACATATTTCATTATGAATTTACATATTTTTTACATATTTCAGACATTTTTATTACATATTTATGTACATATTTTAGGGGTTGATATTACATAAAAATCCGGGCTTTAGTCATTAAGTATAACAAATTTGATATTTTGTATCAATGAACTTGTAATTAGAATGATGACCTGTGTGTTGGTAATGCCTAAACTCTAAAGTGAGGAATTATTAGTTTCAGTGGTTTGTGTCCAACAATGACCCGATTTAAAGAAATAGTACCCGAAAAAGACAGAATTGTTGTAACACCATTAAGCATTCTTTCCATGATATGAAAAACTTAATATGCTGACCAAGGCAGAAATTTATTTTATTTTAAAACATAAACTAAACGTAACGTTTCAACCTTCTAGCAAGGTCTTCTTCAGACTCTGTACCACTTGGTTCAACCTTGCTAGAAGCAGAGCGTATAGAAGAAATAGTGTGCGCACTCCCTGAGTTGCCTTGGTCCACCGCTTAGATGGCAGTGGTGACGTTTGAGAGGGCGCGGAAGATCCTCGCGTTGCTTACATAACTAACTACATAAGAAACAAAAATGCATGTTACTTACGTTTGGAGAAAAGCTCAGCAGCTGGATAGTTTGGAGAATTTCCGAGATGATTTTGCTGTCTTCGAGGCACTTAATTCCATTCTTATCTCCTTGGTGCGGAAGAAAAATCGACATTTCAGAGAGTGAAATACGAGTTTATGTAGCGTACGCAGCACATGATCTTCACAGCATCCTAATTGCGAAGTTTTTACAGCAATTATATTTAAATTGTCCAAACACTCAAAAAATATATCACCCCATAAACTATTAGCACATGATATTTTTTCTGCAACAAATTCTTCCACTCGTAACAGCACATCATAAACACTTTTCGATGCATAGGTAAGGTATTTACAGCCGTCGCCCGAACCATAGTCTTGGATTAACGTAAGTGAGGCAGGTACATTAGTTGGTTCCCCGTGCAGAAAAGTTGTACACAGTTTACAATTCGTCACTTTGGAAATATACCGCACTATGTATCCTGCCAAATGATACACCAAGTATTCTTTATCAATATTTTGTTCATTTTAAGTTCGGTATGTTGTTTTCCCAGTCCGGTATTTGAATTTCATCTTCAACAATGGAATTTTTTCCCTTACTTTATTTTCAGTTTTCTTCTTCACCGAAAGATTTTTATTTTCGGTTGCTCTTGCCAGAGTTCGCATTTGATTAACAAAAGACGTCAGAGGAGATTCATTCCTGCATTCACAATTTCCGCCCGAAAATAAAGCAAGTTTTGCTGGTACGTAAATTGATTGCAGCATATGTAAGTGCAGAAAATCCACAGTGGAGGGATGATCATCGCAAGTGAACGACCTCAATATACCAAAATGGCGATCTAGGGGATCTTGATTAAATTTTCCTGTCAAAACGTACTTGTAATTGTTCTTCCACAAATATTCGGACACTTCTAAAGTACTTTCTAGAGTCACTCTTAAGGACTCTAGAGTTTTTTCTGAAGCGAAGGAATTTCGATTATCTCTAAGGACAGCATTCCATTTTATTAAAGTTGTATGTGTTTCTGATCCTTTTTTCTTTAGCAATGCTATTGTATTGCTAGCATTCGCAGTGTGAAGCAAATCATCCTCTACTGATAAGCTTGATACATAGCGACGAGTACTTACTTTATTATCATCTGTCCGCAAGGATTGCCTTTTCATGGGAGATTTTGGCTTCTTAACTGTCTTAGAGATGTATTTGGACAAATTAGGAAATATATGAGGAACTGCTTCTGGTTTTAATTTCCACCTTTGTCGTGGAATTTCTACTGTATCGCCATCCACTATGAACGAATCCACTTTCACTAAAAGGTCAGTGGAAAAATGAATATCACACACATAGCAATTATGACTTAGTTTTTTATCTTTTCTAGGGAGACCATTACTGTCTTTAGGTGGCCTCAAAAATTAATACTGCCTGAAGAACAGCGGTCATATCCAGATCTACAGCCGGGTACGAAACACGTAGGCATCTTGTAGTTTTCGATCGCTGCTGTTTCAAACACAATAATAATGCGTTGAACACAACACAAACTAGTCACAACGGATCAATCACAAAAATAACGACACTAAACTCAATAACGTAACAATGTTGTCATTAATAAAAGTACACAATGTTATTCTAGCACAACAAAACACAACGCTCTACGTAAAGCGCGGCCGCACTGCAAGCAGAAGACGCTCGTCGCAAGCGGAGGTGCTGCCAGTGTTTCGGTGGGGCACCGCTCTATTCACTTGGCTTACGGAAAGTACACGAAGTGCACACACTTTCTCTTCTATACACTCTGCTAGAAGGTTGAAACGTTACGTTTAGTTTATGTTTTATAATAAAATAAATTTCTGCCTTGGTCAGCATATTAAGTTTTTCAGAATTGTTGTATAATTTACTTCCAGGTTGGGGAATATATCTGACAACCTGAACTTAAATCAGAATCTCTCTATTAGTTTGTGCTAGATTTTAACTCTCGTTGGAAAATTTCTTAGAACATTCGGTTTTTCCAAAACCTAGAAAGCAAGACAAAGGCAAGGAAACGAACAGTGGTGAAGTAGAATTTTTAATCTAATCAACATCCTACAATACTTTCTACGAAAAAGTGTATTAAATTTCAATTTGAAGGGTGATAATATGTAACATGTTCTTGACTTGGTACAACTTTAAATTTTCAACCATATTCTGCCATTTTAAAAATATGTACATATGTCTTCGTAACATAAATAATAACTTAATCCTTAAGAATGCCTAAGTGCCTCCATCTATCCGAGGTTTTGACAAATGAAGAAGGTACAAGAATAAACAACACAACAATGATGATAACAATGACGAAGATTAAGTTGTTCATTGTTGAAACCATTCCTGAGCCGACAATTATTCTTCGAGCTTGGCAGACGAAGAAGCCTGAAACAAACGTAGACAGAGTGGCGTTATTAATGTTGAATTACAAAAGGGTATTTTTTTTTTATGTAGCTACTCACAATGCCCTAAGGTGGTTCGCGCTTACAAGGTTAAACATTAAGGACCAGTTAGTGGTAACTCCTAGATGACGTGTTGTTAATAAACGGTAGTATTTAACAAAATGGATGGTTTTTCGTTGAACAAAATATGGCGTGACGTTTTAACTCTTCCGGGGTCCTGACAGAACCCACTTCTTACAAATACCGGAATAACCTTGGAATGTTGGGCGGAAATGGGTGTTAATTTCGTGGTAGAGATTTGAGGAAAGAAATGTCTGTCAAGGATTCAACAAATCTTCTTGTCACAAGACAGAAGCGTGTTTTCCAGGCCTGAAATTAGCAGCCGTTTTCAGGACACCGTGATAATGAATCAGGGACAAACTGTGACGTGTTTTGGTGTGGTTCCTAACAGCAGGCTTGCTTTCTCGGTGTACTGTTTAAAAGGGAAGTTAAGTTAATTCATGTTTCGAAACGTTAGTTAAACCAAAGTTAAGTGACGACATCATCTCTGCCTTACGTCAAAAGAAACATGGTTTTCTTTGAGACAGAGCTTGTTTTATTTACATTAGCGTCATAGATCTCTCCATTCTGTGAATTTTTTCAATGGTAGAACAAAAATACGAAACAAAACACGAAGGTTTATACCATGTGCACAAACACGCTCGCGTCCCTACAAAACTGAGTGAAGCGTGAATTTTATAGTTTCTCATCTCTGCCTCAACCCACACTGTTATAAACGCAGTGGTAAGGTACAGATCGAGAAATAAGTAGAGGCAAGATGGAGAAAGTAATAACATGGAGAGAAAAGTAGCTAAGAAAAGTAATAGGTAGATGCAAGAAGGACAGAAGAAGGTAATAACATGGAGAGAGAAAAGGTAAGAAAGAAAGAAGATCAGATGTAGACAAGAAGAAAGAGAAAAGTAGCTAAGAAAAGTAATAGGTAGAAGCAAGAAGGAGAGAAGGAGGTAATAACATGGAGAGAGAAAAGGTAAGAAGGAAAGAAAGAAAGAAGATCAGATGTAGACCAGAAGAAAGAGAAAAGTAGCTAAGAAAAGAAATAGTCATAGACAAGAAGGAGAGAAGGTAGAAACGTGGAGGTAGAAAAGTTAAGAAAGAGGAGATCAGATGTAAACAAGAAGAAAGAGAAAACTAGGTAACAAAAGAAATAGGTAGAATCACAGAGAGAGAGAAAAGGTAAGAAAGGGAGAAACTAGCTGTAGAGAAGAAGAAGATAGTGAAGAAAGTATGGAAGAGAACAAAGAAATAAAGAAATGGTTAGAAATAGAAGCAATACATGAGAGAGATGAGAGAGAAGAAGAAGATTCGAGAAAGAAAGGGATAGAGATAGAAGGGAGGAAATAAAAAAATGAGGGAGAATGGAAGAGAAATAAAAACAATATGTGAGAGACAGATGAGAGAACAAAAGTGAAATATAGAAATTGGAGAAATAGATGGGAGAAGGAGATAAAGGAAAGACGTGAGAGCAAAGAGAGAGAACAAGAGCGAGAAATAAATGAGAAGTATAAAAAGAGAGAAACAGACTTAGCAGAAATGATCAGCGCAGCAGAGCACATAATAATGATGATTCCTTCGCCATTCAACGCATCAAAAAGCATTCTCTGCCAACAGCATTGACAAAGAGTGCAACTTGATAGAACAATTAGAAGACTGATTTAATGGGAAGAGGTTGACGCACTCCACACGGTCGCTCGGTTAAATTACGCAATAAGCTGGGCGTCACAGGTACTCAAGGACGAATACAAATGAAGGCCGTTTGCAAGTTGTACGCCCGTTTAATGTAGTTTCAGTTTCTCTCCACAGATGTCAGCACGATTCATGTGATTAAAATTGACACAATTTCTTCTGTTGTGCAAACATACGTTAACATTTTGCATATTTCTTGTAAAGGAAATTTGTGTGTATCAAAATTTGTGTGAAACAGATGAATATATGTAACAGTGTTTCGTGTATCAGCAATTTGAATGTGAAATCTCAAGTATATTTAACTTTCGTCATAATATTTGTAAGACAAAACGTCGCTCTTTACTAACCCGCAATGACAAAGACTAACGACAAACTAAGACGAAATACGAAGGCAGAGTCTACTGACTGGAACTCGAGACATACTAAAGCGCCAAGACTAAGGATGCAGGATGCTGCGTGAGACCAACATAATTATTGAAGTAACGAAGCTATTTTGCATAGATAAGATAATAGAGACTGGGCCTGCAGTTTAAAGTGGGATCTGAAAAACATGTGCCTTCACCGTGTAGTGAGCCCGGTGTCTATTACATGGCGTCGACGTTGCCACTACATCATCGGAGAGGCCCTATCAACCCTATTTATACCCAAATGTACACTCACCGGCAATGAAAATGGGACACCTAGATCCTGAAACACTCTCTTCCTTGCAAATTAACGGCCAAGAGTGGATTTTATAGCAAATTTTCAATGGCAACTTCTACCACTGGCGTAGAGTTAGGCAACACACATAACGCCTTGCAGAAAAGCGAGCATTTCAGGAACTAGGTGTCCCATTTTTATTGTCGGTGACTGTACGTGAGGGTCCATGAAATCTTGGCCATCACCTAAATTTGAAAGCTTTTAAATGTAACTGAGCTATTCTGGACGGGACGGTGAGATTATATTAAGATGAACAGGTTCATCACATATTTGTTGAGAGAGGTGGGGCGAGGTTGAGATATTGAGCAGCAAGCTAAGAAAATTGGTTTATCCTACTGAAGCTTTACATGAGCAGGTATTCGACTTCCTGCGGTGTCCTCAATGTACTTTCTGGTATTGTGGTGTTAATAACTTTAATTCCGTGCCTCAACTCATCCGAATCACTAACATATTTGCAGTCACAATACCTTAAACGTAGCCCCACAGAAGAAACGTCCAGTGGGCGGGATAAGGTCCGGCGAACGTTGAGGCCAAGATATTGAGCCATCGTACCTTTCAATTCATCTATCGGGAAATGTTTCATGAATATACTAACATGGGAACATTGCGGATATGCAGTGTTCTTTTAAATGCACGTAAAATCTTTTCGAATTGTTCTTACACGTACAAAAGCCAGAGTCTTGTTATCTTATTTCGTTTAGGTTTTATGGGTGGTCAGGTTTGTAACGATAATTTTGAAACACCCTGTACATACACATGAAGCGAGGCTCCTCTATTTACCACACATTTTCGCTAGAAAACAAGACAAATGGATAAGGTGTTCTTTGAGCTCGATTAGATGCTTATTCGTAAGAAGGTTTGTGTTGTAATAAATAAGACAGCTCTACCAATAATTCCTCTTCCGTTTCGACCCATTTCTGGTGTCGTTGTTGTAAACGTATAAAAGGGGAAAAAGTAATGCGTGTGGTGGATTGAGAAAATATTGACATGGCTAGCCGTGACAATTTTCTCTACAGTACAAAGTAATTGAAATAACATGCGCTTCATTTGTTTATTTCTCGAAATGAAATCGTCTGCATCCTGTGTATTCTAAGGAGGGTGGATACAATTCATGATCTTTATTTAAAAAAAAAATTGATGATTTTTTAAATTTAAATCGATTTTTTTAAAAAAAAAAAAAGCACGCTTAAAATAATGCTTGTATGGTTTTTGAAACCATTGTAGAAGGGCTTTTTCTAATAAACGGATCTGTAAAATATTTGAACAGTTTGATTCAAGCAAATAAAAAATTATACATAAATATACATTTTTATGTATGTTGGAAATGGTTGTTGAGTGTGTTAATGAAACTATAATAATTTCAGTAACTTTTCTTCCAATGAAAATAAAACATTCTGGATGTACTCTATAATTATAAATTAAAATATTTTTTTATGATTTTTGTAACAGAATTTGGCAATATTTTTTTAATGATACTTTGCAAGATATCAGCTGCCATGTTTATTTACAGTTAAATCATAAGAACACTGTTTACGGTTTAAGGTGATTAGTAGTTTGTATATTTTCTACACAAAACATTTGCTATTTTTGCCTATAAAAATGAATGCATTTTAAATCAAGTGTGTTAGACTGGGACAATTTTCGAAAATTCTGACTGTAGGAAGCATTTTTGAGGAAAAGCGGGCAAACAACATTTTCTGAATGTATTTGATGTGCTGATTACGAATATTTTGTTTGCCACTCTCGATTTTGGTGTTATATGCTTCAAATTGCTAAAAATCAAAATGGCGGCTATACGAAATGAGTTTCTATTAACTTATGAAGGAGTCGAAACAAAATAGTGATCTTGGTGTCAAACATTATGTTTTTTGGTATGCTGAATCCAAATATTATGTTTTCTAATTTGAAATTTTAAGCTATGTGCTCCAAATCGCTAAAAAACAAAATGGCGGCCATACGAAATGAGTTCCTAATAACTTTTGAGGGAGCAGAAAGAAAATAGTAATCTTGGTGTCAAACATTTTGTTTTTGGGTATAGCCTACTGAATCCAAATATTATGTTTTCTAATCTGAAATTTTAAGCTGTTTGTTCCAAATCGCTAAAAAAAACAAAATGGCGGATACGTGCATCCATGCAATGTTTCGTATCCATACTTTTGAACTAGTAGGTTTTTGATGCAGAAAAAAGTATAGAACATTGCTAAAGTAGAGATGCAAAATAATAATAATATTCAAAGCATAAGACCATATTGAAATATTAACAGTACCAGTGTATGATAAATCCGCACGTTATCCTTATTCAACCTTATTTTGCCTACAAAAATAGTGTAACATTTTTCTAGTCACGGATATTCATCCACTCCCTAGTGTCAGTATCTGCACATTTGCAAGCTGCAGTACATACAAGCTGGCCTTTCCTGCAGGAACATGTAGCGGTACGTACAACCACCCAAACATCCACAGGTAACAATGTCGTAGCAGGGTTGTGGAATTGGTGGCAGCGATTGAAGTTTTGGAACGAGCTGTCCATCAACCATTTTCCATCCCAAGATAGTAGGTGGTGGTAACACAGGTTTTGGTATGACCGACTGCCTCCACCTCCGTTAGGATCCGCCTATTATCCATGGTATTACATACAATGGATGCTGAACGTATGGAGATTTGTTTTACTAGGCATGTAAAGCGAAATCTTTTAAATGACGCCCCACAAAGTCAGGCTCTTTCGTCCATCTCCGTGGCGGAGTGGCTAGCACAAAGGTTCCGGTTTCGAATCCCGGCCTGCGCGTGGGTGTTCTTTGTGTCATTTCATCATATCATCCCTCATCCTCATCTTCGCGATTAGCCTAAAGTGGAAGAAAAGCTAAGTTAAACAAATCAATCAAAATCAGGCCCCTCCGTTCGCAATGTTTGAGGTTCTAGCACACATGTGTGGACGGTTCATCACTGAACCCGTTTCCTCAAAACGTTGCGTTAGTTTCCCAATCGTAGCCACCATTTCTTGCATTGAATTGTCGGTGGTAAGCTCTTTCTATCAAAATAATTCACCTGTCATTCACTATTTGCCCTTGTCCCTGCGTGAAATTCACCATAATGAATCTCCCACGACTCGCGTACAGCCACCAGTAATGAAAACGGGACACCTACATCCTGGAATACCCGCTTCCCTGCGAGGTGTTATGTGTGTTGCCTAACCCTACGGCGATGAGTAAATTTGAATAGTAATTTTCAAAGGGAACTTGTGTCACCGCAAAAAGTTACTTACATGTCAAACCCTACTGTAAATTTCGACCGAACTCTGTACTTGCCTCGAAGACAAATTGATTGTAAAGCTTGAACATTTTTTTATCGTTTTAATTAATATTAGAGTGTCTTTATGATAGACAACTTCTCTCTCTCAATATTAATATTAAAATATAATATGAGACCCTTCATTTGTGTCAATATTATTAAAATAATATATTTGCATTGAAATGCATCGTGTTATTGTAGTCATATATACTTCGAGAGCAAGTTTAAGTGGATATATTCAGTTCTAGGCAGTGATGTGCCGTAGACTATAAGTTTACGTCTACATGCGTTGTCTACGCGTAATCTACACGAAGATTACATTGGGCTCTAGTTTACATAGTCTACTGTAGACAATGCAAACAACAGGGAAGAAAGAAATCCCAGTGCTCTTTGAAGGAGAAAGTATTTTTTTTCTTCAAACATGTCGATAATCTGGGCCTATAACCAACTGAAGACCATCGACGTAAAGTTATCGAATTTTCACTACCTAGGGGAAAAGCTCTAGCGGAAGAAAAACAAATGACAGCCATAGTGAAAAGTGACATTATTTTTTACACTGACAAAAGGGAAGGCTAGAATTATTTTTGTGTCTTATTACTACATAGGAAAGTGCATGTGTCTTTAAAGCAGATTTTTCCACGTGTGAAATGGTGGAAACAGAAAGAAGTAAAACAAATCTTGTCATTCTACGGACATCGCATTTTTTGGTGTATGTCGCGACAAGTTTATCTTGCAGTTCAATTAATACCTAGTGAATTGGTTGAACGTAAATAAATACTTAAAACACGTATTTCTGGACCATCGAATACTTCACGCTCTCTACTTCCACCTGCTGATGCTGTTTGCTGCTTCTAGAACGATGCGCGTGCCTTGCACGGAGAACGCCGAACGCCATGTTGTCTACGTTGATTACGTAGATTACATAGTTTACATAGTCTACATTGTCTACACGTAGAATGTAGACAATCGTTGTTTACGCGTAGACGCACATCACTGGTTCTAGGGGTCCGCAACAACCAATTATTTAAAGGTACCGTGATAATTGAACGGTAAAAAGCGGCTGTATATGCACACACAAACACACACACAGTGACGGCGATTGGGTTCCAAAACTGGGGGACAAGGTGTTAAAGTTTTGGGGGGCAAGGACAGTCTACTTTCCCTTGGTAGATAAGTTTTAGCATAGTGCGGGGGCAAAAGTTAAAAAAAGTGAAGGGAAACTGCCCCACCACTCCCCCTTATCGCCGGCACTGCATATGTATGTGTGTATCACTCTCTATCTCTCTCTCTGTGTGTGTTTGCGTTGCAAACAGTGATGTGCAGTAGACTATAAGTTTACGTCTACATGCGTTGTCTACACGTAATCTACGCGTAGATTACATTGGGTTGTAGTTTACATAGACTACGTAGATAATCTAAAGTGAATTAAAATTAATTTTCAAGGGTTCCATGAAGGGAAAGTGACATTTTCAACTATATTGGTTCCTAACGAAATGAAAAGAATCCTATTTACAACAAATCTCTCTTCTCTTCTATTATCAACTATGGAAGAACATAAATAGTATGCAAAAAACAACAACAGATGGCAGTCGTGAGGCAAGAATGGTCTTTCTCCCATGAACATTAGAATATTTCTTATATTAGGTTTCTTCCTAGGTGAAAAATTGTTCGAATTTGGAGGAAAGAGTATGAAAAGTTATCTTCACACATCAGCAACTGATACGCAGTATAATTTTCCTTTAATTCCACTGCGCCTTTGCAAATTATCACCTTTCGCCATGTTGTTTACATAGATTACGTAATCTACGTGTATAAAATAGTCTACGTGTAGAATACTATCGTTGTTTACGCGTAGACGCACATCACTGTTTGCAAACCATCAGTTGTTTTCACTTCACCCTGTAATTGGCATTACCCTCTGCTCATCTTTCAGTATTTCTTAAAACTTACTTACGATAAATATGGTCGTATTTACAATCTGGAGTGGGCCAGAACCCACGCATCAAAGCCGCCGCTATTATTGTGTCTTAGCGACTCTCTTTTACAACCTGCAGTTATAAATTCTTTTGTCATGTGAATTTTTTGTCACTGAGAAACAATCCCTCAACATCTTCCACCAGAAATTCTTGCATGGATTTTTTTAACCATAGAATAATGCTCACCAGGTGGCAGGCAGTTATAGCTTGAAGAAAAAACTGTCCTACACGCACTGCATATGTCGCGAATTGCTCTAGATGCAAAGAATTAGTGGGTTGACCTTGGGCGGGATGAAACTAGTCATAAATTTACCAATCTTTCGGACCAGATATTTAACAAGCGTCCTTGAGATTGCGAAGTCCATGGTCAGGTTTGGGGTAGAGGTCATGGGAGGTGGGAAGACTACAATTGAAAAAATTACGATAGAAAAAGATGAAAATATGCGTATGTTTATGGGCATTAAACACCATATCAATCTCGCAATACTAGAGGGCGGATTCTCAGAGTATTTACATTTTTGCCTTCTGAAGGTCCTTTTCCATTCTAACCGCAGCTTCATTTTGATATATTTTGGAACTTCTATAATGCTTATAGATATTTATTTGAGCTAATATGAGATCTTCGCGAATTATACCAACTCTAAAGGATTGGATTGATTGATTGGATTGATTTGTTGTTTTAAGTCCACTTTATGCACAGTAAGGCAAATCGGGACTGGACCTACAGTTTAAAGTGGGATCCGAACCACTATGTGCCTCCACCGGGAATCGAACCCGGGACCCCTTGATTACAAGGCGACGACGCTACCACTGCGCCATCGGTTGATTTGTAGTTGATTTAGTTTATTTTACTTCGCGTTTTGTGCCTCTTGGCTAATTTGCGAAGATGGGTATGAGTGATGAAATGATGAAATGGATGAAAATGGACAATCACAAACAACCATACCCGACCGGGATTCGAACCCGGGACCCTTGGCGTCGCAGCGCGATGTGCTAACCACTCGGCCACAGGGTCGGGCACTGCGCCATCGGGGAGGACAAACAACTCTAAAGGAAAATAGGGAACTTCACAAATATTTTCCACATTTTGCTATGTACATGTACTATTTGTTTTTAAAATGACAAGGCTGGAAAATGATTCTACTTGTTCAAGTATGTTAAGTTGCAAAATTCACTAGAATTTAAAGGTAAAAATGTAAAAAAGGTAAAGTGTTCCCCTGTACATAGCACCACGCCATGAAGGCGTATAGGGGGTGTGGGGGTAACGCCCCACACTTTCTTGATCCGGTCGTCAGTGGGGGTGATGTGATCAGCATCACGCCCCTAACCGCCTTTACCCCCCAGGGTTTCCCCCAGGTACCCATGGTATTCGACGCTGGTTCTCATACTTATTTGAGTTTTACATATTTAAATAGATTCCACATTTTTATAATGATTTTACGAAAAATATGTAGACATCACATTGTTATATGTTTAAAATACAGCCACATTAGCTTTCCATAATACAGGGTGGCCCAAAAAAGGTAACCAAAATCTAGAACCGTTGTTTTACGTGTTCAGTTACCTTTCTTTGGACCACCCTGTATAAAAGGTATTGATCGTTTTAATGTGTTTTTTACGATGTGTTTTACTGTATCGATTCTTTTATTACAAAATACATATTTGTATATCGATAGTAAGTAGTTCTTATATTCCTCTCTGAATTATACAATCGGAATCACTAATGTGACCAGAGGGTTTTACTGTTGCTAACATTTAATATGCTTCTATATATTACATGTGAAACAAGAACGTATTTAGGGGGCTACAGAGGGTCCAGACCCTTCCCGAAAGGCTAACCAATACTTAATTTCTCTGTCAGGACATCTGTTCTTACACACATGTTAGTGATCCTAACTACATAGGTTCATGTATTTAACAACTTTTATTTGCATGGTGGAGAGACAGTGTCATTGGTCGAATGGCGTCCGACACTTGTCACTCTCCTGGTGTCGTCATTGGTCTGAACCAGTGATGTTCGTCTACGCGTACACAACGATAGTCTACAATCTACAAGTAGACTAGGTTATACACGTAGATTACGTAATCTATGTAAACAACATGGTGATAACTGGCAAAGGGCGCCGTGGAATTAAAAGAAAATTATACTGTATCAGTTGCTGATGTGTGAAGAGAACTTTTCATACTCTTTCTTCCAAATTCGAACAATTTTTCACCTAGGAAGAAACCTAATATAAGAAATATTCTAGTGTTTTATGGGAGAAAGACCACTCTTGCCTCACGACTGCCATCTGTTGTTGTTTTTGCATACTATTTATCTTCCATAGTTGATAATAGAAGAGAAGAGAAATTTTGTTGTAAATACGATTCTTTTCAGTTCGTTAGGAACCAATATAGTCGAAAATGTCACTTTCCCTTCATGAAACCCTTGAAAATTAATTTTAATTCACTTTAGATTATCTACGTAGTCTATGTAAACTACAACCCAATGTAATCTACGCGTAGATTACGTGTAGACAACGCATGTAGACGTAAACTTATAGTCTATTGCACATCACTGGTCTGAACCAATCTATACGCCTCTGTGATGGAATACGTTGACTGTTCGATCCACAATGTTGCCACCAATGACGTACTTGGAGGGGCGGGGGGAAAGGGGTTCGGATCTCCCTGAAAAACTTACCAGGTCCAAAATTGAATAAGAAAAATACTGGTTTGATGTTATATAATATGAAGCTGATTTATTTCAACAGAACATACATAGAGATAAAGGGTGGATTGTGGATTTGCGTTTTCAGCTGCCTGGGAAAATTCATGCGTACCATTACTACTGATAATTATACGGATATAAGCAATAAATGGATGGATCTAACAATGTTTCTTGTTCAATGAATAACCCATTTCAAATTGTTTTTAACATTAATTTGTTTGGTAAACAGCTCTCTTTATGCAAATTTTAGTGTTCTTAATTACACATTAGCTAAACAATGAATGATTGATTTGGTTTATTTTACTTCGCATATCTGCCACTTTAGGCTAATCGCGAAGATGAGGATGATTGATGATATGATGAAATTGATGAAGGGACACTCATAAAGAACACCCATGCCCAGGTCGGGATTCTAAACCAGGACCCCTGCCGAATTAAACAGTGAATACCTGCTGTTATATCTCTATTCTTATATTATATTTTATCTGTTCCGTTAATAATAATAATAGTGAGACACTTGGTTTGGACCTCTCTCGAAATATAGTTCTAGATACATGTCTGGTTGCCTACGAGAATTCCGAGTTCGAGTCCTGACCTGGATGCGTCCATTGCGTTTCGTATTTTATCATTGTCATCGTTGCGATTATCTTAACAGAAGTAGAACACTTGACTTTAAACTAACCAGTGCACACAAACGAGTCAAGTGAGTCAAATGAATCGATTCCTAGATTCATTGAAATGAACAGTTCGTCGGTATAAAATCCTTGAGAAATTGCATTTACGACCACGCTGACATTACGAAGATTTGAAGGTTAGGCGTTATGGATATTGGAAGAGGTTGATTCCATAAAACGCTCCCCCTCCCCGCACCGTTCACATGTAAATCCAAGTTTAATGTGTTCGCGAAAGAGAACTTTACATACCGGATGGTACTGATTATTCCGTACTCCGCCCCCGATCACTCACGAACTGTTGAAGGCTAACGTACGTCACAATTCAAGCAGAAATGAGTCCGTATGGAGTGAAATATTGCTCCTAAAAGTTCATTAGAGATGTTTGACCTTTCCTCAGGGACTCGTGCCTCCGTTCCAATAAGGAATTCTCGACCTCCATGGTAAATCAATTCAAAGGATACGTGCTTCATCAATGTCTGTTATATGGAAAATAAATTATCTTGAGAGATTACAGGGCTGTATTTCTTTGTGAAGGTCAATTGTTGCTAGCTGTCAGAATTCAGTGTTGTTCTTTACGTTTTTGAATCGTTTTCATGTGACTTGTTTACTTTTTTAATGGGTTACGTAAGATTGTTATTATGTTTATTCTTGCTGTGTAAAGATGGCGTCTTATTATTTGCAATGCATTCTGAATTATATTCTTAATCCCGAAACCATGACGTGCATTTCTCCGCTGCTTAAAGTATGGAATTTATATCTTCAGATTTATAATTTATAACGATAAAATCTTGCTAATTATCAGGTAAATCAATTAATCATCGTAATAAGCAATAATATGCATTGGATTGTGGCTGTTCACCGGGAGTTGGACGGCGGAGAGCGAAGGACTAGCCTGTTTCCCGAGAGAAGAAGCCGAGCCTCGGGTAAAGAAATATAAAAATACAACTTTATTACCAATGGTCAGATTCAACTGAAATTAAACACAGCCCAGCAGCAGATTATCATCGACGAAATCCCCAAAGCAGAATTTGATAGGAGATAAATTAAGCCCGATATTAAAGGTTAAACAGCTAGACTGGATAACAATAGCTACAGACTCCCTGGCACTGTCTTCGGAACGAACGTGCAGGTTACAATAGGCCCGGTCTTAGGGTAACCTCTCTCCGATGTGCTTTTGGAGAAGGGTCAAAGAACTCCAAATATACGGGCGAAGATAGCAGGACAAGAGCCTACGACTTGAGGACAATTTAGCAACGCTTGGACAGAGAGGGTACCGTAACGAACCTTTTGAATAGCTAATAAATAGACGCGCAGAGAAGCGGAAGACACCAGTTTTACTCAGATTTTCTTCGGCGTGTTATCGTGCACAATCTTTCGCGAACCACCCGCGTAAAGTATCCGCTTTGTGTGTCGCACCGTTCCGTGTTGTGTTATTTCGCACGTATCTGTGTACTATCAATATGGAGTAGAGACAGAGAAAGGCCCTGCTGGGGGGGGGGGGGCGTCCGACCCAGTTGCCAATCCTTGAAGATGCGGAGATCCAATCTTATCGCCCGGAAGCCATCTATTGACCACGCCGATAAACATCCACAACTCCACCACGAGGACTTCAGTCAGAGCCGACAAAGGTAAGCCGGAATGGACGTGAAAATGGATAAGCTTCGTTAGCCCCGTCGTGACATCCAATGAACTCGCTTAATTACATTAAAAATCTCGAAATGACATTGCTTATTACGGTGATTAAATTGCATCAACTATATTTTTAACATATAAAACCGTACAGCTTTCATTTATTCAATTATCCAAAGTATCTAACATTCAGATTGTACGACGCTATAAATTGTCAATATAATTATATAACAGTGATCCAAGTTCAC
Source organism: Lepisma saccharinum (assembly GCF_977018435.1). Classification (NCBI taxonomy): domain Eukaryota; kingdom Metazoa; phylum Arthropoda; class Insecta; order Zygentoma; family Lepismatidae; genus Lepisma; species Lepisma saccharinum. The sequence continues at coordinate 21,212,880 of NC_139256.1, read as the reverse complement.
CGCAAAAGTAACAATATAAATATTAACATTCAATTACAACAACATAAAAGGAGTAGTGTTTTGTCGTACAGGTTAAGCTCCTACCGGAACAAGGTTTTCCAGGAAATGCAAAAGTAAATGTCAAATTAAGAACAGTTTAAATTAATGTAGCTAACTTTAAACATGCCGCCGAACTATTATTGTACTAAGTACTCATGTCTTTTGGATTGCCGAGATATGAATGCGTGAGTGAATGTATGAGTGAAAGGGGCAATGATGTAATGTTTATGCATGTGCTCTTTTATAGAAATTACAGTATATATATAGAACTAACCCTGCGGTGTGATTTGTTCTACCCTA